>NW_024884253.1:38546547-38845671 GCF_019232065.1 Centrocercus urophasianus
TGGAAAACAGTCCTGTAAATCTGAACAGATATAATGCTTTTTTTTTTGGGGGGGGGAAACCTCTCCTATGACAATTATCTCTGCTTACTTTGGTTTTCCATCACTTACCCAAGCCATCTGTTGAGTTACAGCTGAGCTAAACACTCAACATCTCACTTATTGAGCAGTGCTTTCAGGTAGGCTTCACACCATGATGATAAACAGTGTTGATTAGAAAATGAAGCTGTCTGCAAAGTTAATGTATGTTTCGTTGTAGGCATGCAATGATGTGGTACAAATGACCTACCCTTGCTGGTAAAGAAAGGATAGTCTTTGTCTTTGAAGAAGATGAGTTATGACTGAAGAACAGATTTCTTTCATTCCTTTGAGTGTACTTAAACCAGTGTGAACTATATTTGTTTTATGGGCAACTTTTATCCTGTCTAGGGTATTTGTCTGCAATTTCCCCAGCACGCCCACTCTTGACTGGTGCCAGAGGGACCAGACCTTGAACATTTGCAGATTTGCAAACCATTAGCAGTCCTGACTTGATACCAAATGTGAGTGGACAGTTTTTGCTGCTTTTGATTTTTCTTCTGTGTTCTGTTCCCTCTCAATAAGCAAGTACAATACCTAGTCATTTTTCAGCACTTTTTGAAAAAGCAAATTTATTGCTATTTCAGAGATGTTCAGACATCATAGTGATGAGAATGACAGCAAAACCCAGGAGATTTACTAATTCTCTATTCAGAGTGGACTTTAATGATGTACAGCAGAAACTGAATATGAATGATTAGTGAAAACCAAAGTATTAAGCTCTGTCCATTTTATGCACTGAATAAGACAGAAAGCATCTGTAAAAATCAACCAAACAAACAATCAGTAGATGATAATGCAATCAGAGTGGTCAGAATTTGACCTGACACATGAATGGAAAAAAGTGATTAAGTTTTTGCAGTCAGGGCTAATAATAGTATTTCCTAGTACTAGTTTATTTAATTTTGACTACAGAGTCAAAACTGCTCTCTGAAAAAGTGCTTTTTATTAGTGTAGGGAGATTCTTTTCTTTCAGTTTGAGCTGTGGAAATTGTGATTGCCAAGCCATGAATGTAAGAAGAAGAAAGCTGAAAATAGATCAAGCAAATATAGTAGAGCAAAAATAAATCAGGAATGTCGACTCAGTCTTACACTTTAAACAGAAAGGAACAATCAGCAATATTCAGACACACCAATTTCACCTTTTTAAAAGGTCTGAGTAAGTAATGACTGCACAACAGGATGAACTGGAGCATGTAAGATTGAGGCCAAAGATGTCAGATGTATTCACAGTATATATTTTCTGTTTATTTTCTTTTCTGCAATGCTATTTCAATACTGATAAAGTCTAAGAAAGTTATGTGATGGTATTTTCCATGTGGTTAATTTATTTACAACAGTGAAACATTAGAACTGAAAATCCTTTAATTTTTCATTAGGAACTTCATTTTGAGCCTGAGACATATCTTTAGTCTTGATTCTGTACAATTGTGCTGCTAGTTTTCTGATTTCTGTAGACTCAGTTTCTTTATACTTCTGAAGGCTGAAAAGAATGTGTCATTTATAGAAGGTGATATTTCCATGAGCATATGCTGTGACATTAATAATGTTCAACAGTTGCAAATAGATAAATAAGATATACTGTAAAAGCCAAGGTCTCACAGGAGTTATTTTGCACATCTTTGAGTCTATCAAGATATTCACATTTTCCAACAATAGTACCACCATGAATATCTTTAACATCTAAAATTTATCAGTTAAAATCATCACTAATGGAACTATCACAGTACTTTTCAAAGCTATAATGTGAAAATAAGATATTCAGGGGAAAAACAGAAACAGATAAAAGTTATTGAATCCTAAGATGTACGTTTAACAACATAAAAGTACATTTATAGTTTAATTTAGAGCATAAATTACATAAATTCAAATAAATTTAATTACCTGTGTCCATTCTCTTCTATTTTACAGCTCTAACACATAGGTTGTTCAGTCCTGAATGCTCCAAATCCATGCGTCAAAATAGAAAAGCACATGGTTTAGTTCTTAGGTCCAGGGACATTGGAATAGTAGAGAGGAGACAATACAAGTTATTAATGAAGAATATTACTGAAAAAATGTTTACCTATGATAACAGTAGACAGAATACAGTTTTCCAGCTGTCAGTCATTGTAATTGCATTTGGATTCTACAGTAATCATTGCTAATTGCTTTTCAATCCACTTTGGAAAAGTGGGGAAGAGGAATAGTGATGTAAGTCACCACTTGGTATTCACGAGATTGCAGGTATATAGAAAGAGGCTCTTATTGAAAATGGCAGATTATTTTGCCTCCTTATGCTTGCAGACACTTGGGGCAGCTTGGCTTTTCTGTGGGAATGGCAAGTCTCAGCAGGCTGCAACTGCTCAAGCCATTCTACCTTATTGCTTCCACTCTTGTTGCTACTGGGGAATGGTGTCAGAAGCAACCTAGAAGAGTTGATGAGAGCTCAAGTCTCTAGTGAGCACCATAAACATTTAAAAACTGTCTACTGTGTAAAAGACTAATTTCCCTAGACCATTGATTTTATTTTTATTTTTCTTGTTTATGTTTTTTTTTTGCAAAGCATTGTGTATCTCTGTCTCAGAACACAAGAAGAAATTAAAAGACAAAGTAGCACTTGAAGGTAACTGAGATCATAAGCTTTGAACAAAATATTTGATGCTAACTCAGAATTACTAGCACACAATCCATTCATAACACATTCTTGTTTGTTGTTGCTCGTGCTCATTCAGAATTCTAATCATTAAAACATTGTTATTTACTTGAATAGTAGTTCTCCTTTAGGTTTGATTCCAACACATTACAAGTAGTCAAGATAGGGCAAAATAGGCAGAAGCTTGGAGTTTATCACTTACTGATCAGATATCACGAAATGTGACATACTTAGCGCAGCCATATGCCTACTGTGGAGTCAGGAGTTCTTAAATGAAAATGATCTCTAGTACATCGTAAGACAACGACATGAATATGACATCTAAAACTAAGCTTCCAGAGTGCTTCATATGCTTCATTATGTTATCTAAATGAAAAAAAAAAAAAAGAAAAAGAAAAAAAAAAGATTGCTATACATGCTAGTTTATTGAAGCTTATTACAGACAAGAGAGTTCTAATTACCAACCACTGTCACATTTTTAATATCTCCATTAAAGATTTTCAAACAAGGACAGATTTTCCTAAGATATATTTGCTCATCTTGTATGACCATGACTGTAGTTAAACATGTTTTTGCCTATAATGTCTTCAGTACATATTTCAGGTGAATATGATCACTACACCATATTAAGAGAGTTTCCCTGAGAAATCACTTTCTCATTAGGCATAGAGAGTTTATTTGCTGGAAACATGCTGCAACATTTGACCATCTATCACTTTTCTTGTGCTGGTTGTAATCATTAGTTACTTTGCAGAAA
Organism: Centrocercus urophasianus; assembly: GCF_019232065.1. NCBI lineage: Eukaryota > Metazoa > Chordata > Aves > Galliformes > Phasianidae > Centrocercus > Centrocercus urophasianus. Next base: position 38,550,015 of record NW_024884253.1, read on the forward strand.
GCTTTAAAGTTATTGCATTTTATAACAACTACTGAAGATTTACAGATTAGTTGGTGATAACAATTATAATCCTGTTAAAAGCGCATTAAGGCAATATTACACTCTGAAGAAATGCTTTATAACTGAGTTTTGCTATATGATACCAGTATTTGAACTTTTCTCCTCAGCAGACTTCCTAAAATATTTTGATAATAATCTAATGGGATCAGGAAACACTTCATATATAAAATCTACTGTGTTTATATTATTGCTGTGTCATATCTCAAGTCTGACAAAATAGCACTGTAATCAGAGACATCTTTATTTTTACTGATTTCAAGTCCAGTGACAGAGCAAATTTTCTTCGAAGCTCTGTTCCCAGATGGACTACCCAGGCTATTGCATCTTCCAGAAGGCTGTAACAGACCATTCTGATGCAAAGTTTTGGCTCCCATCCTTCTTTTCCTATTCTATATTTCAATAAAATTTCATGCATCCAAATGATATTGTTTTACATCCTAATTGGTTTTTTTTTTTTCTATATTCTTTGAGCACCACGAGAGGCAGAACTCAAAACGTACGTGGTTTCCCATAAGAAAGTTCTAATGCAGCATTTTGAGAACAGGGAATGTATTATATGCCTTGAAAGCAACAGTCAGTGACCACACAGCCACTAGTTAGTTCCACAAACACATTAAAGTATCAGTAAACAGGTATAAATCATACTAATGCCTTTCTTCTACTTAGGACTGTGATTTCTTACATGATTTTCTGTTAATACACAGGAAAAGGCCTCCAAGGCTACATCTGTCTTACTAAATTAAACATACCCAATATTATGTTCTGGCACTGAGACAAGCTTGCATGGAGTAGTCCTCACACATACATCTGCACAATTCACAGGGTGATGACACTCACGCGAACAGCCCTTCTCTGTGCTCATTCCTTAATCACACCTGGAATTGTTTTAGAGACAGCCGAGGAAGACTCTGTGCCAGAGATCGCTTTAATCACTTATTTAACCAGAGCAGTAGGAGTATAAAGCCATAATAATTTCACAGTAAAAGCAGTATAGTTTCAATGCCCAGGATTGCTATGCAGCATCACTTTACTTACTAGAACAGAGGAAACCTAACTGAGCAAAGTCTGCGACATTACACTTCTGCTTATTTGATTTAATCCAAGAGACAATGATCACTAGGTACAGAATCAGGTATTTTACTGGAGGTGCAGTTAAGAACAGTCCAAAAAATAATGTTATAGATATTTTATTAACAGATTTTTTTAAAATACAATTGAAAATTCATACAGACAGGGAAGAGAAGGCAGTGCTACATTTCAGGAGTAGAAGTTTCTTATATATATAAAGTTGTATAAGTCATATCAAATGCCTGGTTTTCTTGCAAATGTGGTATGACATCAATATGGCAAAAACATCACCTTGAAATTATGTTGTATATAAATCAGGTGATATCTGTGGAGGGAGGTAGCATTCTTGCAGTAGTATCTTTGCATATTGGCAAAATCTATTTTACTTTTAACAGTGTAGTCTATAAACATTTTCTGATACTGAACTCACTGACAGATTAATACTACAGTTATATTCTGTTCTATCACTATGTGATCCCATGACATAACTTGTTAATTGAATTGTATTTCTCACAAAATGAAACCCAATTAATTTGAGTTTGTAATCCCTTGTGGAAATATTTTCAACTGGAACTGGAGATCCTTTTTTGGGAACCTGCCTTCTGAGTTAAACTGCCATGAGGTTACAGATATTTTCAGCTTTATTTGCCATTCATACACACTTGTACATAGACAGTATTGAAACTGAACATTTCTGGTCAGCCAACATTGTTATTAAATGTATGGTTTTTCTGTGTTCTGAAAACTATGAAAAGATCTGATTCTCGGTACATTACCACTTACCACAATGGTCCAGCAAGGGCTCTCTTATAATTGGTGATTACCTTGCAGTACTACTTTTTAGGCAATATACATAACGGAAAAGAACTCTAAGCAGAAGTAAACATCTATTTTTCACATCATTGGAGCCTTTTCTTCATGACTCAGTGACTTTTTCTTTCCTTTAAAGTGAGAAACGGCAAGTGAAATGTATTTTTAGAGCTCTACTCGGTTTCAAAACCTCCAGTTAAAGCTTCATAAAGAGAAAAAAAGGATTCAAATCCTCCTTTTGACTAGTCTTCCTAAGGTCACTTATCTTACATGAAAAACCAGCTTATTTGTTGATGAAGATAATGAGTATGTGTTAAACAATCCTGCAGGACTTTGTGCAACAGCTGCTGTCCTTATTTGACTCTTACTGACCTCTAAGTGATATATCAGCCATCAGACTTTGAAGATCAGATGTAATATTAATGTAATTCTTGACATATAATTTCATTAGCATGCTGAATTTTGGCCACAGTTCTAGACTCTTCAATGACAATTTATATAGATTGCTGAGCAGACATAGAGAGCTATTGATTTCTGCAGGATTCATCAATGCAGTTTTTCTGTTGTGACTCATTTAGAGCTGCTCTTAAATTATTTGATAATGAGGTGGTCTTACCTAGTGGTTTCTGTATTTTTTGGCCTAAGTGTCTCTTACTTGGAATTGTTTGAGATGAGTCAAAAAAATAGAAAATAGATGACTGAATATGTCCTGTGTAAGAATCATAAAGAAAAAAACCTCATTATTTGGTGGCTCTGGCCTACAACATCTTTTGGAACCTGAAGGGGGAAAGAGCCCACTAGCACAAATAAAGGAATGAAGAAACTTTTCTGTTATACAGAGGGACAGAGTTTAGGGCTACTACTTAACATCCAGAGTGGAGAATCCATCCAGATACACAGAGAAACATAGCTGCATATGTGAATTGGATATGACTTCACATGAGATACAGCATTTTATATACAGAATCACAGAATCACAGAATCACAGAATCACCCGGGTTGGAAGGGACCTCAAGGATCATGTAGTTCCAACCCCCCTGCCTAGCAGGGCCACCAAACACACACATTCAGATCAGGTTGCCCAGGACCCCGTCCAACCTGGCCTTAAACACATCCAAGGACGGGGCATCTACAACCTCCCTGGGCAGCCCGTTCCAGGGCCTAACCACTCTCCTTGTATAGAACTTCCCCCTAACATCCAACCTAAATCTTCCCTCCTTCAACTTCGATCCATTTCCCCTAGTCCTGCTGTTGTCAGCCCTTTTGAAGAGTTTACTCCCCTCGTGGGTGTAGGTTCCCTTCAGGTATTGATAGGCTGCAATGAGGTCACCCCGCAGCCTTCTCTTCTCCAGGCTGAACAAGCCCAACTCCCTCAGCCTGTCCTCATAGGGGAGGTGCTCCAGCCCCCTGATCATCTTAGTCGCCCTCCTCTGGACCCTTTCCAAAATATACATACACACACACACACCCTTTTTTGGAAAGGCTTGAATTAGGAAAAAGTGCTTACACATTATTTGGTACTTTATAATCGCTGTGCTTTTTTTTGATAATGTCAGAATGAAAGCATGCTGTTTTAAGTATGATGCTGGATTATCTAAGAAAATACAAGATCACAAAAGAAGAAAAGTAGAAGTTATAAAATTCAGGTAAATATGTTCCTACACAAAATACATCAGAAAGGACTAGCAAGAGGCCCTAATTCTGAGATCAGCTATTCTACAACACCAGGGAAAAAAATAGCCACAAATAACCACATAAGTAATAAATTTGTATTAGGTTATCCACAGAAAAGAATAGGTTTTATGAGAGTCACTCCAGAAGTAATGCCTCATATTTATTTCCATGGAAACTACAAAAGATATAAAGAGCAAAATAACACTATTAGATAAAGCAAATTCTCAGCTACAGTAGTCACCATAACCATTAGCTATGTAGTTTCACCAGTGATGAACAAGAGCCTGCATGCCATAATTATAAGAATCTGCACCAATGAAGGTGACCCAGTGTTGCCGCTGCGACTGCTGAAACACATCACCACCACATCACTGTGCTCACCTCCACTGTTTGGTCTCAATAAACATTCAGCAATTGTTGATGAATGTCAGTGGGTGGAATTTTGTCAGCAAGAAGAAGTTCAATGACACATTTTTTTTCATACGCACTTCCATGTTGGATGCCATTTTGTCAGGCTGCCCCTCTGCTGCCATCTGTCACATGGCAACAAAATGTAACAGAATATTGGTGGAAAGACTAATCCTCCTCTGGATACCACCGCCTCTGATTTTGTGGGCCAGCATAATAATATAGGAAGCATTACATTCAGAGCAGTCCTTGCATATTTGTAGTACATATGACATTTAGCTCCATAAAATTCTATTGAAGCACTGGAGAATAGAAGGGCTTTTTTTTTAATGTTGACAAGTTCAAAGACAGAATGAAAAGACACAGTACTCAAGTCCCCTTAAATGTAATTTTCCAGTCACCTCCACTTTTACATTCTAGTCATGAAATTTACAGACTTTTTTTTTCCAGTGTTCCTGTTCACTCATTTGCTCAGATACGTGAAAGAAGTATATTTCCACAGAAAGAGTAGGCAGTTTCCCAACTGGCTTTAGTTTGATTCCTTTGTGTTCCTTTATGTTTCTTTTCCTGATATGACTTCTAACTATTTTCTTGCTTAATTCTACTCTTAAACTACAGTCAAAAGGAGAATCTAGCTATCTGAGAAGGACAAAAATGCATGTAGAAAAATCATACAGGATCATGACAGCAAGACCACAGGAATATTTGTAACATAACTTGCTTTTTGTTATCATTATCTAGATAAACTTCCAGATAATTTACAACATCTTATCTACAAAAACATTGTGATCAGCAGCATTTTTGCTACTTTGCTATTGAAAAGAATGACCTGAAAAAGAAAACCTATAAAAACAAACAAACAAACAACATTGGCACATGACACGTCTTTTACTATTAGATCACAGAGCCAGGTAAGCATAGCTGGCAGAAATTTGTAGGGAATTACAATGTCTACATGTGTTCTTCTAAGAGATAGTGTAAGGGAGGAATATCCATTTAACTTATCTTTGAAGCCTCTTCTTCCTTTTCCTGCCCTCCAAACACCAAATACCACATATCTAAATGTAGGAGGATCAGGGTTACAAACTTCTTTATTGCATAATTTTTCCTTAAATAAATTCCAGACAATCCAGTTATTGATGCTCCTAAATCTTAGTTCAGCTCATTAATTTAGTTACCAATTTAATTAACTGAGCAGCTTAGCCATGTGCATTTTATAATATGTAATGGAACGACAACCAAAAGTGGCTTTTAACATGGAGATCTGCAGTAACTCGCTGAAAAAAAAAATCATAGTTTGCATACATGCTATTTTTTTTTTTTTTTTTTATATTGGCAGATAAGAAGCTACACTTTCTTGTTCTGAATAATTAACATATAGAATGTTAATCTTTTTAATACTTAGCCATATTCCAGTAGTACTGATATAATTACTGAAATACTGGGTTTATATATGAAATTTTCAATGGTATAACTGAGAGATCAACTCGCCAAATTGCTGTGGGATGTTAAAAACTAATACATAGATAGATCTTATAGATTATAGATCAAAAGCATCATTATAAAATCTATACTTTTATTTGAAATCATTCTACCTTTTAAGCATTTTTAAAATTTTTCTATGAATATATAATTCTGACTTACATAATTTTGGTGTGATATACTTGTTTGAACTGGTATGTTCATTCTCTTCAGTAAGCTCTCTTCCGTTAATCTCAAAATATTTAAGGTGGTATACTAATTTTTGAGGTGAGAAAAGTAAGCTATGAGCCAGGTACATGGCTTGCCAATAGTATGCAAGTTAAAAGATTCAGAAAAATCAGAAAAACTTGTTTTTCTAAGACCACAATTTTAACTGACTCCATATTTGATGTTTTTGAAATGGAATATATATATATTTTTTCAAAAGTAATCAAGTTCCCTGGTATTTGTCAGCTTTAATTTAATCCTACAGATAAAAAATTACATACCATTTAAGATACTTTTGGTAGAACAAAAGAGTACAATAAACTACTGACCTCTTCCAAGAATTCGATCTTGTTTTTACTTTGCACCTCACAGCTTTCTAAGTGCAAAGTAGCAGTTCTCAAACTGTGAGCTTGGCACCATAGGGGGACTTTGATCTCCTGTAGTGGAGAGTTGAAATATGACAAGCAAAACCATATAAAATAAATATATATATTTCCTACTCTCCTTCTTTCTTTTCTTTTTTGAATTTCTGTAATTTAGGACTTTCAGCATATAGAAGCTATTTGTGGTACACCACATACTTTGTATCTCTGCATCAACTTCAAGTAGATTAAGACTAGGTAACTAGCAAGTTTGTATTTCCGTACTTATGTTTACTATTTTAGGAAACATTTCAGGCTGTGGACAAACACAGGGGCATACATTCAAAATAAGTTCAGAATTTGTTTGCATTTTAATTATTTAATGAAATGGTTAAGGACAGTGGTATAAAAAAATACTATAAGAAAGAAGCTCAATCAATTATATGAATCTAGGGATTCTGAGGAGATTCCCACAACCAGTGTGGTTGTGGGGAATGTTGTAGGATTGTGTATTTATGTTGTACGATAGACACTACCATGAGAGATACATGAAAGTATTAAATGAAGAAGATGTCACTGGGATAATATGGCAAGTCATCCAAGGAGCTCAGCTACAAAATTAAAGCACTGTGGAAAATATTACATTGTGCTATTGAGACATAAGTCAGTTCTTTGCTCTAGTTGCCCAGTCTCACATCTCTGAAAAAGTGCTCAGGAGGTGATTCTGGGAGCTGCAGGATGGAGACTCCCCTCACTGCAAAAGCAGATGAGCCTACAATAAAGCACAGAGTACTGAGTACATGCATGAAGTAGTATGTGGAGCTTAAGTCCATATTTTCTGAGACAAAAAAAGAAAGCCGCCTCAGTGACCTGTTGGACTTCTGTCCATGGGCTGGGGTCAACTAGCCCACAGATAAAGGCAGCACCATGGAAACCATATAATTAGATTTTCAAAGGCTTCTGATGGTCTTTCTCACCCAAGTCTTTTAACGGAACTGAGCTGTCAACAGGTTGGAGGAAAGGATGTTTTAAAAATTGGAAGGAAAGGTTAGAACTTTATTTTCCAGTCCAGACAAGAATCAGCAGTGGATTCCTGCTGACCAGCCTTATTCGGCTTTTTAGGACACAGAAGGAGCTAAGCAGTACGTACAAAAGTTTATAAATCATATAAGCCTTTTGCAAGTAGTTAAATGCCACATCACTGTCACAGTGTTGCAGAAAGATTTTCCAAACAAATGATCATTCTAGAAGATACATATGAAGAAACTTTTCCATAAAGTGGCTCCATGAGGCTGAATTTGGAATAGATATTTAAGAATGAGCCAAGGCTAAGTTTTCTAATAATTGGCTCCATCTGCAGCAATAGAAATGATGAAAGTTGCCAGAATGGATTTTGTTCATGATAGACACTCAAAAAAAACAAACCACAGAGGATGTCATTTTTGCTGGTAAATAAAATCCTGCTGCCCTCAGCTTTATGCATCGCATATGGTTCCAGCCTCTACACTTCAGGAATAGCATAATCAATGTAGACAACATACAGAGAAAAACACGTGAGACAGTAAGGAGGATGGAGTAACTTCTGTGTGAGGAGAAACTAAACAGGCTACAACTCCTTAATTTGGAGAGGAGAATGGGGGAGGAACATGACTGGGGTTTATAAAATCATGGAGATGATGGACAAGATCACTGCAGCTGAACTATTCACTAAGTTAAGGCTTTTGATCAAACTAATATTAGGTTGTTTAAAGATATAAGAAATAGGGTAATTATTTATGTAATAACTTTCTAGACCTTAATGTTAAAGAGCTTATTGGAGCAGACAACACTGGCTAATTTAAAATGGGTCTGGTAACGTTATGGACAACAGATCTGAAAAGAGCACTAAATGGATGAGGCATGGTTATGTCTTCCTTTATCACTCATACAGAAATTCTGATGATGCGGAAGTATGGAATAGCTCTAAATATCACTCTTATTTCCTGTCCTTACAGATTTTCCCCTAGGACCACCTGAGTGTCTGACTGATAATAATCTCATAGTCCTCCTTGTGAAGTGGTGAGGAGAGAGGGAAAAGTAATCAGCAAAATGTCACAGGGAACAGTGAATGAAGAAGGAAAGAGTGTGAAAGTAAAAATGGAAAAATAAGGAACTTCAGACAGACTTTGCACAGAGCACAACCTCAAAGCCCAACACTCCCTGATGAAATCCAAGGAGACAGCACCTTAAACTCATTCAGAATCATAAAACGTTTAAACTTGGAAGGGAAATTATGGAAGTCCTCTGGTCCAGCCACCCATTCAACCAAGGCAACCTTGATCAGATTATCCAGCATATGTCCAGATGACTTCTGAAGAGGGAGACATCACCTGGGCTATTCCAGTGCTCTATTATCCATATTGGAAGGAAGTGCTTTGTGAGTGTCAGTGTTCATAGAAATGCTCATTAATGAGAAAGTTGATGATTGTCAATACATACTATACATCTAAGGGCTAAAAGCTCTTTTCAAAATATTTTGGGAAATTTGATAGAAAGACATTTGTAATATTGACCTTCATAAAAGTGGGAAAAAATAGAGAGGGGACAACAGTTTCTGTTGCAAACTGTAAGCAAAGAAACATTTCAAAACCATTTTTACGTCTCCCCACCCCCCTCAGGTTTAAAACAATCTAAAAGAGAAGAAAAGAATACTTTTGTCTCTTGATTTCTGAATTACGTTCTCATTAAATAACTCTGGAAATCTCTCTTTTTTCTTCACTATCCAAACACATTCTACAGATCAATTCTAAAGACATGAGAAGGCTTATGTATAGGATTTTACAGTATAAACTTACGGCATTCCACAAATATCTTGACGATATACATACGCATATTTAACAGCAGTCTCTTTCCAGTGAAAATGTTTGTCTATCCTGAAAATGCTAGACAAGAAATGTTAGCCCAAGGCACTAGGGAAAAAAAAAAAAAAAAAAAAAACAAAAACAAACAAAAAAAAAAACCAGAAAACCGCCAAGATCATGTGATCATATTTCAGGTAAAGATATTGCTGGGGATAGAGGAGACAGTACCAAACACACAATGGTGAGAAAAAACACCACCAATAAAATAAACAAAACAAAAACCCAAAACCAAGCCATGATAGAAAGTAGTGTCAAGAGCTGTTAAACTGTAGGAAAATGGATTAATAAAAATGACATAACTGCCAAGACCCAGGAATTATTTCAGAAAGTACAATCCAAGCCATAGAGAATGCTTGAGCAGGTTCTGAAAGCTGAGAGATTAGTAGGTTTTTTTTTTTTTTTCTTCCCTTGAACTCGATAATTATTGCTGGCATTGTAGCAGTGGAATTCGAGAAAATGGGAAAGAGCATGGCATGTAACTTCTAGAATAGACCATGTTCAGTTTTCTTTTACATACAATAATAAGTAAAACAATTTTTAAAAAAGTAAAACATATAACAGGAGTAGAAATAAAGTGAATAACTATAATTTTCAGGTTTTTTTTTTTTCCCCAGGCTGTCACAGAAGCTCAGCATAACACTTCAGTCTCAAAAGGTATTAATTAATTAATTAAATGCATTTTTTAGCCCACATTTAATATCTTAGTGTATATATATATATATATATAAAAAAAAAAAATCAGAGCTCATAGAAGTTTTATATATACATGTATTCTTGTTATCCTAAGGCAAACAGCAATAAATGAGATTGTTAATTTTTTCAGACAGCAACAATTATTTTAACTATTGCTAGGAATACATACCTTATCTGCCCATACTTTTTGTATAATCAATGGATGTTAAGATGCTATAAACACACACAAAAACAAACAAGAGAGTTAGGCAAAGTAGACTAAGATAACAAGAGAGAACAAATGGAGGGCTTACCCGTATGCTAGGCTCACCCACAAAAAAACACCAGAAGAGAAGATCTCCAGATGAGATCCTTCTCCACAGGTAGCCAGCTCTTAAATAGGTCCAGGAGAGGAGCAGCCAGGCTCCATCCCTTCTGGCAGCACAGGTGAATTGCCTTCATCTGTGCTCCTCTGGCTGACTCATGGCTCTCCTCAGGTGATCAATCAGAGGTTCAGGCAGTGACTCAGCAGTTCCCATGCACTTTTCTTAATGCTATTCAGAAAAATAAAATGTGTACTCAAGCTAATTTAAACTGAATGTAAACTCCTTTCACAAAACTGAATGGAAATCACAAAAATCCGTAAAGTACTAGAATTCAGCAAGAATGGACCAGAATAGAAGCCTGAATCATCTGAATGTTAGGAAGACAGTTACTTTAGGAAAACATCCCCATAAACGCAGTGTTTTACAAATGGTATGATGGTAAAATACACAGGAATCACAATAAAAATCAAATAAATGAAATTGTTGCAATTAAAATATTAGCATAAAACAAAACATTGTTTCTTATTTATACTAGATGATAGATAGAAATCATACTAGTCTGAAATTCAATAGTAAAAAAATTATGGAATAACTCTTTCATTTCTACTTCTTTCCTGCCAAAGCCTTCTACTATTCCTAAAACTAAGGTTATGTGGGTATTATGTATCACATGATGTGTTTCCTGAATTACTTTTGAGGTCTTAGATGGGCTGAAAATAGCAATGAATATAGAATTTTACTGTACCATAATAGTCTAGAGTTAACTGGATTTAAGAGATTTAAGTTGTATTGAGCTGTTTAGAAGTAAGAAAATTAATATTATAATTACAAAAGCTTTACATAGTTTTCTGCAACAACCATAATCTCGTGTTTAAGAAATATTCAGATGCTGTACTAAGGGATGTGGTTTAGTGAGGAAATAGTGGTAGGTGAACAGTCAGACTAGATGGTATTGGATGTCTTTTCCAATCTTGGTGATACTATGATTCTATGATTCTATAATATAATTAGAGAATTTAGGACTAGAAAAATAATTGGATGTAATTCTCTGACCTTTCCTCATCCAGGGACATTAAAAGCTGAAGTAGATGCCCTCCTGATCCAGCCTAGTCTAAAATTGTCTCTTGCCTTTGTCTCTTTTTTTTTTTTTTTTTTTTTTTTATGTCAGTGTATTTTCCCATATAATAATGGAAGGATAAAACAGAAGTCTCCATTACTGAGACTTCAGGAGTGTACCAGAGTGCCACAGAGCCTTCTGTGATTGACACAGAAACAGGACAGCCTTACTCTGAGAAGCTAGCACTAGCTTGTACTGATGGACTCCATAAACTTCCAGTGTGTCTTTTCAAGGGCACAGCTGCTTTATCTCCAGGAGGCCAAAATGCTGACACTGCTTTAAAAAGTCATCTTATTACAATAGAGGTAGTATACTGCATTTGATCTAAGACTTCTATTTGATCTAAGTTTTGTCAAAACTTTATTTACTATGAGACAATTGGGAGTAGTATGTACTGGAAGTTATATTTCTTTCTGGTGGAATGTCTCATAACTCCTACTTTAAAGCTAATGCTGAATTTATGTTTAATAACTTTATGTTCATGTTCATTTAAACAATACTTTTCTTCAAATAATTATCTATGCTCATCACTGGTGCTAATCCTTGCATATCAAGTTTTTGTTGATTTTGTACTAATTTTCAGTTCTGTTTGTAAAAGTCCTTGAGGCTGGTTGCTCAGCAATTAAAACAAATGGAGTTACTGATAATATTGTTTATTATTTACTTCACCTGTTCTTATTTAAAATAAAATATATTAAAAAAAAAGGAAAAAATCGAGAAACCCTACTCATTGAAAGTTTTAAAATTCAGTATATTGTGATTTGTATTCCAAAACTTCTACTCGTAGAAAAGGAGAACAAGATTTGAGAAATGTGATTTACTTGGCCCAAACAGAAAGAAGCATATAGAATATAGTACTGATTGTGTCATTGGAGCTCTGTCCTAACCAAGGCTACCTGAATCATCCAACTGCAGAAGAAAAAAAATGAAAAGATTAATCACTTAGAATTAAGCTGTCTGATTGCAAAGATGGAACAAGACTTGATAAATGCTGGAAATATTTTACCTCTGGAAATCCATAAAGAAAAGGTTTCCTATGAGCTTTTCACTCTTTCTCCTTTGCCCTTTACAGGGCCTTTTATTTTCTCCTGTTCAGTCATGGCTAGAAGCCAAAAGATGTGGAAAAGGAAGGGCTAGAATATAAATCCTCTAACCTGCTTCCCAGAAAAAAAAAGATTTCCATCCAAATCTGCATCATTTCCCTGACACCCGTTGGAGTTCTCTCATTGAAAATGAACTCTTAAAATGATGACTCATTTCTCACTGACTCTCATACCCTTCCCCTGTGAAGTGAGGAGGAAAAAAAAAAAAAGACAGGCTCCTAGTTTATCTTAGTGATAAACTGACCTGTTCGTATAACCCATCCCTGTCACTGATGAGCTGAGAGCTGATCACACAACTAGAAGAACAAGTAGCTCCATGATATACTGGCTTTTCACAGGCTTTCTGTGAGTCACCAGTGTGATGAAGCCATGGGAGTAACTCATGCAACTACTCACAGTCTGTGCAGCTGATCAACAAGTAGTAAGGCCATTGGCCAGGACATAAGGGAAATCATATCTGGAGCATGGTACATGATGCAGAGGTAGTTATGGTTAGAAGAAAAAGTCACATTAGGGCAGATTCAGAGTAAGTCTGCATCCATTAGAGAATGGAATGGAAAAAAGCCAGGGAACCCAATCAGTGAATGCCTGCACTGAGCACTGCAGAGTGGTGCAGAAAGGCTTTATGTGGACTTTATCTGCTCTGGAAGCAGTATGTCATGGTGCAGATGAGTGGTACTTATTATCTTTAGCTGCATTGAAGTGGATGAGCTGCTTCTGGCCCTGAGCTTGTATAGCTGCAACACAACAGGTAGACATATCGGTTGGGGCCAGCAATAGCTCAGGAATCTGCACCGAATTTCACTGCACTGCACAGACATCCTCTGCATGAGCTTGTGCTGTGCATTCAGGCAAAATGAAACTGTTAGGGTATATAATTACTTGCTATAAATATATCAAGGAAGGGAAGGGAAAGTGGGAACTGATACCAGGACTGCAAAAATTACTTAAATTAGGGGATAATGTTGGCATAAAATCAAATAGATATAAACTAGCTACAAATAGGTTTAGACTGGAAATTTGAAGACAGTTTCAAGCCATCAGAGCAGTGAAATTCTGGAAGGTTTTCCAACAAGAGGAGGAGGGCCAAAAAGCCTAATTACTTTTAAGATAAAATTTAAACATTTGTGAGAGGGTTATATGACACGACTGCCTGAGAAAGCTGGATAAGATTCAGTGACTTAGGCTGCTCTTCCTAAATTTACATTCCTCTGAAGAATTTTCCACCATCTTACAATCCCCTCAGTCCTTCACAGTTGGACACAAGGTTCCCCTAAGCCACCCCGACAGCTCAGATCTCTTATACACCACTCAACCAACTGGGCCTGTACTTTTCTATCGGGGAACTGCTCTGTGCATATTTCTGTGCAACTGAAAGCACAGATCACACAGATCTGAGTTCCCCTTGCCTTTGAATTTCCATTTTTATCATAGTACAAGCTCTTTTTTTTCCCCACAGAAACTGATGGAAAGCCTTAGGTTCATGGTATTTGCAAATATTTGGCTTTGAGTGTGAACAGAATGTAAATTGACCAAAGCACTGCCTTCAGCTCAGGAGCCTTTGCTGTAGTTGGTAGCACTGTATTAGCTACAGCAAACTACATCTTGATTTCTCTTCCTCTCTTAAGGTGAGGGACTTGACATATCTGAGATGCTGTCTCTTCCCTCACTAGACTCTGGAAAAGGGAAAAAAAGACTTCTAGCTTAAAGGATTCTATCATATATCTGTTCATAAAAGAAAGGTGAGAGTTTAGATCTAGCAACGTAGGAAGTTTCTTCTCTTTTCACTCAGGCTTTTGGTATTTTGTTGAGCTTCTTTGTGTTTGCTGAAACACCAGTTTCTGGACATATGCCCACTTGATGGCTTAGTATCTGGATAAAAGTCTTCCTAGCCTTCAGCTCTTCAGCAAAAAAGTCTGAAGGAGGTTCCAGATTCACTTTCAGAATCCCAGAAAAATAAGAAAGTGACTGTTATCACTACTGTCTTCAACCACTACTATTTTACAGGGCAAAATCCAGGGGTATGGGGTGGCAGGGCTCTTAAGACACATTAGCCAGATGCTGTTGTTTCTATGTCTTCTATGTTCTGTCTTTTAGGAAAATGAATAGATTTCACTTTATATCCTCTTGATTTTTAACTAATCTCCAGACAAGTCATATATAACTATTACCATAATCACATGACCCATGCAATGTGTCCTGTTCACTGTAGCAATGACACAAGAATAAATGCTTTGAATTTCATAAACTGTCTCCAAAATCATATTTTTTTCCTCATTCTTCTTCTAGAGATAAATTTATCTTTTGATTTACAGCATGTTACCCAAGAATACCAAAGTGCACCTATTCTTCTATAGCCTCTGTGCCCTCAGCTCTTTCCTACATCAGAGGCACTCAGTTTTCGTTCTCAAAACTGTTTTCCTGAGCCCCTTGGGCAGTAAGGCATTCTCTGCATTTATCTGTCTTGCAGTTTTATCTTGATTGATTGTTGGGATATATCTGTACACAAATGTTCTGGTTTTGGCTGGGATAAAATTAATTTTCTTCACAGTGGCTGGCACGATGCTGTGCTTTGAATTTAAGAGAAAAATAATGTTGATAACACCTTGATGTTTTCATTGTGGTGGAGCAATGCTTATACAAAATCAAAGACTTTGTGGCTCTGCTAGTGAGGAGTTGAGGGTGTAAAAGGAGCTGGGGAGGGACAGGACCAGGACAGCTGAACCAAACTGGACAAATAGATATATCCCATGCTATATAATGTCACAGTGGACTATAAAACTGGGTGAAGTTGGCATTGGGGTAAAACTGCTGCAAAGGAACATGTTGGACATCTGTAAGAGGGTTGTGAGAAATGACTATGCAGTTGAACATGGTGGTGGGAGATGACAATAGCAGCCCAGGTTCTTCAAGTATTTTTTTGATCTCACAGATTTGACTTTCAATGATATAAAACTCATACACTGTATGACTGAATACAAAGGATTAGTTAAAAAAGTATTTATTTTCTATATTTTTTTCTGTTACGTTCCATTACAAAAAGAAACAAAATAAAACATAACAAAAACAAAACACAAGATAGCATTTTATTAGTGGTACATTAATGAGCTTTAACAACTAGGCGACTTATGATTGTCACAAATACATATTACAAACAAGCACAAAAAAAAAGTAACTGAAAATGAAATAAATAAATTGAATACTTATCTTCAATTTTTAATATTTATAAAATATATAGCACTTTCTATTACATTTTTCAGTCATTTTTATCCATAACAAATTAAAACTTATGACATATATTGCAAATATTCTTAAGGATAAGAATAATTAAAAAAATCAAAATTCCTGGAGGTATGAAATAGTAAATCAGTTAATGTTCATTAATTTATTATCATATATCCAGATTGTGCATGTTCTGCAAAAATAGCCATTTCTTCAACTAATATACATATTTTTCTTTATAGTAATATAAGATTAAGATTTTAAATGTAAAGCTTCATGGATTTATGCTTCTGTTTTATAATTGTGCCTAATATGGAACTTTCTTTAATATATACTGAATATTTTCCATTAGTATATACTAATATACACACACACAAATACACACACACTATGCATTATATATTAGTATATACTCAATAATAAAGCCATTTCTGTAACATATGATTGAGATTCTTGTAGTGAGTTGTTGAAAGTGGGAGGTGTGCATACCGTTGCAATGAAAACTGACTAGGTTAGCTAAATGAATGCATTTAGTTTTACATTGTTCAATATATTTTAACAGAGTATGTAATGTACTGTAACAATTTACAGAATCTGAATAGAAATTTCTTTTTTATTTCAGTATCCCTGATTTTCCATCTGATTCTGACAGAATATGAATTGCTATTCTCACTAAACTTCCTGAAAATGGGAAAATGGAGCCAAATAAATAAAAATTTATTGACCTTATGGACCTTATTCCAGGAATACTAAAATTGCACTTAAGAGCCCTCCTAGCCAAGAAAGCACTTAAGCTTGAAGATGACTTTACTCAATTTACTCTGAATGTTGATCACAGACCACAACACTCTTCTGGTACACAGATGCCTTTGCCATAACGCCTGAATATTGTCCCCTGACTATGTTACAGATTTAGAGGCTCCCTTACATAGCTGAGTGAGTGCAGCTCCACTATCTGCATAGAGCAAAGAGAATGGGGCAGTGTTCTTGGAGCACTCTGAGTGAATTTTAAAGTATGCGTTTTTGATAGACAGGAAGAGAGACGCAGCAGGGAGAGGGCTGAGCAGCATAGTGTACCCTTAATTATTTCCCTTTGGAGTGACGGAAGAGGGCAATGCAGATGAACCTAGCCTGGACATCTGCCAGTCACCTTCTGTAAATGAAGGAGGTCCTTCCACCGTACACGGTCATCACCCACTGTGCAGAAAGGACACTCACCTTAATCCAGCAGCTGTAGCAATTTAAAGGAATTCTGGCTTTGGTCTTGCTTTAGTTAGGTTGTACGAGCTGAAAGCCCCTTAGGAGTTGGAACTATTGGTGTTACGCTGATTTAGTTTTAGCCTAAAATTCCAGTTCATGTGCTTAAAGACTGTTCTGGCAAATGAAGAACAACATAGTAACAGGCAAAGGGCAGGAACCTGGCTTCAAAAGCACATTCCTAAAACAAGTGAACACACAAAAGTGGCTGCACCTCTTTCATCACACCAGGGAGACACACACCTTAAGAGCTGCTAAGTCATGGTCCTACCTCAAAACGGCCCTGCCCTGCCATTTTGAGGACTTCAAGTCCTATCCTAGGTGTCTATGATAGGTATTTAAATTTAAGTAACTTGGGTGAGTGCCCAAATTTGAACATTTTAAGTTGCCCCAAAGATGAACATATTAAAATCAGCTTTTTTTTTTTTTTTTTTTTTTTTTTTTTTGAGACAAAACACTTTCTCAGGGACTAGATTCTATAATGGAACTAAAAGTGCAGTACATAGGTGAGTGTTTAATATTAATACATTTACATTTGACTTGGCATTGCTGTATCAGGATGAAAATTGTACTTTCTTTTTGGCATTGAGAATACTGGGGGTACTTAGACAACAATATGTAGCAAAGCTGCTGAACTAAGGGCAGCAACTATACATTCATGAGATTTTTAGCCTTTTTAATATTTCTCTTGATGTAAGAAACATCTTAAGGCAATGCATAAAAGAAATCATATTTAAAGGAAAAAGCAGTAGTAATCACAATGACTTACTCATGGTCTGTGCACTGTGAGATATTCTGATAAACTCAGAGCACATAAAATAAATATAAAGCAAAGTTTCTGTGGGATCAAGAACTAAGCTGGAAAACAATATGTTTCAGGAATCTCATCTCAAAGTATATTGATACTGTATATTATTATATTACATTTTTATGAATTCTAGTTTAAACAGCCAAAATGTCAAATTATTTCTTTTAAAAAATAACTGGCTTACAATTTACAAACTTCTTGCTGCACTTGATTAAGAAAATAAAATGACCAATATTTTATAATATCCTGATCTTTATTTCAAAAGTGCCTTCTGGAACTGTGTTTTTAAACATATAGGAAATGAAATATATTCATTCACCTATGAAATCTAGAATAACTTGTCTACAGATCTGCAACACGTTCATAACAAAATTATGATAACACTATAACCTAACATATGGTTAATTCTGTGGAGGTCAGCTTATCTAAAATTCTCATCATAAAGCAAAGCAAATTAAATCAAATACATTTTGTGTACTGAGGAATGTATATTTACGGTATGTTATATAACATCATTTCAATAGGCACAGTACTAAGTATAAAGACATACATTTTTTAATTTAACTTATTTATGATGTCATAAAGAAAAACTATATTTTACTTTGTGGGAAATAAGGTTTGTTGTGTTTTTATTTTTTTTTTTTCCAATATTTGTTTTTATTTGCATACAGATTTTCAGTAAGAGCTGACAGTTTATTATAATTTTCTTTTTTTCTTTGTAATCAGTGGGCCATGCTGACTTACAAAATACTTGTATTCATTATATTTGATATGTTAAATGATAGCTTGCAACATAGAGGTTGGTTTTGACATATGCATATGAAGTTAACTATGCTTTAATTTGGAGTCTTCTTGTATTTAAATAAAAAACATAGTCACTAAAATTACATTTTCCTGTTTTATGACACAGACTTTAAAATTTTCCCATTGGCTCAAGGCTGAATTTCTCTTCTACTTGCTATGAGAGGGCAAGCCTGATGCAGCCACCTCTGAATAATCGGAGGTCAGTGCAAAGACCCTCAGAATCACACACTTACAAGCCAGTACTGACCTGTAGTCAAGGCCACGGCATTTTATATTCTCCCAAGGTCACCTTTATTTTCTTGAAACTAAAAATATTATGCTTCACAAGTTCAGATCTTTGAAATATGGGGTTTCAAAACACAAACAAATATAAAAATTGCAGGTTCTTTTTTTATGTGTCTATTTGCCTCTTAAATATTGTGTATTCAATGCCCAACTAAAAAAAAAAAAAATCTCATTGATGCATACAGCGTTTCTACAAACAAAATACATGACAGTTCTGTAGAACACCCTGGTAGAGTCCAGGCCCCAAAAGTGCATGGCATAAAGACATTTCTGCACAAGTAGCAACTTTTCTTTCTTTATTTATTTTTCTGTCAAATTATGGAAAGCCTTAATCTACATCAATTTGCAACAGTATAGTTTCTGCTCTTTCAGATAAATGCTATGCTCACTTAACCATATTAAACAATCTCCCTTAAATAACTCTTGGTTTCAATGGTGCCATTGTGCACATCATCTGAGCTAATTGAAGGGAAAACATTCAACTGATTAATTTTAGATTCCTCTACTACCACCAGAGCACTTAGAGAGACACATGCCTGTACTGGATGTCTGAATGCAATGCTCACCAGAATGAGATGATTTGGGAGCACAGAATACAAAGCTTCATCATTGACAGTGGTCTGTCAAAACTGTCTTTCCAGAACATGCCTTTTTGACAAGAAGAACATCTGAGTTGTCATCAGCAAACTTCTCAGAAAGTTGCAGTTTTGGATTCAAAACATTTGGGGCCTGTAATCTCTCAGGAATAAACTCAATAGCCACAGCAGTTTCACAAGTCATGCAGAGACTAAGAGCTAACCCCCTTATTTAGGAAAGATTCATGTAAACAGGATAATGACTATGAAAATGTTGGATTTTGATGACACTTAAAACATTTAATCATTGGATTATGACATGATTCCATTGTACGTAACATGGAAAATAAATGTGGAACACAATTATGAAATCCTGTAACACTTGGAGTTCTGCTAAGGAGTAAGAACATACTGGTAGTCCTGTGACAATGACAAAGAATTCCCAGAAAATGCATTTTCAGATTGTTTTGAACTAGAATCAACTTTACCTTCAGTCTCCATTTTGCAAGGACGCTTTCTAACACACATAAATCCAAATACATCTACTGCAAAGCAAAAAGACAGATGCATGATTTACCCCAACAGTTCATTCATCTTGTGTCCCCACTTAACATTTGAATTGCTCCCCTTTGGAAAAAGCTTTCCTCTGGATTAAATGCTGATTTTTTTCTTCTTTTAATATGTAAAAATGGATGGGAAATAGTTTGTCTTCCAGTTACACAAGAGAGATCGTATCCTTAACTCTTACCTTCCATGTACTTTTATAAGAAGAGGGAAAAAAAGGAAATACAGATTTCAATAGTATAAGTAGAAATCCCAGAAAGCATCATTTAAAATATTCTACACATTCTGAATGTGCAACAAATGCATTTTTTGCAGTCTTTTAGGTTTTTTTTTGTCTGCAAAAAACAAACAAACAAACCTCACCTTTTTTTGATCTTTCAGCTATAACTCCACCGTTTTGCCATTTTCATTGATACGTAGTAGCACAACATTATTTTTATAAGTTATTAGTTATAAATGTAAAATTCTTTCAGATTTGATCATTAAATGAGACCCTGGAACTACTATTTCTGTTATATGGTCATGGGTGATGTAGTATTTTTTTAATATACAAAGACAGTATGCGTTCTGTCATTGCTTCCATCATTAAAGGCTATTTATTTTATTCCTGCCTTTTACTAATAATATAAAAAAAGAAATCACTACCAATTCAATGGTTTGACTCATTTTTCAAAAATAATATTGAATGTCTATTTTCTTGAGACCTTATGATGTGAAATCAAGGTTAATAACGGAAACAATGCATTATGTGGATTGTTTCTGAAGCAAATACAACATCTGTATCAATGCAAAAATCAGATTCTTAGTTCTCCAAAAAATTGAGGAAGTAAATAGCAGAAATGATATTTTACAAACTTTCACTTGTCATTACGTTTAAAGTAATATTATAATATTTTTAATTGAAGAAGAGGAACTTACTCATGGAAGTGGGGTTGTAGGGTTTTTGTTTTGAACTGTGTCAGTCAATATGGCTATATATTTGTTGCTAATGCTAAAAGAACAAAATAGAAAAAGTACCATGACTCCATGTATGGAAATAATTATGGATTACAATGGTGCTTAAAGTGCTTTCTTATTTGAAGAAATACTTACACAAATGTCTTTTCATGCTCATCTCCTCATCATTATGTACTAAATGCTTGTCGCTTTCTCTTATGTCATTTATAATATAATCATTGGGTACTAGGTTCATACTCAGAGTTTAGCATATTGTCATAAAAACATTTGAAAACAGGAAAATGACAATTCTTTTTGTGTGTTATTACAGCAATTTGAAAATTTTATTAAATACCGAAATGCCTCATTGCATCATTTATTCCTTTGCTTCCAGTGTTGGTTAAAGCACTAAATAAGTACAAATAGATCATACTAAAAGCATATCCATCCTATTCTGGGGATTCTGCGAGGATTATTTACTGGTGTCTTGCAGAACAGAAATGAGTTTATGATCCCACGTGACCATCTATCTGCTGACGCTGCAAGATGTCTTGTCTCCAGAATTGGTTTCCATGTACAGGTTCACCAGTTTCACATCTTATGAATATCTATACATTAAGTCTTTTTGATAAATGGCAGTGCTGTAATGTGAGATATCAAGTTGTATACTTTAATTTGCCAGTACCAGAAGTTGTGGGAGCAGCAGAAGCTGTTGCTTGACTGCCTACGTACAAAGGGTCCAAACAAGCCACTTTGGCTGCAAAGAACGAATGGATACAATGAAGGACTGCAAACAGGTTGGAAAACTCCAGCTCCTGGAAGTGAAAAAAAAAAGATTAATCATGAAGCAAAAGAAGACATCACAAACATGCACCTAGGAATGAACTGAGTTTTAAATGGAAATAGTCTGATGTAATCCTGCTGATGTATCTGATAGTTCTAGATTACAGGCACTTAAGGGACAGCGTTATTTATTCCATAAATATTTTTTTGAAAGCTAAAATGAACAAATTTTTGAGTAAAGTGGCTGCACAGAAGTATGAGGTTCTGCCTGCTAAAGAGGAAGGAATGTGACAGCCATATACAAATATGCAAATCTGGTGCATTTTGCAGACTGATTTCTTTTAATAAATCAATCAATGGAATGAGTGCATTGTGTCTACATACCTCTGGGTTATTGCTGCACGTACCCACAAAGATCAGTAACGCTGAGTTCTACATATGTCATGTTTATCTGTCATGTCACCATACAGTGGTAACTACTATCTCACCTACGCTAATCTTTAGTTAAAAAAGAAAACAAAACAAGAAACTTCATAAAGTGCTACTACAGAGATATTCTGGCTCTGTTTTCACTGAGGCAATTATTTTTACTGTACCAAAAGTAAGGAACATACTTGGAATTTTGATCTTATTAAAAATATTAGAGAAAGCTCTTTTTGTTCTACTTTAATTTGCCTTTTTTTTTTTTTTTTTTTTTTTTTTAAAGCCCCAGAGGTGAGATTTTCTTAAAAAAAAGATGAAAACAAAACACAAAATTTATATATATATATATAGATATATATATATATATATACACATATAAATGTTTTCCTTTGTGTCTCATTGATTTTATCTTATCAATGGGATCATAATGATGATGGATTTTTTCTAGGAATTCTTCAGTATGGTTTTTTGATGTTAGCATTTAATCAATAAGAACGTGCTGTGTTTGAAAGCAGACACTGATGTTATGCACGTAGGGATGGTGATACAGATTTATGATCTTTTTGCTTTGATTCACTGCCTATGTAGATTTCTGCACTGAAACCAGGAACAGAGAACTGTGGTATATCCTATTTGTGTTTTTGTCTAGTACTGATATTTCCAGGTTATTTAGTGCTGACAGCTTTGCTTTTGTATAAAGAAATATTGATAGTATCGTGAATTTAACAAGAACAAAAAAAGGTAAAATTCTAAAAATTACATGAGCCTTCCTCTTGAGTTTTTCTGGAAGATATTGCTTTAAAAGCTTTGTGGAGACATTCAGAAATCCCTTATGTGTGAGATGGAACAACTGCCTGGCCTGAAAGCAGAAGACTACATACACAGAGTATCCCAGCAATGTATGAAACGGGTGGAGTTCTGCTCAACTCTCTTACAACCTGAGCAGATGTCCTTTGGAAATGTTCAGAATGATTTTTTAATTGCTTACAAGCTTCTTTAAACTCCCTTAAGTAGCAATTCACAATAAAGATGATGAAGTTTGAGCCAAGTTTAGCACACCTGCCATCTGTATTCATTAAAAAAATTCTGTTTAGAGATACTTTCATTTTTAAACATTAGGAAAAGTGTAGTTTGTTACAGTGCCAGAGATTTCTTCCCCTTCTATCCAAACTTCAAAATAAGAAAATTTGTCATAGATGGGAAAAATAGGAGAAAGTCAAAGATGAGGAAACAAGGAATTAAGGAAACTATGTCTGAATAAGAAGCATCAGTCGCTCAAATTGTTACTTTTCATTTGCAATCTATTAATAACATCTATCCTTTGGTACTATAAAATAATACTAAGGCTTAAGATGAAAATATAAATATTTAGTGGATCTTACAAATATTTGTGATGTCAGCTCTGTGTTATATTTGGAAAGACTGTCTTTCCACCTATGTGTCCACAGAGCAAGTCTATTAAAACAAATATTGCAGTTTGAGAACTGTTCGAGTCAATTAGGTAATCCTATTGCTGAAAGTTCTTATGTACATCATAATTATGGCTGCTGGACACTGAATTTTCACAGTGCATTAATACAGTTATTATTACTAGTTGACACAGGTGTTTCTGCAACAGTAACATATTGGGAAGATCCACTGCTCAATGGACCTTCAATGAAAACGTGTGAGGAAATGGCACAACTGCTGAAGGTCCCAATGGTTTGCTACTGCCGTTAGCAATGAAACATTACAGAAATTAATTTGATAGTAAAGATGAGCACTAACAAGTCAACGAATGCTAGATACTACTTGCCATGAAACATAATTCTTTCAGTGTCAATGGGTACATCATGCAGTGAATTAATGATATCTCTCTGATCACACAATTTAAAAAATTACATGCATTTAAGGTGACGTAGGTAGAGGATCCAAGTAATACAGCTTATTTAGAAGACATAAATAATACATGTATATAACCACATTCTACGAAGCTACTTAAAGACACTGATAGCTTGTGTTGTTACTGTGCAGGGCAGAAGTCACACTCTTGTGATCACATCTATTTCCCCAGCAGTGGATGTGGATCAGAGGCTAAAAAAGTCACATGCTGACTCTGTTACAAGCAGAGTTCACATTAAAAGTGGAATTTGAAGCAGTGTGAAACACAGTGGGCTGATACTGGTATGTGATGAACTTATAAATGTCTGATTAATAGCTGCAGCTGAATTTAAGGGAGTAAGATTGATGCAAAGGGATTCATCAGGAACAACAGTTTCCAGGCAGATTAGCCTTGTCACAACCAAATTTAATGAACAGATAAAGGCTCACAGAGAACTGCTCACAGACAAAACATTCCCTCAACTTCTGTTGAGAACTTGCACATTCAAATCGCCATAGGTCTGCAGGACTGCCATAAAACGGAGGAGAACCCACAGACTTTTCTGCACATCTAACTGTCCCTAGTTGTTTTCGTATTTAGAATACTCTGCTGTCAGTCATACGCTTGTCTGAACACACTTTTATCAAGCAAAGTAGTGCACATTGCACACACAGCTTCAAGTAAACAAACAAATAAATCCTAAGAAACCTGAAGAAATATTCTGTCAAGCTATTACGTCTGCAAGCTGTAGGGAAAAGCAGATGCTCTGAATCACAAAAAAGCAAAGAAATCCAAATTTGAGCCACAACTACTTATCCATGCACAAAAACACAATTTACTCTTATTCCATTTTCCAGATTGAAATATTAGTGTATCCTCTTGATCTTGATCTTCAAATCATCCTCCCACCTTCTTGACTAAACTACTTTCACTCAACATTGCTGCCATTATACCAGATATTCTCAGGTTATTAATCTGAAGATTCACTGTTTCTGCATAGGACAGTGTAAGCCAACAAAAGATGAAGAAGACAAATATGGAAAAAATGAATACAGATAATGTTGTCAGATAAAAGAAAAAAAAAAAAAAATCAGCTACTTTTCATTATATTAATGTCACAGCTACCTAAACTCTATGTATGCAAACTCAAGAAACTGTTAGTTTGTGATACAGAAAAAAAACATTGTATTGTTACATATAAACTGCTGATATGTGAATATATTTGTTGCTTCATCAAATGTCTATATACTAAGGTAGAATGTGATTTTAAACAGATACAAAAAAATACAGTCTTTGAGCAAGACATGGGAAAACTAAAAACTGAGTCATGCAAACCCACACAGTTAAAAAATCTGAACTCAGAAGGCAGTCACTGCAATTAAGCAATCACTCCGTAAAAATACTAAGGATAGATACTTGAAACCCATTTAAAGCTGAAATTCCAAACTTGAAGAGCACTGTGATGCTCACAGAAAAGCCCTCAAGGCTAAGAACAAGGATTAAATTAAAATTATACTTTGGAGAATATACTTGAAATGAGCAGAAATATCAGCCTGCAAAATAGTGCAAGCATTCATCAAGATATCTTACAACACACCAGAAGGCAAGCATTTTGTTCACGTTACATCTCTAATGCAGGCTGTCTTATTTTATATTCTATTTCTATATGGAATAGTTTCAAGTTCAAATTAATTACCATTAATTGTTATTAGTGCATTATTCATTACTACATATTAATGCCAGATCTTTAAAGTTATGCACCTTCTTTTGCTGACACCACAGTTTTTCCCAATTGACCAGATCTTCATCTTCATGTGCTGCTCACCACTGTTCCATGACACTTAGTTTAGGGCATTAGCTAGTCTGTGAACAAAAGCTAACAGCACAGCTGTGTGACCTTGGCCGAGTTTTGCTGAGAAAGCTGTTAAGCTGTGAAAAATCCTTGCAAGTTCAGAAAGGTAAAAGGACAGAGAGAATAGTTTTTGAGATATACATCATGCTTTATGTTACAGAGCTGAAATGTAAGAAGGACATTCATTTTTTCAGTCCAACTGTGTAGGCCTGTTGCTACTTTATCAGGCATCAAATCCTTGCCATTGCAATGGGGCACACAACCTTTCAGTTTACAGAAATTCCTGGTTATTATATTTACTTACAAAATTCAAATAGAAATGGTATGTAGTAAAAAAAGATGACAAAAAGAAACAAACAAAAAAAAACCTAGCAACAATTCTGCTTTAGATATATAGATACTGGATATGGCAATGTTTGGGAGTCTATATGTATAGAAATAGAATCTTTCATAGGTTTAAGACATTTTTCTCAGAAAAACATAAAACTGTTTCCATTGCAGTGATCCACTACTCAGTCAGGTACAACAGAAGATTATAGTGCTCTGAGTTTATTACAGTGCTGAAATTCCATTAGCCTCTGGAGGCTGCTCTAACGCTGAAAAGCCATTAACAGATCATGAAGTTATAGCTAAAGAAATAGGTAATTAGATAGCAGGATGCATAATGTATCCCCTCTATGTTATATAATTGAAAAGAAAGATCTGCCGTTTATATTTTTCAATGCAACCAGAGCAGCACAACAGGGATGAAGCAGAGGGACACATAGGCTCCATGTTCTTTTCCATGCCAACTGCTCTATTTTGTAGCTCTCAGTCAGAAAAATTCTGTCTGACTGTGCAAACCTGTGCAATATCTCCTGCTGAGTGACAGCTGGGAAATAACCTACAGATTGGAACGTCTAAGAGGTATTGGTGATTAATGTTGCCTCTAAATGGTTTACATCTCAGAAACTACTTAGACCTTAACTTTGAGACCTTCAAAGTCAGGTGTTTGATTGGCAGGCACTGCCACTGACCACCAGTGTGACCTACGGTAATTACTGTTCAGGTTTTTCAGACTGCAATTGTTCATGTCTACAAGGAAACACTTCCCTTATTCTATACTATGCATCTTTACAGTAGCATGTTGTTGTTTCAGAGAAGCCAAACAAAAACACCAGTACAAAGTCTCTAAGTTTAAATGCTAAACCATTTTTGAGCCTGAAAGAAGTATTTCTAATTAAACAGTAACCAAATATAAAGCATATGTTGTTCATCTCAAAACATGCCATTTTTAATTTTGTTAAGTCAGGCATGAAAAACACTAAAATATTTTGACAGTGTTATAAAAACATTAGGTTTTCTGTGTCAGTGAAGGACTTTCTCTTAGGAATGTAAACTCTGGTGGCAAGTGTGTTTTTCAGAAACAAAAGTTGACGGATGAAAGGATGTAGTTCTGCATTTTCAAAAAAAATCTCAGATTTATAAATATATATATTAAAATATATAAATATATATAATATATATTATTGAATATAAATAAATATAAAGAACGATTGTTCTTTATATTCAATCAGAACAAAAAGGAAACTATAAAGTCACTAAGACTAAAATTTAAAACACTGCCGCATAATTATTTTTCTTTTTAAATGTTAATCAACATTAACTACCTCAACACTCTACTACTCTTAATCCTTTAGGTCATGAGTAAATATTTGAGATATAAAGAATATTATCACACAGACACAACAAGCCATAACTGTACACATACAGGCTGCACACAAATGTGCAGCATTACATAAAGTGAAGATAGGAAGCATTTGGATTTTGATAACTCACATTTTTACATGAAGGAATTCTAGGATTAAACCAGTATTACTGGAAATCAATCAATCAATCTGTAACTGAACCATTTACATTTGCAAGGTGAAACTGAATTATAGCGCATTAGAAACTTCAAACGTATCTTGTCAGCAGCACAGTTGAAACTCAGAGATGGAGGAAAAGTACTGCAGAACAAGAAGAGCAGGAGTCTCAAATCAAGCATGCGCACACCATAGCAGGTTCTGCATAGAGCATAATGTTGATAATGAAGAGGAAAAACCAATTGTCACTTCTAGTACCTTATTGAGCTGTACCACAGTTACTTGCCACACTGGTTTCTTACTACTGTTTGAGAATGCAAAAATGAAAAGCCCTAACAACTTGAGGTAATGACTCCTTAGAATTTTTTGTCTCAGCTGTAAGCCCTCATCCCTCTATATTCCCCACATAATATAATAGGCAGACAATTGTACTTATTTCAATAAAACATTACCCTGTATGTCCTCCTTACAACAGCAGGTCTCCAGGCTCTGCAGCTCAGAATTTCATTTAACAGGTGGTGATAGCTTTTGCTATGAATATTCATCACAACCTTTAACAGCTGTTTGAGAAAATTCCCATCATCTGATTCCAAATGAAGCCTGCATACAGCATGCATGAAACCTAGCATTACAAGCATTTCTTAAAATCTGATTAACATTTTTTAATGACTAGAGAGTTTCCCAAATAGATATGTCTCCAGTTCTGTAATGCTAATAAAGTCCAAAAAATAAATGTTCTGCATCTTTTCTTGCTGAATAGTGCTTTAAATACTTGAAAGGTTCAGTGGATGCAGAGAGGCCTATTCACAGAATTTTAAGCCAACCAAAGTTAAAAAATATGATGTAAAAATGTTTTCATTCTTTCTTCAGACAAGTGTATCTTATAGTTTTTAGACTAAACAGTGTACTTAAGCAAATAGGAAGTTGATAAATGTTATAACACTGTCCAAACACAATACAATCTGACATTTTTCATCATAATGTAACTGACTTGCTTTGAGTATCAAGAAAATTATGTATATATATATTTCTAAATTGATAAACCTGAAAGATTAAATTTATAATCAATAAAAGCAGCTAGAGAACATGTCAGTATATTAATTAGGATACTAGTAAGTTTGTACAATATTATGCCTTCATAATTTAGAGGTATAACTTCTACTTTGATAAAAGGTGGAAAGGTGAAGTTTCCTAGAAATAAAGCTCAATTCAGTTTAACTGGGAACAACAGTACTATAAAATACTAGAATATCTCCGAGACTTAAAAAGTGATTAGCATGACAGATTTAATTAAAAAAAAAAAAAAAAAGAATAAAATGATGAAACCATGTTTCTTATTCAACATCTAGATTTGTAACTATGCGTTGTTTTTAAATTGATGAAATAAAGCATCACTATTCGACTCTTGGATTCCAAAGAAAATTCTAAGAAATATTGCATCATTAAATTAGTTCTAAAATCTTGTGTCCATGCAATAGCAATACGAGATAAATGTAAGAAAAGAAATGCTGAGTTTCAATTTCCAGCTATACTTAGAAGCATAATAAAAGTTTCCCATTATTTGCTTAAAAGAAAATCATCCTCACAACGTTAGGGTGTTAAGTTATGGCTTTTATTAGTGAAGAAAAGAAATTCGGTACTACTGTAATATTTGCTAAAGGAAATAAGAATATTTATATTCTTATTATATTCTTATTACATTCTTATATAAGAATGAAGAAAAATATGAATGTACTGAAAGTCTACCACACTTCATTTCTACTGATTTAATAGGAGTTTTTGTATACCTTCGTTATATTGAATATATCATTTAAAATCAAATAAATAGCTGGGAAAACAGTAAGGGCTTCAAAAGCCAGCTTTAAAGCATATCCAAACAAACATAATCAGGATTACAAAAATGTTGGGATTCTAATGAAAAAGACCTTTGATTCAGACTCTCAGGCAGTTTCAATGTTCCCAGGAAGATCACTTCCTTATGCATACTGGGACAATAAATTCTGAAAATATATTCATAAAATTAGGCATAAATCTTCCAGGGTAACTGTTTTTTAAAAAAACGTCCTGAATCAAAAGTACAACTCAAAACAGAATTTTAAAACAGACAAGACACAAAGCTTCAATGCCATCTTCTTGTAAGAGGATATATGTTTAATCTGTAATATTTTTTATTGAGCTATAGTAACAAATGTTAAATCTTTGCTGTATTTTCT
Source organism: Centrocercus urophasianus (assembly GCF_019232065.1). Taxonomy (NCBI): domain Eukaryota; kingdom Metazoa; phylum Chordata; class Aves; order Galliformes; family Phasianidae; genus Centrocercus; species Centrocercus urophasianus. The sequence continues at coordinate 38,579,631 of NW_024884253.1, forward strand.
GCCCAAATTGACTCAAGCATGTTTTGCACTGTTTCTTCATGATACCAAGTGTAGAGAAAAAGATAGGTCATTGAAATTCTCAGACATTCTCTTTTATTAACAGACTTGGCAAATACTCCTAAACGCAGCAAGTCTTTTTTCTTCTTTTTTTCTTTAATGTAATGGCATTCTAAAAAAGACTTTAACTTACCAAAAATTCAGTTTATTCAGATTTCTTTGGTTTTGTTTTCATTTCAAACATTGAATGACTTTTAAATAATTTAGTTTGATTTACTCGTCTCCCAGCTGCTGCTTTAATAGATGTTTTAAGGTAGAATTATAAAAGAAAAAAAGTTGTTTTTACCTTTGCTTCAATTTGTTTATTATCTGGGTTTTGGAAAAGGAATTTGATTTTGCTCTTCCCATCATCTGAAGAACCTTTGAGCTGGGAAAATTTGTACCTCCAAAGTACAGCCTAGAGGAAAAAAAATACATATGCACAAGCAAGTCAGTGCAGTTGTTGTGGTAAACTGTATGACAAACAGCTGATTTCCTTCTAGCAGAATTTTTAACCTCTCAATGGTACATCATAAAACCAGCTGAGTCTTATGTATTCTGATGCCTCTTTGGGATGTAGTATACTTTGACAGTATTTGACTGAGATTTGAGATTTGAGACCATATCTGTGAAATGTACTCTGAAATCTCTTTAACTATACTTAATTCTGATTTATCATGTCTAAACCCAAAGATTTTTACACTGAATATTTGGTGATTGTCCAATCCATACAAAGTGATTATGTTTCATAAAATTCCTCTCTTTTCTCTTACACGGGAATAAAAAAAAAATAAAAAATATCTAGTTGTATTTACAGAAAGGGCATATCATACTTAAATTTATAACATAACAAAAGAAAGCACAGAAATTAAAAATTAATTTTGAGTTTACCTATTAAAGCTCTAACTAGGAATTTAAGCAGATTATGGATTCCACACATATTCTCAAAGAATTGCATATTACATATTCCACACATATTACACTGTCATTCAAGTCTTTATATTATGAATTGCATCATACCATGTTGAAAAAGACAGATTGCTTGACAAAATAAGCATAGAATAATAATAAAAATATAGTTGGCTCGAAAAAATATTTTCTACATTTATTGTATCTAATGTAGATTTAAATAGTCAAACAGCATTTGAAACTTCATTTTGCCTAGAAGAATCATTTTTTAACTGTAAGTAGTTTCAACCTAATTAAAAGGTATTTTTCCCTGCAGGTGCTTTGAAGAAGTAATATTTTCATTGTGATTCCCATACTTTTTCACGTAACTGTACGATCATCCTTGTTTTTATTTGTTTTGGCGTAATGTTTTTTTTTTTTTTTTTTTTTTTTTTTTATGTTGTTATTAAAAAAAAAAATTATAGGTTTAATTCTCAAATTTTCAAAATAAAATCAAGCTCCCTCTACAAGTGTGTTAATTTCTTTATGCTTTAAGCTGAAATACATCTTTCACCTTCACCGAAGTAAAGTTAGTTACATCATAATTGTCTAAGTAACTGGAAGAGGGTGAAAAAATGACAATATTTTAATTGTGCACAGTAACAATCCAAGTTACAAGATTTATTTTCCAGTATTGAAATGGAAGCTTGTAATTATATGAAGGATGCTCCAAAAGCCTCCTATTTTATGATATTGGCCCATGATGTCAGAAGCAGATGTTTGCGGTATGGCAGTAGAGGTTGAACCTTCCCACCAGTATTCCATTACATTTTGATGCAAAGTGATAGATGGCAGCAGCCGGGAGGTGTGACAAAATGATGGAAGTGCATATAAAGCAAAGAAAAAATGGTGTCCATTGATGTTCATGGATGCTTTCTGAATGTTTGTGGAGACCAAACAGTGGATGTGAGCACAGTGAGGCAGTGGGTGGTGTATTTCAGCAGTGGTGACAGCAACAGTGGGTTACCTCCACTGGTGCGGATTTCTATGAACATGGCATGCAGACTCTTGTTCATCGTTGGCAAAAATGCATAACTAGTGGTTGTGTACTAGTGGTACACATGCTATGTTGAAAAATACTGTTTTGAAGCAGAGAATTTGCTCTATCAAATAGTGTTATTGTGCTCTCTGTATTTTTTGTAGTTTTCATGGAATTATATATGAGGCATTACTTTCTTCCAAATTCAGATTAAATCTGAATGAAGATGAAGAATGCATAAAACTTTAATTCTTTGGCATTTCCCATGCAACTTTGACAGTTGCTTCATTCCCACTCAGAGGACAGTGAATAATGGTCATACCAAACCACAGGTATAATTCAAGAACACACTTCAATTTAAGCATATCACAAGTATTGAGAGTTCTACTTAGCAATGGCTGTGAGTTAGATTACAAAATCAGGTCTGTAGTGTAGACGTGCCAAAATCCTTGTAGAAACTAATCCCATCAAGATTGCACTTGTTTCTTCAGAATATCAAAACAGGTTCCCAGAACTGACATTTTAAGAGAAAACTTTGCAGAGGCTATTAAATCCTCCTCATCTAAAGCATAAAGATTAAAAGGACCATTGACTATGCATGGAATAATTTTAAAATGAAAGAACTGCTTTACTTCTTCTTGCCAGTCCATGTGTTCATTTTTTTTAAGGACTATTTGTTTTTTTTTAGTTAGTGCAAAATATTTAAGCAGAGAACAGAGACTGGCCTGTCTTTATTCAGCAACTACTTCATAGAGCCAAAGAACAAAGAAGCAAGACTTACGAGCACAGTTTCACAGAGACTTATAGCTACAGCTCTGACTTAAACACACAAGAAACAGAGTTTCACATGTGGTTATCTTTCACATTTCCTATGGACTTATTTTAGCTTCAAAGTGTTCAGTTCAGTGACTGCTTGGATAGCTATTCTTCTGCAATAGGAATAGGAATCCTTCGGAAATGAAATCTATATCATCAGCAAAGACAGTTCAATGATTTTTTCATCGCTTTGAGCATCATAGTTCTTCAGAACTGTACAGTAAGTGCTTGCCACAGAGAGTTAAACTTAGGTTGAAATAATTTTGTATAAATAAATTAATTTATTTTTATGTATAAACTGAGCAATAAGTACATTTGTAAAACAGCTGTCAAATAATACCAAAGAACCAGTGTGTGTCATATAAACTATCTTTAAATCATTTTTTATGCATCATTTGTAATAGAAGTGCTTACGGGCTTGAATGTTCATTGTCATTGAACTTAACACTTTATAATACATCCTGGCAGGATTTCTTTTAGTTAATAAAAACACTGAATATGGTATGTAACATGCTAATGAAAAGAACTACATCCTTTCCCTAGCTGTTACTCATAGATTTCTTAGGTTGCATTTTACATTTTGTACTATTTGATAAAATTAATCTCAAAGAATAGAAAAATGCAATGCTAACATATGAACAGAATAGCTGACAAATTACATATAAGACATTTCCCGAGATGAATAAAAATATAATCAAAAACTGAAATCATATCTTGACTGAAAGCAACAGGATATTTTTCACTTGATATCTGGGACTGAGATTCTCAGACAAAACTTTGTAAGAGAAGTATTATTCTTATAAAGTTTTGTCTGAGAATCTCAGTATTATAAATGTATTATTTATAAGTAATTATTTAGGAATTATTTAGTCTTTTTAGTAAAATTAGCATATATTATCTCCTGCTAATGTTATTTTCTTGCAATTACCTGTGGATGCTCTCTACCTACGTTTTTTTGTTTTGTGAATACAACAACAATGAAGTAAAAAAATGGTACATAGATGAAAAGTTATTGACTTCAGCTCCCATAATACTCTGCTATGGTTCCCCACAGTCACACAGATGAAAGAAAATCATATTGTTCCTTTTCTATGCACTGGTGATAAATCTAGAGAATATATGCTAAAAGGAACCTCAGAAAATACTGTCATGACTGCATCCTATGACAGTTAGGTACCAATTGCTGTCATTGCAAAGTGCTGACTAAATGACATGCAATTTTGATGAGTTATCCCTTTTTCTGATAGTGCTATGAAAACCAAATCAGTTATCCTCTAAACAATTGTACCAGTATAGTGCTAAATCACTGTTATCTTAGTTTAGGGTATGACTGGAGTGTTGGTTTTGGTCCTCTATTTGATCAAGAAGCTTGATTCACACTAAATAAAGACTAGACTACCAAACCAACAATGAATAAGCAGTTTATCTTTGTATTTTTATTTACCTAACTATGAGGAATATACATACTCTTTGTATTTGCCTATTTCACAGCTCTGTGATAATTATATGATTTAGCAAGGGCATTTTCCATTGGCATTACATAAAAAACAACAACTATATTTTCTCAACATGAGAGCCTTTCACCAGAATAGAATTAATTTATGGCCTATAGTTTCATTAATGAACTGTCTTCTGTTGTCTTTTCTTTGACATCTTCAAAAAGCTGTAGTTCTATTTTCCATTAATATCTTCTTTTATTCTTATAATCTGACTGATTGAATTATGCTTCTCTTTAGCTTTCTAAGGCAAATCTTTATTTTATATATATATTACTCAATCATTCTAAATTTCAGCATACACATTTCAAACTAATGTTGTTTCTCATCTGACTAAAATTGATACTTCTATAAGTCAAACTAAATCATGTAAAAACGTCCAGTGGATCTCTATTTTCAAGAATAAAAGTAATTGGGTCTTTGGACATCTTGTATATTCCTTAATTTGTCTGTCTCAGTAGTAACTGAGAAAGATGGCATTCTTGTAAAGAGGCATTCTGCCCATAATGATAGCAGTAGGAAAAAGATTAAGATATTGTTCATGTTCAGTTCTACTGTGTCACTGATCTCTGGAGTGTGTCTTACTACAAAATAATTATGCTACAAGGCAATTTTCTTTGTCAACTTCTGTAGCTTTATAACTGCGAAGGGAAAGACAGGAGAAGATATGGAGGATAAAGAATGAAAGTAAGATATAGGAAAAAAGAAAGGAAGTCATCCCTAATAAAATAAAATTGGCCTTGTCAATTACTGAAGATACACAGAATACTAAGAGAATATACTTTATTTGCTTAGTACTGTTGGATAACCTATCAAAAATTTGTTCCTTCAGTACAAAGCAGGATTGTAAGAACCAAGCTGCATTTATTTCAAAGGTACAGTAGCTATTTATTCAGTGTCTCTAAGTATGGAATAAATATTTGCTTACATGAGTTAAATTCTTTACCCTGAAGTGAGTCTAGTTGCCTTCTGCCTTCTCCATAACTGAAGTCTGGATCTCTTTTCTTTTTTTTTTCTTTTTTTTTCTTTCTTTTTTTTTTTTCACAGATCTTCAGATATGTATACTTACTTAGAAGTTTCTTCCTAAAGAAATTCAGACAAATTCTGCTCTGCATTACAGAGTAGACATCTGATATTAAAAATAGTGATATTAAAAATGCAATGCTATTTATTGTTTGCAATGTATTCTCTTTCTTGAAGTGTGCAGTGTGTCCAGGGATTGGAAGTTAATGATCCTTGATATTCCCCCAATCCAAGCTATTCTATGATTCACTGATTATGATTTGATGCTACATTGGTCTCCCTCTGACCTCAGAAGAAATAACTGAATAGTTATTGAAACAAAAAACTGGAAATAAGCTGGAAAAATAGAAATAAAAAACATGCCTCAAATACTGTTGTGGTGTTTTCTTCATGATGATTAAGGCACTTCAGTCGTGCTCTAAGATATAGACCAATGAATCCAAATGGACATAAACCAGCTTCACCATATTTAAATATTGGCAAAAAGCATATATAGATGCACACATATTGCAGACAGAGTGCATTAAGGGTAATTGAAAATGGCTAAATTGTAGAATTCTCTGACACTGGTAGCACATATCCTGATAAAAAGGTCTGCTGTATTCTTTTGGGACTGTGTTGAGAGACAATAGAAAAATGGAATATATATTTTGCTATTCATAGTGAATAAAATAAGAGAAAGTTATTGGATTAGACACAAACAAAAGTGCAAGCTTATTTCCTTTTTTAATACACACAGAAAATGCTTAGGGAGAAATGGAGTGAAGATGTGGCAGGAGTTCAGAACCTCACAGATTAGATTTTGGAAACAGGAAAACTAACATCGGAAAAGGGAATTGTGGGAAAGTACCTGCATATTTAGATTAACAAAAGCTGACATGAATTTTTGATAAGCAATAATAAAATGAGTTCCTTTAGCATCATTGAGTGTATCTGTTTATTTCACCTGTTAGAAAATTCTGCAAAGATTACACTCACTGAAAAGAGATTAAAGCTTACTTAACAGCAACCTAGGTGTTTGCACTGGATCATGTTCAATGGGGCTTTCATCTCATCTATGGTCCTTCTGAATTACTGGTAGGCCAATTAGCAACACAAGTAGACAATGTTAGAGAAACGTATGGTTTGAAGTGGCCACCTGCAATCATAGTTCTTGAGAAAAACATTCTCTACAGTAGACACTGATATTCAGTGCTGCAAAAATTACCTAAGCAATAACTCTGTAACTTTTAACATTTGCAACAGATATTTTGCATATGTTTAGAATTTATATATTTTTTAAAAAATAACATTTAGGGCCTAAAACATCTCAAAAGAAAAACTGTGTCTGCAGTAGATGCTGCATATCTTGTGACTCTCTGTTAAGCAAGATGTAACTGAACAGAGTCCAGAAAACTTGATTAAGCGCACAACAGAAAGGAAAATATCCAATTAGTGTTCACAAAGGCTGTTGAATTCACTTTTAGCACAATACAACTGTAATATGAGAGGAAGAAAGATGGGATTTTGTTCTTCCAGTATTTCAAATAGTGCAGATTTCAAATAGTACAAATTACTTCAAAGATGGTGGACATTTTTTGAAGAAGTCCATAATGGATTACATGCTGTGAGAACACTTAACCAGAGATCACATTTAAACTTTTACATATGCTGATGGTATCATAAGCATTTTTTGATTATATGTAAAACCTAATATATACTTCCAGTTGACATTTCAAATTTTACCTTGAAGCTTCCATGTGATCACTGGGCAGATGACCTTTTCATACCAGGTATATTACTACTGTAAATGAAGGACCGCATCATAGAAATAGTTCCTTGTCCTGTTGCTGGGCACTTTTGAAAAGAATCTGGCTACATCCACTTTAGTCTTGCCCATATGCAGATATTTATAAACATTGGTGAGATCCACTCTCAGTCTTGTCTTTTCCAGCTAAAACAGTCCCAGGTCTCACCCTAGGTCTCTCAGACATAAGTGAGATGCTCTTTTGGGCATGAGATGGGATAAGGCCCCTAATCAACTTTATGTCCGTCTGCTGGATTCCTTCTAGGAGATTCCTGTCTTTTTTGTACTGAGGAGGCCAGAATTGGACACAATATTCCAGATGTGGCCTCACCAAAGCAGAGCAGAGAGGGGAGGATCAGCTCCCACATCCTTCTGGCCATACTCTTTTAATTCATCCCAGGATACCACTGGTCTTCTTGGCCACAAGGGCATACTGAAGGCTCATGACCAACCTGTTGCCCACCAGGACACCCTGTTCTCTCTCCAAAGAGCTCCCTTCCAGCAGGTCAACCCCTAGTCTGTACTGGTGCATGTGGTTATTCCTACCCATGTGTAGGATTCCGCACTTGCCCTTGTTGAACCTCATCAGGTTTCTCTCTACCCAACTCTCCATCCTGTACAGGTCTTGCTGAATGGAAATTTCTCGTTTGTCAAGCACTTCTCCAAGCTTCATATGATCAGCAAACTTGCTGAAGGTGCCCTCTATTCCTTCATCCAGACCACTGATGAAGATGTTGAACAAGATCTGGTAAGTATGGACTCCTAAGGTACACCACTAGCTACAGGCCTCCAACTAGAATCTACATCACTGATCACAACACTCAGAGCTCTGCCAGTAAGCCAGTTCCCAGTTTACCCTACCGTTCACTCATTTATCTCACACTTCCAAAGCTTCAGTTACTATGGAAGATAGCATCAAACACCTTGCTCAAGTTAAAGTACACAACATCTACTGCTCTGCCTCCATTTACCCAGCTACCAGATTGGTCAAGCAAGGTTACCCCTTGATAAAACCTTATATCAGGTAAGACCTGATAATCTTCTACTGTCTGCTTGGAGGTGACATGCAGAATAATCTGTTCCATCACCTTCCCAGGAATGGAAGTGAAGCTGACTGATCCTTCTTCTTCCTCTTTCTGAAGACTGGAGTGATATTGCTACCCTCTAGTCCTTAGGGATCTCTCTCATTCTTCATGACTTTTCAAAGTTGATAGAGAGTGGCTTGGCAATCACTTCCGCCAGCTCCCTAAACACTCCCATTGGGGCCAATGGATTTGAGTATCAACCAACTCTCTTGGTTGGTTTGAGTATCAACCAACTCTCAACCAACCTCTTACCTGAGCCCAGTGCTTAACTATGGGATACCTCCGAGTAGATCCTTGAAGAGGTTAAAACTCTCTCTCTAAAAGTCCAAGGTTGCAATTCTACTTATCTCTTTGTTTTTTCCAGTAAGATTCTGATCTCTACTGTCTCACAAATATCTGATAATAACTGCTTGGTCCATATGAATGTTAGTAGTGAGTTTGGATTTTAGAACGTCTGTGAAGTTTTGTCAGGTATGTTGGAAAAATGTAAATGGAAGTATAAGAAGGGAAAATAAATCAAATATTGCTTAATTGCTTCAATAACATGAATATTGGAAAAGCTGGCGAATGGTTCATATCATAAAATGAAGAACTTGGCTTTAGTTTAGTAGTGATTATTCACTATTAAAAAATAGTTCACTCTCAGTTCAATAGTGAATAAAAGAGAATACTTACAGAACCATGAGAACATACTTTAGAATAAAACAGAAATTACCTGGAAACTTATACTACACCACAGTACTAAAAACGATTTCTCAGATATGTCCAGAAGCTAGTACTTGAGCCCTGTGTTCTGGGAAATATCAAAACATCACAAATAAATGAATAAATAGATAAGTAAAAATTAGAAGTCGAATGTAAAAGAGAGTAAGGGAATATTTTAAAATGAAACCGTTTAAAAACTATGAGTTTGTCTAAGAAATATTATGTGATCCGTAGAGGACAGATAATTTATCTTAAAATATCATTTTCCCTGAAGAATCGCATCGCAAGAGAAAGTTTATAGCAAGTTTTGTTTTCAAAGCTTTTCTCTAGTTATCAAAGGAAAAAGATAATGAAAGATAAATAAAAAGAACCAGAAAAATGAATTTTTGTGTACAATCATTGCAACTGGTAAGTCTCCCATGGAGGCTTTCTCTTCATATTAGCGTCATGGCTTCACGGTTTTCCATTGGTATTCCACATCATGACAACATGCAGTGCACTGGAGGTTCTAAAATTCCTTTTCCCGGCCAATGCCAGACTGTTTTTGCAATTATTCACATAATGTTTTTTTCAGAATATTAAGAATTTTTACTAATTTTATCGATCCAATTTCTTCAAGCACTGTTATGTCAGTTGTCATTTAACAGTGGAATCGTCGATTTAGAGGTAACCTGGGGATAGTTATTCTTGAGAGAGTTAACAACCGGCATAGTGGTTTATAGCAAAGGTCTATCTATCTATCCCAGGATCTTGTTCTCAAAAATGATCAAAACCAAGATGCGTGGAAGAGTAAAAATGCCTATACAGAATCTCCTAATGCAATTATAGCATCCAAAGTTTTGCAGCTTAAAAGACTTTGTAAAACTGATGTTGCTTGTTTATTTAATGGTATTCATTAGATCCTCCAAGTACTTGTTCAAGATCCCTTCAACTTCTTTAGAATATTTTCTATTTGTAGTACTATTCTGCAATGAGTAAAAGCTAGACTGAATGAGTTATTTGACATTGAACTCTGGAGTCTATAGAATATGCCTTAAAGTTCAGTGCTAACGAAAAAAGGAGAAGTTGAATTAATGGAAAAATAATAGAAGTGAGCAGGTAGCAAAAGAATCATAACTGCTACTGGCAGCCAATTTATTCATATTTTCTATCTATTTGGGGAATTTCTATTTATTTTAGAAAGGATGAAATCTGTGACTGAACACAATTTTTCTACTACAGTGACTTATGAAAGATAATAGTTCGTACTGTTTCTTGAAATACTAATTGTAAAAATGTATGCAGTCTATACACAAGTAGATGCAATTGTTCATGGATAGCACAGCACTCCAAGAAGCATTTTTGTCTTTAATCCTGAGTATGTTACTTCATGTGGTAGTTCCTAGGACACTCATACAATCTTAACTTACAAACTTATATTGATATATTCATAAAATATTGATAACTTAGTTTAAATTTTATTCATTTTCCTTGTTCTACAGACTGATTTCCATTTTTCTTTCCTTTTTTTTTTTTTGTTTGTTTGTTTTCATTTTCACTGTTCTTTATTTGCAAAGAGATTTTGAACATTAGGTAGAGAATAATACTTCTAGTTCACGTGACTGAACACTTCAAGTTTATGTTTCATTTTATGTGTATATAGCAGTACTGTTGAAGAACATTATGAGTCACAACCTACACCTGCCACAATCACAATAGTGGAGGTAATGCTTTTCCTATTTAGGAGCTCATGAAAATGGATTAGCATTTGTCAGCTCTCTGGTATGCATGCTAACAGAACATGTATGTTTAACACAGTGTCTTTATCTTAAACTGTGCATTCTGGTTGCCTGTTTTTCTATATCAAAGGTAAACAAAATCAACCCTGAAAACATTAGAATTCTTTGTGTATTGATGCCTGAGCTTTACAATCATTGGTTTTTCCCTCCATTCTTGAAGGCCAGCTAGCATGAAGGCCAAAATGTTTTTACCAGGCAAAAGCACAAGAAATACAAAGAAATACATGGACAGTGAAAGATGGAAAAATGAGGAGATAAGAGTAACTTTCAAAAAACAGAAAATATTTTTTTCAGGGGAAATCACTCCTGCCAGAGCATGCAGTCTTTCTTACGGTGCTGTTGGGAGCTTTGGAGATTAGAATGAGATAAGAGGTGCTTAATGATGGATTTGACAGATCAGCAGAAGGCCACTGCTTCTCCTTGCAGCCCATATGGAAGTGCAGTGAATGCACAGAGAATGCACAGTATAAACAGAGATTGCTGGTCTGGTCTAGGATCAACAAATGCTTTGTAGACTATTCACTGCAGGGCTAGCAGGAGAGAAGGAGGAGGACCTCCACAATTTGTCAGATAATGCATAACATATTACCCTTTCTCACCTAACTTCAGACACGCTTTGGTGACACATTCTGCTGGTTCTTTAAGTGTACTTCTTTCATCACTGTTTAGATCCTCAAGATTCCCCAACAGTCCACTAAAATTGTGCATGGCTTAAAATTTTACAACTTTTTGGATGCTGAGCCTGGAAGCCACAGTAGAAGCATCAGCTTCGCCATGTGGTTTCATGGCTTTAAAGATGAAGGTGAGAGGAAAATGAGTAAAATTGACAGATGATTTTATAAGGCTTTATGAGTCATGAGTCTTCTCAAGTTTGGCGACCTGGAAGACGGAAATTTGCAAGACTTGGAACCGTAGAATCATGAATGTTTGGAAAAGACCTCTAAGATCTAGTACAACTGTTTACCTACCACCAATACTGCCCACTAAACCTTGTCCCTAATAAAACATCTACCCTTTCCTTAAACATCTTCAGGAAAAGTGACTCCTCCACCTCCCTGGGCAGCCCTTTATAATACCTCACCACTCTTTCAGAGAATAAATTCTTCCTAATATCCAACCTGAACCTCCCCTGATACAACTTGAGGTCATTCCTTTTTAGTTTTCTTATGCTGTTATCAAATCATCAAAGCTTAATTTCAGTCATCTTGTATCATGGATCTTCTGCTACTTGGTTGTGCGGTGTGGCTTTAGTTTGAGTAGGGAAGAAAGCAGTGCTTCCACAAGGCAGTTACCAGCCTACCCAATCAAGTATCTTCTAGCTTGAAGTGAAAGGTAGATTAAATTTTTTTTCTGAACTTCTTCTAGTGTTGGTGATTATAGTGTATTTTGGTGGGGGACTAATTGGCAAAGCTAATTGCTGCCTTATTGTTTTAGTAGTCAATTTCAATATTTGAAATATTTTTCTGTTTTATCCTATCAAAGAAAATTAAAAAGCATTAGACGAAAGAGAATCTGTTTTATAAGTAATATTGTTCTTGACAATGAAGTCTCCAGAAACTTTGAAAAACTGGAAAGGTACAGTGACCTGCTTGAGAAAACAGTACAGTGAAGTTATATCTCTAATAAAGCTTTTTATCTGTATGTGCAAATCTGCAGCACATTTCCTGAAAGTGTACTTATAAATGTAATTTTGCTTGTACTTCACAACCTTAAATTTGTGGTATGCATGAACTGTAAATAATGGTTTCAAAAGTCTTACAAGAACAAGACCTGTACAAGAACTTTGAAGGAGATGCAAACTACTACAGCATTATTAGTGAATGGGGGAAAACCTACACAATCTTTTTCCACTATGTAATTCTATTGCACTGACATTTTATGTAATATCTCCTAAATTGAAAATCATGTACTGATGGATCTTAAAAGATAATCTGCTTAACAACAACAACAACAAGAGAGTCTACACAAGAATTTGGGTTTCAATTCATCTCAACTTGTGCAAAAAGTAGATTGAAGTGGGAAGAAAAAGGAGTTTGATCAGGTAATGGAGGTAACGTAGTCAGAAGGGCTGACTAGAGATATAGGGTAGAAGCATATTCTTTGGAGAAAAGGGCATTTTCAACAGTTAGTAGAGACCACTCTCACCTTTATTGAGACTTTATTGAGATTCAGACCCATATTAATACAATGCAGAAAGTGATGGCATATTATTTACCTGTCACCAGTTGTACTGAGTATTTTTAATATTAACTGGAAAAGCAGGAGATGCAGTGACAAATAGTTCAGTTGAACTGAATTGAATTGGTGATGAATGGAATTAAATCCAGCTGGTGTCCTGCTGACGAGTAGCGCTTCCCAGCAGTCAGTACTGGGGCCTCTTCTGTTTAATATCTTTATTGATGACATGGATGAGGGGCTCAGTAAGTCTGCAGATGACACCAAGCTGGGAGAAAGTGTCAACCTGGGACTAGGAAGGCCCATTAGAGAAATCCGGACAGGCTGGACTTCTAGGCTGAGGCCAATGGGATGAAGTCCAATGAGATCAAGTGCTGGGCCACAACAACTCCAAGCACCATGACAGGCTTGGGACAGAGTAGTTGGAAGACTGTGTGTAGGGAAAGAACCTAGGGATGTTGGTTGATGCTCAGCTGAACACAAGCCAGAAGTGCGCCCAAGTGGTCAAGAAGGCCAATAACATCCCAGCTTGTATCAGAAATAGTGTAACCAGCAGAAGCAGGGAGGTGATCGCCCCCCTGTACTGAGCACTCGTGACACCACATCTCAAGAACTGTGTTCAGTTTTGGGCATCCCACTACAAAAAAGACATTGAGATCCTAGAGTGTGTTCAGATGAGGGCAATGAAGCCAGTGAAGAATCTGGACCACAAACCTTATGAGGAGCAGCTGAGGGAACCGGGATTATTTAGTTTGTAGAAAAATAGGTGCAGGGGAGACCTTATCATTCTCTATTACTCCCTGAAAGAAATTTGCAGCAAGGTGGGAGTTGGCCTCTTCTCCCAAATATCTAGCCTTTGGACAAGAAGGAATGGCCTCAAATTGCATCAAGGGAGGTTCAGGTTATATACTAGGAAAAACTTCTGCAAAAGAGTGGTCAGAAACTGGAATGAGCTGCCCAATGAGACGAGATCCCTGAAAGAAATGTATAGGTGTAGCACCGAGGGACATGGTTTAGTGGGGAAATACTGGTGGGAGGTGGATTGTTGGACTGGATGATCTTGAAGGTCTTTTCCTACCTTGGTGATTCTATGATTCTATGAACTGGCTGCCCCTTTTGGATCCTGCACAATTCTGATGCATGAGTTAGGCAGCAGAAGTACCAAAAATACTTGTATGATCATATTTCTCTCTTTGAAGATCTCTGAGCAAAGATATCTAAGAAAATATTTTGGGAGTTTCCATAATGAAACACACGCCCAATCAGGAGAAAAGAAAGATATGTTCCTTTTAAAGCTTATACATCAGATTGAATTTAAGATTATTTCCTTTCAAAAAATAGAATGCATCAATAAGGAAACATCAAACTGAATAAGTCTGTGTTTCATATGAAATTAAAAAATGAAGATACTGTTTCAAGTTGGCACTGAGTTTTCAGTAACACGCACATTACAAAATACAGATTCTCTTATCATTTAGAAATCACCTCCAAGATTAAACTAAAGCATGAGAGTTAAGAGTTGACACAAGATGATCTGTTGCAAGAGCATAAAGAGAAAATGGTACGTTTTAAGGATGTACTGTTTATCTTAAAGTGTACGAAATTAGAAGAAATAATAGTACCATGATGGAAAGAAGTCTTAGATCTTTACCTTTGTTGCAGCGTCGAAACAGACAAAGCCTGTGCTAAAGTCAATGGTAAGCCCCATGAGATGGCTCTCCAAAACGCAGGCATATGTCTTGCACTGTAAATCAAAAATGAGAGAAGGCAGTTACCATAGCACATACAGAAAACATTTCTTCAACTTCTTTCCAGGACCAGAATTTCTTTGTTTTATTGTACATATATCTCAAAATTAGCATCTGGAAAAAAAAAAAAGAAAAATGGCAATCAATTTGTGTGTAAACAGGCCAATTTACCGCTGAGTAACAATAAGTCGTATGCTATTATGTGAACCACCAAAGGTATGAAAGCTATAAATGTCCCTCAGGAAATTGAAGATTTCTTACTGTTAAAGTGCAGGTGGAAAAGTGGTTTAAAATTCCAAATGAAAAAATTCCAAGTATTTCACTAGATGTATAAAATCTGAATTCAGACAATACAGGGATGCACTTGGTCATTATAATTATAAATGCATGAAAAAAATGACAATTTTTAATCACAGAATCAATGATTTAACTCTGTTTTGTCATAGTCATATGGTATTTGTATTTACGATAGGAAATAAAATTGTGGGGTTTATTTGTTTTGGGTTGTTGTTTTGCTACGAAAATGTAAAATTTGAATCTAAATCTTTGCTGTTTGAAAAGGTGATATTGCCTTTGGCAATACCTCATTAGTAGAAGAAAAAAGCATTAATCAGTAGAAAGTTATGTATTTCAGAGTGATTTATTACTTAATACGTTCTCAAATGCAAAATGGCCAAGTTTTGCATGCAAAGCAAAATAATTTTGCAGAATTATTTTGCTAACTTCTTACAGTACATGTAAAACAACTACATTTTTATTCGCAGACCTGCAAGTTATCTAGAACAAACACACAGCCTTTACTTAGAATAGAAATTTGGCAAGGAGAGAGTATCTCAGATTCAAAATATGTATCCCTGTGTAATTCATCTGACCTCCCCTTCAGCAGCAGCAGTCTACAATGCACACCGAGCTGGCACAGCTACTTCTAGAACAACACTGTTTAAACATAGCTCTGTGCCTGAGCCAATAAGCTTCACTGAGAAGATAAGATTTATGAGAAGCAGGACATCTCAGCCTAGACTCAGTGCTGCACTGAAAAAGCTGCCCAATTCCCTGGCTGTAGGCTCTTTCTGCAAGGCAATACACAGCTTGTGGAAAAAGGCCTCGTTCAGTACAACACGGGCATCAGTGGTAGGAAAGCACATCATAATATGCAGGCCACCAGTGGAGTGGCTGATTGTATGAAATAATTCTTCCTAGGAGAATTCCTAGGACTTGATAATTAAGAAGTTTGTATACATTTATCACGTATTTTAGTCCTGAGGAAGTTTGGCTTTGATAATTGTTTTTTCACATATAGGTCATAAAAAACTTATCAAAACAGGAGCATCCCCCTCTCAAAAGATAGAAGAAAACAATCCAGCATTCATTTCTTGTTCTTCCACAAAATACAGAATCTTAAATTGAGTTTCTGAATAATTCAGTGGATCAGGGGCTGAAGGAGACGACTCAGAGCATTATTTTCTTTTGAGTCTACTTCCTCAACAACATCCAGTCTAACTTACGAAGAATGCTAAATTGTAAGCCTACTATAAGCTATATCTGAAGCAAAGGGAAACCAGACTATAAGTCCAAGGTACAACTCAGACTCAAACTCAGATTTAATTTCAGAGGAGACGAAGTTCTAAAGCGAGGCACTACGAAGCAGCTTACATAATATCTTTACATTAGGCCATAAGCAAATACAATACAAATAAAAACAGCAAGAGAAAAAAAAAAGATGGTGGAAATGGAGAAAAAAATTGCATAAATAGTAGGAACTTTACATGAACTTGGCAATCATATAATTGCACTTCATTATTTATATATTTCCATTTCATGATTCTTCACAAAGCTGTGAGATAGTGAGGAAAAAGGATCTCCATTTTAACTTCTTTCTTAATTGTTTTAATAGTTAATCATAAAACACCATCAGTTACTTTTGCTATTCTAAATAAAACTAACTAAAGAGTGACCACAACATATAATGATAACACACACTACAGTATCATCTCTTTTACTATGGCCAAATTATTTTCAGCTTGATTCTTTCTGAAAAAAAAAAAAAAAAAAAAAAGACAATGCATCTGCCTGCCTAATTTTTGTTTTACATAGATACTTGGCAAAAGCTATCAATTAGGCTTAAATCGAACTTACACATATTTGTAGTGAGGCATTTTTAAAATATTTGCATTTGTTATATATTCTTTAGACATATATAAAATTTGTATCTCATTCAAACTCAGTAGGGGTTAATGCTAACTTATATTAGTTGAGAAACACTGTTATTATTTCCATGATTATTGCACAATATGCAAAACATCTGGATAATTTTAAAAGGTTGTTTTAAACAGTGGTTACATTCTCAAAATTATACGATTTCATAATATAACAAACCTGCATACAGCTGGACTAGCATTCACATGAAATATGAATATTTATATGAATATAACTGCATAAAACAGAATTTTAGGGAACATTTACAGTTGATGTCTTGATTTTGAACTTGCTCCCTTTTTTTCTCTCAGAGCAATGAAAGAGTTTTTTAGAGACAAATTACGTCACTATCTATTCCAACCAGGCTTCATATTCATCTGGAAATTGATGGATAAAAGCAGCAACAGATTGCTGAAAGAAAATAGGGGAACCAAGGCCAGTTATATTATGAAAAAAAATGAACATTTTGTTTTGTTTCATTTCCAAACTGAAACAAAGTAACAGAAAGAGAGGCAAGAAAGAGAGGTGAAATTATAAGTGCATGTTCCACAATAATAATCTATCACAAAATGGTTGTTTGTCCACTTTTCCAAATGTGCTGTAATCACATAGGCTCAGGAAATAACTACGTTGACCTCTTCACTGCTACTCTGAACATCAACAGTGCAACAAGTTAAAAATCTGAGGACACTTTTTTTAGAGAATCTCTTTTTTTTTGGAGACAGGAGTAATTTTGAATAAGTGAAGTTCTCATACTCGAAAGAAAAAACTGAGCTAGGAATGCTACAGAACAATTCAGTATCAGAGACAAACAAATATGAAGTGAATTCAGGGTTAAAGGTTATTTTATAAAATTGCCATATCTTCTTTTATGGATCCTGCAACATTACAGATAGTTGTACAGGAAACACAAAGCATCTTAAATATTTAGTAGCAGAGGTATATGCTATTGAAAATTTTATTTAGAAAAACTACATTAGTATTCTTTAGCACAATACCCAGAGCTCAAAAGGTAAGAGTAGCTCCTGTAAATGCTAGCAGAGCGCATCAACTTAAAAGATACAAATGGAACCTTCTCAAACTCCTCCTCCAACAAAGATAATAAGCATTAAAACTGAGAGTAATGCATCATTTACAAAATGGATCACCATTAGTGCATTAGCTAGTGCTCAGTCAATCTTCAATACTGGTTTATAGGTCAGAAGAAGGCCATCTATGTATATACATATATAGATATCTATGTAGCTAACAATTTGTCTAAATAAAGATAAATAAAAAAAACAAACAACCATCAGAGCTTGTGTTAACATGAGGATGCAGAAAATGATGGCATGCAAAGTACTAGCCAATATTTTAACAGGGTTATACACTAGTAATTTTGTAGGAGTGTGTACAGATTTCAAAGCAACTTCAATTAAAACTGTTTCATCCACATTATTTTTAAGGCTTGGAACATTAAAACATCCATTAGGATGATAACTTTTTAATCATAATTTTTATGTCTTTTTTCTCCCTTTTTTTTTTTTTTTTCATATCTTTCTCCAATAATAATGATTTGAGAGTTCCATAAGGACAGAGAATATCTTCATTTAAGTCTTTATTTTGTCATAATCCGTTAATGTACCAAAAGGCAATCAACAAGGCAGTTGTTCTCACCTGTATCCGTTCAACTTCTAAAAAAGTTGCTGTCTGGAATGCTTTTTCCCATAGTGCTAGGTCAGACTCTAATTCCACGGAAAAGTAAAGATCTTCTCCAGATTCAGATTGGACACCAAAACAATGTTTCCGCCGGTCCAGTAGATCACTGTCCTGATGAAAACCTGAAGTTATATAATCTGGCATACATCATTACATTTTTTTTTGTTGTTGTTGCAAATATGCCCCAAATCTAGCCTAAACATGGACATCTCAAATAATTTTAAATAGGATTCTGATATTCAGGGTGGTACAGAACAACATAGTATATCTGGCATAAATTTCACTATTTTTAACAAATAGTGAAAAATGTGATCAGCTAAATGTCTTTAAATTGAGTAAGTAATACAAAAGGCAGCCACTTTCTATTCATGTGAGAACAAAAAGCTAAGTCTCTCTGGTCTGTGTGACTCTCCCATTCTAGTTTGAAAGGCTGGCCAAAGGAAGCAACAGATTTATTTAAGTATCTAAAAAGCCCATCTGTTCTTCTTTGCCTATGGATGCTAGATAAAATAAGCCCATATTTCTGACGGCTTAAATATCCACCGTAAAATCTGTGTACATCTATATATTACCAGCAGAGACTGTGTTGGCGACCAGTGATTAGTTTGCTGGCTTTGGACCTGGAGAAGGAAGATGCTTTTGGCTTTACTTTCAATGCGACAACATACAGGGAACGTCTGATTGCAGAAATATATAACATTTAATGATTGCTAGCAAATCAAAGAATAATCAAGTTAATCAGGAAATCTATCACTTAAATGTTTTTCAAAGATTTTTTTTTTTTTTTCTTTCTGAAAGAGTAGAGGATACTTTATATGCTAAAATTCTAGCACGTCCTTGTGAAAAATGTCCTTGCAGAAAATGTTTTAATTAATATTGTTCCTACTACAGCAAAGCAGCTGCCACAAAGCACAGGCTCACCAGCTGTCCTTGAAAACAGTTTGGAAAATTTGGGTACATGTAGCTTAGGTGAAATTTCTACATGTTATCCTGTTTCAGAGGTCATAACTGAGATCAGCAAAAGATTCCCAGGATAGTATCGCCATCTGGTTATCACAACCTGAACAGACCAAAGGGGGACCATAACTAGTAATACAAGCCTTATATTGTTCAAGCCAACCTGGGGCAGACTACCAGGAACCTCAAGCTGGCAGAGAATGGAAATGTACAAAACAGGAATCTCTATGATAAACTATTAATCTTGAGAAGGGATGAAGGCAATAGTGGAATGAACACTACTTTCCCCCTTTTCATTCAAGTGATAGACTTACTCAGAAAGTAGGACAGAATCCATTCCTGGGTGCTCATGGCTCAAAATAGTTTTAGTGTCTAGAAAAAAACAGCTGTGAAGACAATACAGCCTCTCTTTTCCAATCACAGCTACTTCATACAGTGTAGCAGCACTTCTCAGCTAATAGGTTTTTAGTGGAGTCTTAAATTCATCAGGGTCCCAGAACTACACCTGACTGATACACTTATTGGTTCATAATCAAATAGACCTATTCAGGATGTAGTTTTACAAAAGTAGTGTGTAGGCACATGTTGTTTCCAGGGAATAATTTAATTCTTCATACTTGCAATTTCAGACAAAACTAGAAATATTTTGAATTCATCTCCACTTATTCTTGACAAGAGGCAATACAGAAAAAAATATGAATAATAGCACAATTGTTCATTTTTCAAAACAATGCTACAGCATTATGTGGGATTACAAGATTTGCAGTCACTTCGAGCAACTGAAGCAACAAACCCTGATTTTAAATGGGAGGAATTACAGTGCCTGGTTCCAGAATGCATATTTCTATGTCTCTGCTTTGCTGGGCACAGTTAAGGTTAGACTCTTTTAAATTATATTGTTAGACTTTCAGATTTTTACTGGATTTTTTTTTTTTTTTTTTTTTTTTTTTTTTTTTGTGTGTGTGTGTGTGTGTGTGTGTGTGTGTGTGTGTTTTCTTCCTACTAAGAACATCCTGGCTATGTAAAAGGGTTGTGCTCTTCTATAAATTGTGAAAATGAAAGTGTTAAAAGTTGTATTGAGACTGACCTCTGTTAAAATGTGTTTGAAAGTGCAAGAATCTTGGAACAGTCTTTTGAAGTGATTAAATAAAAGCCTATGCATTTTATTACCAATATTTTTTAGCAAAAATTGTAGTAGATCCTGCTGAGTATTTCATTAATCCTAGTGATTGGAGGGAGAAAGGAGATAAAGTGGATCTGGAATATTAAACCATGCTTTTGCTATTTACACATTAACATGAGAACATATTCACAGAATCACACAGAATCACAGAATTGTAGGGGTTGGAAGGGATCTCCAGAGATCATTGAGTCCAATATTGCACTTAGAGAAGATCTAATCAGTACAAGGTAGGACTTCTTCTCAGTGGTTTACAAAAAATATTAAAGTATTTCAACCACTACAGACTGTGACAAATTACACGCACAATGTACATACTAACAAAACAGAGAAAAGCAAAGATATTTAAAAAAAGAAAAATACAATAAAAAAAGAGCATTTCTTCATACCAGAAAATAACATACAAAAATAATAATAAAGTTTATGGGAATTTATCTTTTCTTATTTGGATTGAAGAGCAAACAAACAAACAAAAATGAATGACAATTTATCAAACCAAAATATATATATATATTTAATTAGTTCTTATGATCAGTATGTACTTGTGATTTTGATATCCATGCCATGGACATGGTAATGATGTGGTAAAAATGGTAACAGTAAAAACAAAATCCAGTCAAATATATGTGAATGGTATATTTTCACTTACAATGACGTCTCCATATGTATGAGATAGTAGCTTCCTCGTTAGTAGAATTTTCTCCTATTTGTAAAAAGAATTTGATATCCCTGCAAGGCTCTCTTTAGTGCTTCTGCTCCTTTTTGCTACAAGACTTTTCTTCAGGTTTTTATTTGTGCTCAGGCATGTAAAAAGTGAAGCCTACATACCAATTCACAGATTTAACCCTGTTTTTACTTATAATATAGATAAATGTAGGAAAAAATAAGTACACAAACTTAAAAGACAGCTATTCAAAAATCCTAGAAAAAGTTGGAAATCAAAGTGAAATTCTGTCTCAGGAATCCAACTGAGAATTACCCAAATCTCCCTGGAAGTTTAAGATGAACCTGTCAGGAATCTTAAAAATAGGCTTGGATTAAGAAGAAATCATTACTAATTGACTTTTACAGAATATTTACTTCATTTAAAATATAAAATAATGTTCTGCTCTGTTTAAATGTGGTTACAACTCTGTATTTTGACCCTGCATTTTTATTATTACTCACAAGTCAATTATAGTCAATAGCTAATTTCATCTTATTTTTGGGCCATTTTTCATACTGGTAGTGATCAACTGTACCATTTACCCCTGATGTTCTCAATGTGAATTAATACAGACTTTCTGAAGATGAACAGTCAGAAGGCTTGTAGCATTATGCTAATTTCCTACTGGAAGGAAAGTAGCCCTGCTGAAGGACGAGTGGTGAGAAAAGTCTTTGGCTTATACCCAGCTTCAGGGTAATCCAGCATCTCTGCTGACAGTATGGTATGACTCCTGCTTGTCTATTTAATAATGATGTCCCTGTTAAGTGAGAGTAATAAATTTGTCTAAGGGAACTAAGCATGGCTCATTAGGCAGGTCCTTTCAAATTAAGGCAGAATACCTCTTTATCACTAAGCAATTACATCACTTTCTCTACAGCAAGAGAATTTTTTCTCTTTGAAATCCTGGCCTCTCCAGAAATAATAGTGCTCCTTTTTGATTACATGTATTTTTTTTCATTTTCTGTAAGATGGATGCAATAAATACTCATATTTGGGCTATTTGTTAAATCCTCTAAGATGTTAGAGACTCTGAACTCTGACTGCAATGAAGACCAATTGTTCTATTCTACAACAGTTTGTGAAGGATTAAACAAAACTATGTCCATGTGTTCCATTTATGACATTCACCCAGAAGGACTTATTTGAGAACAGTCTTACTACTGGTTCTCTTGTTAAATACAGGCTATATATGTATAAAAGTATATATATATATATAATATACATAATGGACAAAGTAATTAGGAGGTGGAACTGTATATACCAGTGACACCGTGAGCAGTTCTTGACATGTGCAATCAACTATGTAAGATGTTCAAAACCATTCAAATCAGAGCTATATACACAGACAAAACAGACCTTGATATATTTTATTTTCTCTTTTAAAGTGAGTTAAAACTCAATGTTTGTGATAGTGATTATAATTCTTAATAACACAGAGCTGAAAAAAAACCACCACCACCAACAAAACCTGCTTCCTTTTTGAGCTACTTTAGACAGTCCTGAAATAAAAAGAAATCTGTCTTACAAAACTCTCTCCCATCAATTCAAGAGTGCAATAATATTAAGATGACTGTAAAAAATGATCACATCATGCCTTTACACCTGCTGGCACTAGCATTAGAGCACTGATTATTTTACACTTATTATCTCCATCTACATAAACAAAACTCCTTTCTAAGGGATTCTAATGATCTTTTTTTTTTTTTTTTTTTTTTTTTTTTTCCTGAAACTTTGGGAACACTCCTTTCAGGCATCACCATTAGTTGCTATGGTGATAGTTCTAATAGCATTTACAGGCAGCAGGAAACTGATTCACTCCAAAGTGAAAAAGAAGAGATACTTCTTCTCCAAAAAATACTCATTAATCAAATAATAAAGAAAAAAACCACCCCATGTCACTTGCATGCAAGCACGAACAAACACATGAAATCTTTTTTTTTTTGAATTTTAATATCAAAAACATACAAAAAAAAAGTTGCAATTGCATACATGTGATTATTTAAATAGCTACAGAATAACAGCTAAACTAAAACAGGGCACAGTATTTTTCAGTGTTCAAATTTTATGAAAATACACATTCTGAAAGGGAAAAATAGTTATGAGTACAGGATAAGTTTTAGTTTCAGTTAAATTTCCGTTATGAAGGTCTGTCTGATTCCTTAACAGAAGTAAAAAGTTAATTCCCTGTAACCTATTAGGTACAGTAGTAAGCACAAATGTAAAATTAATTTCCTATTCTTCCTGATTAAAAGGTAATGCAGTCTTAAAGACTCTCTTGAATCAGAACATGAATCTGAATATAGGCTCCCCTTGAGTTAGTGCCATAATTATATGTGTTTCTTAAGAAATGTTATATTTTCTTTCTAATAGTGTAAGAAAAAGTCAAAAGAGCCTATGAAAAAGCAGATTCTATAACAAGACTACAAATAAAAAGTAGTTATGCAATTAATAATTCTATTTTCAGTGTTGGTTCTGCCTATTGAGAGTAAGTACTGTGCAGACTTCTCTGCACAGAAGCAAATATCAATTAGTTGTCTCTGAGACAGGAACAATATATTTCACATGATGAACAGAGCACATATCTAGTGAAAAATACAATAGAATCAATGTTGTGTGAAGGCCTACAGTGATAAGTTCTTTACATAATAAAACTCCAATGTCATACAATAAATTTAATTACTGCGATAGTCAGAAAGGCAGGATTAACCATAAAGTGTTTCTGGAATCAACTCTAATAATTAAGGATTGTGACCAGAAAACAAGAGGAAAATAACAAACTGAAGAAAAATGCTACACCAAAAAAAGAAAAAAGCCTGCAAAAAGTGATGAATAAGAACATATTAGTGAAGAAAACACTGAAATGCATCACAGATTCTGAAAAGAGCCCTGCTCAGACTAAATCAGTGCTCAAACTTTTGATAAATCTTGAACGGCAACTAGGATGTAAAACATACACTTGCTTTTGTAGGGTATGCTCAGTCATCATTTTTCTTTCACACTTAATTTCCATTCTCTTTCATCATTCCTTTCACCTTATGTTAGAATTTAAAAGTTGGCTTTACATCACACGGATGTTGTAACACCCCGGTGCGTTTCATAGACAGGTAGTAAGAAGTAATTTCTTAGAAGGAAAAGTTGATGTCTTTAACCAGCAGAAAATTTCTAAGAATCATTTAAGTATCTGTTCTGTATTTGTTATTTTCCTTTTAGTCTGTGTGCTCATCTTATTATTCCTCCTACGAAGCAGGATCACTCTAACAATAGAAGCCCCAGCCCATCTCAGCTGACTACATTTTCTGACAGAGAGACAGTTTACGCTATCTTAATATTATATAAAAAAAAAAAAAAAACAACAAACAGCTCCTTTAAAAACACCTCTTTTAAAAACAAAACAAAATTTAACTTTCTAAAGTTAGAGGGAAACAGAAAAAGCCTTACTTGAAAGTTTTATATTTAAAATATCTTTTTTTTTTCCTTCTGAATCAAACAAAAAGTTAACAAGACCTGATATGGCAGCAGTTGTCATGCAACTAACAAAACTTTCTGCTTTCAAAAGAAGCAGAAATTAAATTTCTCTAATTTAACAACATAACAGAATTAAGGATTCTATCACTACATACATTCACACCAAAGAAGAATCACAGAAAATATGGAAGATCATGTAAGAAACGTGTTTATCTGGAGCACATCTCAGTTCAAGGAAGGAGCAGCTACACACCCCTGAAAGCTTAAAAAGACTCAGTCATAGGAATTCAGCAGCTGTAGTAGTTCTATTTCAGTACTGAATGATACTAGCACCTGACACATTTTTCTTTATTGTATAACTAGAGAGACAAGTTTATGATGGCCTTAATGCCAGTGGACAAGGGGAACATTTATTATTTCCACTGTTATCTTATACCAAAATAAGTTAGAGTGGGAACAGAACCTGTTTTCTCTGGAGACATTAAATACATCTACTTTTAGAGTTGCAGGACTGAAAATCATTTCAATTACTTAGAACTGAAATACTCAGTAGTTTAGTACTTTTTTCCAAGAGCTGACACCTTGCTGAGCTCTGGCTAAAAATGCATTTTTCCCTAGATTTAGTATTAGTAAAATGCACTCATGACTTATGCCACCTAAGCATGAGTTTGTGTAAAGTGCTTTATTGGAATCATATCAGCACGTAAGCCTCAGCCACTGAGCGAATTATATTTATATATTGATACTTTAAATATTTGAGTATGGCATTCACTTGAGTATATTGGCATTCACACTGGAACAGGCTCCCCAGGGTTGAGTCACCATCACTGGATATGTTTAAAAACTGTTTGGATGTGTAGCTCAGGGACATGATTTAGCCGAGGGTTGCTAGTAAGAGAACTATAGTTAGGTTGTGGTTGGACTCGATGATCTTTTCCAACCTGAATAATTCTATGATTCTATGATTTTAAAATTTATCTAGCATTCTCCATAGTCTCATGCTTTTTGCATCCTTTTCCTAGAAACAATAACTGAAGCAATAGTGTAAATTATTTTTCTCTGCAAAACACAACTTGTATTTTGTGAAGATGAAGGCTGGCTATTACGTGTCTTTTTGGGGATGATGAACAAAATTAGAGGACTTTTAAATGAGAAAATTAACATAATTGTATTTAAGTAATTTACACAGTAACTGCTAAAAATGAGGAACAAACCACATGTCTGGTCCAGATTAATACTGTAGAGAGAAAAGTATAGCTACAGTGATGGGAATGAATAATTCACCATCCTGACACACTGTCAACATAGACTGCCATTCATAATTACTCTCACATTTCATTTCAGATCTGACCTGACGTCTGAATATGGTTCCTGTTTAGTGGTAAATAAAATATGCTGTTTATCGTAAACCTCTGAATGTTTTTGCATGACACACTTAAGAGAGAGGGGAGTGACTGAATGATAGAAAACATTTTCTCACAATTACAAGGAGATGCTTGAATTATGCTGAAGAATATCAGTAACTCAAGTACACAAAGCAAACTCACTTTATGTAAATGTAGCATTTTCTACTATTCTTTACAATTTACCTAAAAATTTTCACTAATTCTATCTGCTGTGTGGAAGAAATTACATAAATAATATTTACCAATTTTTCAAAGATACTTAATTTTTTTTTTATATATGGCTTGCTCCAAAAGTAATGCTTATTTTTATTTTGTTATGTTGTCATAATAATGTTATATTTTGTTATGTATGTCAAAGGCAAATATTGGTAGTATGGCAGTAGAGGCAAAATCTTCACACCAATATTCTGTAATATGTTGTTGCCCTGTGACAGATTGCAGCAGAGGGGCAGTCTGATTGAATGGCATCTGACATGGAAGTGAGGATGAAGCAAACGTGTCTTACTGAATTCCTCCATGCAGAGAAAATGGCACCCACTCACATTCACAAACTGTTGCCCCAGTTCCTTCAGTCACACTTCATAGGGCA
Source organism: Centrocercus urophasianus (assembly GCF_019232065.1). Classification (NCBI taxonomy): domain Eukaryota; kingdom Metazoa; phylum Chordata; class Aves; order Galliformes; family Phasianidae; genus Centrocercus; species Centrocercus urophasianus. The sequence continues at coordinate 38,606,403 of NW_024884253.1, forward strand.
TATTCTCCAAGCCCTTCACAAGCCTTGCTGCCCTTCTTTGGACTTGCTCCAGCACCTCAGTGTCCCTTCTGTACTGAGGTGCCCAAAACTGAACACAGTACTGGAGATGAAGCCTCATCAGTGCCGAGTACGGGGGCAGAATTACTTCCTTAGTCCTGCTCACCACACCATTCCTGATACTACCCAGGATGCTATTGGCCTTGGCCACCTAGGCACACCGCTGGCTCATATTAAGCAGACTGTCCATCAGTACAACAAGGTCTATTTCCGTCAGACAGCTTTCCAGCCACTCCTCCCCAAGCCTGTAAGGTTGCCTCGGGTTGTTGTGACCAAAATGCATGACTTGACACTTAGCACTACTGAAACTCATATAGTTTGCAAGGAGGCATTACTTTTGGAACCACCTACATACATTTGCATTTACACACACAAGCACACACAAAAGCATACTCAAAAGATGCACACAATTCGACATATCAAAAATGTAGGAGTTACCAAAAGACAGATTCAATTCAACAAGCTTTGAATTACAGAACGAGCCAATGCCATTTGCCTATTTCTAAAGCAAATGATATATGAGTACCTTCTGGTTTCAATTTTAGAAGTCTTGTTCAATGCTAACATTGGAACTATTTGACTACTAATGGGGCTTTACCTATCACCATAAAGCTCTGGGTGAAACAAGCTGCTTCCTGAATGAATAAACAATATATAATCATGGCAAACTCCACCACCAATTGTACTGAAAATGACTCGTTGACACATTTTAATGTCAGAAGTGATATCAGATTATATTGCATGAAGGCTTATTTAATATAGATCACATCTGTATGCAGTTGATATTCCAGTAGTATCAGTTTGAATACAACTGGTGGTACAAAAAATAGATTAAAAGTACCAATTTCTCATAGCAGTTTATTCCATTGATTAATTATAAGAAATGTTAAAATTTCTAACTTCTTCCTAATTTGAACTTCCCTAACTTTAATTCCTGCTTTTTCTTCCATTTTATCTTTTTCTTTTTAGGATTAAAGAGTTTTTCAGAGCTCTCTATTCTCCCTCTTAAGGTACTTGAACCCATATTAAAAACATATTGTATTTTTAATAAATTAATTCTTATGCCTATCAATTTATGTATCTTTCCATCAGATCTAAATTATTTGTATCTTCAATAATGTTCCTTTCCTGTCAAGTGCAGCCCACTGCTATGTTACCACTATTGAAGCATAATGAATAATTTCATGTAATATAATTAAAATGTGATTATTGTACTCAGCCAGTTTTAATAATTGACTTGTCAAATTAAAATTTCACCCCCGAAATAGTGACTGTGAAAATTTTTACACTTATATATATTTTTAATAGATACTTTGAAGTCTTTTCATAGAAACTTCCTTATTATCCACTGGTGTGGATTGTATCACATTACTATTCCAGTAATTGAGTGTGATTTATTTTACTGTATTTTATTTCATTTTACTTTTTCTCTATCTATCTAGATTTTAAATATTGAATTATGCTATCAGAGATCATTTTCTGAATTTATGTCAGTAAAACTGTTTTGGAAAGTCAAAATAGTGTTTTTTAAAATCTTCTTTTTGTTTTTATTGTTTAAAAAGTTCTAATCAGATTAACAATAATGACTTATTGCTTTGCTTAGGTTAAGTCTCCTCCTCTTTCTTTTCCTGGTAATGTGACAAAACACACAAACAAACAAAGAAAAAAAAACATTACAGTGACAACAAAACAGAGATTTATCATGAGGACTTTAACAAATATGAATCCACAAGTTTTGAACCACATAATACTTTAATCTCTGAGGCGCAGGAGATCCTGCCTTGAGGTTGAGAGAATTACAGAAATTGAAAATGGCATCTCAGTTTCATACATAGTTCATGAGAAGCCTTTGGAATTAATGCAAAGGAGAACACACTGTATGCATACAGTCAAGTATGAAGAAAACGTTTGCCATGATTCTGAGTTTTATTTAACACATTGCCTTCCTGATGACTAAATAAGTGAAGTCCTTTGCTGGCTGGTAGACATTAATACTTATTTAGTGTTTTAATATTTTACTGTCACTAGAAGTAGTATTCTCTCATATTAAAAAACTGAAATATTAATGTGCATTCAGTAAGATCTGGCAGTTCACATTCTTCACTTCGGTGCTTCTGTCATGGAGAGAAACTTCAAATCTCTCTAACTGATGAAAACGACAATACCATTTAAAAGGATAAACTTAGGATAGAAGGTTTCTTTAATCAAAATTCTTCTAGTGGCATTCATCAGAATTTTTGACAGAATTAGGGGCTGGAAGAAGGAACAAAATTTTTACTGAGAGATTTAGCAGTAAATCCTGTCCTTGTTTCACAAAAGATACTTCCTAAAGTTTCCAGAGTATAGCAACAGAAAATGCTAGCATGCTTGGTGAAAGTTGCATGCTAGTTTATAATGTTCGTAAGTCTAAAAATGGAAAAAGTTTCTGAAAGTCTCATTCCAATCTAAACAAACCAGGTAATGCATATACATTTTGATTAGTAAGCGCTACAGTGACATTTACTAATTCACTTTCACAAAGAAGACATAACCCAAGACTTGCTTACCTTCTGGCTATATAAAGACATTGCAGCAGTTCTGGCCAAGCCAACACACTCAGTCTTTCATGCAAACAATATATCTTTTACCTTCTAAGTAAGCTCAGCAGCCTGATCAATACAGAAGGAAATACGCCGTGGAAACATTAATTCTAAAACATTACCTCTCATTCCATGGCAAATTCATATGAAGGTTAGCAAAGACCATTTTCAAGTCCTTCTACTTAAACTGAATACTAGCTACAGAAGCTGTATCTGTACTAATATATTAAGTACGTATGGGACTGCTTGTTGACACTATAGCAAACTGACAAGGGCCACACCATATTCATATGTTGAAAATCTTGAGCACTGGCATCAGTTGGCAGGTGGTGAGAAATTACATTGTAAATCAATTAATTTGTAAATGTTTGTATAAATATATGTACTATATATATATACATATAATTATCATTACTCCTATTTCTCTCCTCTTCCATCTTAGCAAATAGTTTTTATCTCATCTACTTTTTTCAGATTCTCTCCCCACTTTCCACTGGGAGGGGTGAGCAATGAGTGAAAGGCTGTATGGTGCTAAGTTCTCTGCCAGGTTAAACCACAACAAGGACATTCATATGAAAACTGCTCATTAGAAAACATTCCTTCACCCATGAGAAGTCTAAACTAGTAGACTAGGAACTGCGTGGGTGAGTGCTAGGTGGGGTTTTGGTACAAAATCCATGGTGATCATGCAAGAATAGTTAAGAATAATATTCTTAATAGACTTTTGATTGCATCCCTCAAATTGGGAACGTTCTGTGATATTTATTCCAAGTAAATGAGTGGACTGAACAATTTGAACTTAAACAAAGAAGATGGAACTAAACCCATTCAAGATACACTGAGTGATAACATTCCACTGCAAATTGAGTGAGTATCTTCCTGGATTTATCTCTGCCCAGTGACATATGATTATCTCTATTGAAGGAGAAGCACAGAACAATGCTATCTTCCCAATATTTCCGAAAAGAATGACATGAACTCAGTAGCTCTTATGGAAGAATAGTAAATGTAAAAAAGGGAAAACTGCACTAGAAGAGTCCAGGTTTCTTTTCTCCACATTTTTAATCGGGCTTCTGAAGTTATCATGCTATACATCAATATCTGTGAATTTAGGCTTCAATTTTAGCATCCAAATTATTCTCCAAGGAAATGAATTTATAATAAAAGTAGAATGTGAGGTATGATAGAAGGGAAGAAGTTTGGAAGTGATCACAAAGTAACAATCTAAATTTTTTAAAGTTGCCTCTGCTTGGGTAATATCCATGCAGAAAATCTGTCTTGTACAAACGCACCTGGACACTTTTTGATGCTGGCAGAAAAGCTGAACAAAGACTAAAGTCATTACAGAGGTTCAGTGTAGTAATAGTAATGGGAAGCTGTTTTTCCTGGTTTTACTTGCTTGAATATTTAGTGAAACAATGGATAAGGACGATATAATCTGTTGCAGAAAGCTAGAAGATGATGAATGTTAACATGCTGATGGAAGTTGTAATTTCATTGCAGTGATTTTTTCAACAGTAAAAAAAAAACAAACCTGTTTAAAACACTTCATTATTTTATGAATGTGATCATGCTTACAGACCATAAAATAATAACTGAATATAAATAACGAGGTAAACACATCAGTAATATTTTTAGATCACTTAACCAGCAATTATCCCTATGCTGGATAATCCTATATTAAAACAGACTGAGAATGGAGGATCTACAGACAGTCTGAAGAACTAAATGACAAGAAAGAACAGCATCTTTGCAATCTTTCCTGCACCAGGAAGTTCCTGGTTCAGTTTTTACAGTTTGATGGCCTGCATTCTGGCTGACTGGGCAAGCCCTACTTTCATGTAACAAACTTCTGCTACACAGGTGAAAAAAAAAATAAAATAAATCCTTACATTAGTACACACAAATGGGATAAAGAACAAGAGGAAGAAAGAAAAAATGGCTAAAAACGAGTGAATTAGAAGAGTATCAACAAAGTAAGACAGTAGAAAGAAGGAATAGAAGAAAGACTTCTGAATTAAAAAAAAGTACACATCATAGGTGCAAAGAGAATAGTAAAATCTTTGGATAAAGTTACAAGGAGTTGTCCTTGCTCCTGCAGGCTTAAATCTTAAGAGAAGGTGCTAGGGGCTTATTGTTTTCCATACTGAAGTCCTGAAGTAAACAGACTACCATTAAAATAAAAAAGCATATGCCACTAACAACATATTTCATTAGTCACTAAAAGTAACTGTGTTGTAAGCACAGTGGCTCATATTACTCCTGAGTGCAATGCTTTCACAGAGTGAACAGCTGCTTCTGTTAATTTTATTCCTACTTGAGTCAATGTTTGCACGCACTTGGTAGTTAACCACAGTCATCCTCTGTCCAAACTAGTTGTATAAGAACACCTTTGCCTTTTCTATTTCTGTTTGCTAACAGTGGTTTTTTACTCAGATTAAAAATGTGGTTTCTTATTTTTGAAGTCTCTGATGTAAAAAGCTTCCATATTTTTCTGAGTTGTTCCATCTGTAATCTACCTCCTAAAGGAATAGAGTTCACCTACATGACCTACAAAAACTAGAAAATGTACATGTATGTCAGTACAAGGTCTTCCCAAAGGGACACACTTCTTTAAAATATTTTTTTCATACCTCTTGATATTGGACTCTGCCTGGATGAAAAGTAAAATCCAAATCCTCACACAAAAAAAACCAAAAATTTAACCTAGTAAAAACAACATGGCAAAGCACTTCAGATGAATGGAAAGAGAATTTTTCGTCTCTTTTTTCCTTCTCTCTCCCTCATGTTTTAGATTTAGAAATACTGAATATCTGGAAGATTGTTTTTCAATGTTTTAAAAAGAGAGAGTATGTTTTAATTCTGAACAAAATCAGAAAAAATAAATGAATACAATGCACTGAAATGGATCTATTCAATTTGCTACTTATCGATTTAGCTTTCAGAACATTTAATTAGCTCTCCCATTTCCTATAGTTAAAGTAAACTGAAACAATTAGAAAAAGGACAAATATTTTTAGAATGGTATTACATATTTTAATGACTTTGCTGTCTGCCTTAGTGCAATCTTAGATTTAGCAGAGAGCTGTTAGAGTTAGGGTAGTATGGTTATGTTGTGGTTGGACTCGATGATCTTTAAGGTCTTTTCCAACCTGAGTGATTCGATGATTCTGTGATCTTACATTGCAACTGTGAGTTGCTTCAACACATTAGAAAGTAATAGAACTGATCTGTATTTCTTTTAACTCCTCAATTAGAAAAAGAAATGTTCTAATGATTGAATGTGCAAGTAAAGCAAAGCCATAAAACTCTTTTTTAGTAAAAAACACATACTACATGATGGAGAAATAAAACAGTTTCCGAGTTAAAAATCAGTTCAATCAATTCTTCTAAATTTATCTAATTAATCAGTATATAATGATTTCAGGACTTATAATATTGATTCACAGGGACAAGATCTGATGTCTTTCTGCAACGCAGTCACAAGGAATTTCTAGTTCCAGTGTAATCCTCTGGCTTCTCGACTGCTCTGACAAAATGGTAATTTATTTTATACTTTTTCATCATACCTTGAAAATTTTGCACATTATCTCATAGACTGAAAATGTTTTCTCAGCTCGTGTCCAATCCCAGGTTGTGACCTTGGAAGAAAAAAATAGAAAAAAGAAAAAACAGGAAAAGAAGCCAAGTTATTATTCTTCATTTCAGTAGTTCAGTTTATTAAAAAAATAAAATAAAAATCGATCCCTAAAACTTTCTACCTTTTACATCCAGTATAATGTACACAGAAAGGGCAAGCACTACCTCAGAGCACAAAATACCATGGATCAGCGCTGAAAAGGCGTCTGTCTCCTTGCACTTTCAATAGCTTTTCATGCAGGCTAATCTACGTTGAATGAACAGGTTTCCCCTGTGAGTCTCCTATCCATGCTGGTGGGGGTTGCTTTGAGATTGTAAAATGATACAGCCCTTTAAATGTTCTCACAGAACCCTAACATGTTTCTCCTTGTTTCTGTTCTTATAACAGAATTTCTTGTTATACATACATTGTTTGCAGAGGTCCTAAAACTGAAGTTTCCAACCTTGCAGTGTCCTAGACACTTATCACATGTGACTTGCAATCTAGGTGAAAAAACTAACAAGAGAAAACAAAGGTAAATACACTTTTTTTCTTACCAGTGTGAATCTGCTCTTAAATTCAAACAGAGTGAGATTTGAATAAGTCTGTTTCTTCACATTATCTCACAATTTTTGCAATTGCTTTTAACAGTATTTATTTTAAGCAATTATTTTTTAAAAAGCCTATAAATAACTTTTTAAGGAAGCTGCAAGAAGGAAAGAAGAGAATTAGTCACAGCCTCAAAAGATGGAATACAAAACAAACAATCAAAAAAAAAAAAAAAAAAGAAGAGAAAAGAAAAACTGAGGCCTACAAGAATTACTGCAGTGCCTCAGCTTCAAAGGATCATGGTTATTACACAGCTAGGCAAGACAAAAGAGTCGAAGAAGTAGTATAGTCCGCTTTTCAAAACTTAAGAATATAAAACTCTTTGAAAAATATCATCAAATTATAGCCACAGCATAAAAGGAAGATAATACATAAGACCAACTTATTTTTTATATAAAGAGAAAACTATGAATAGACCCCATATTGCTAAGAAGCACGTATGGGCTTGGATGCTGTGACGTATTACTTTCTTGTTCAAAGTGATTTTGGTCCCGTATGATAAAATTCTATACTTAACTAATTTTTAGGGATACAGACTATTAGAATTGAAACTCTTTCAAGGAAAATCTTCATAGTTCACATACTCACATGCATATATATATAGTTCATAGTTCATATCTTCAAGAATTAAAATTTCAAAATGGAATTTTATTTATTTGCTGTCATCCTCAAACTCAGTTTTTTACCATCTTATTGAAGTATGGGTATTAAATCAGATTTAGAAAGAAGAAAGAGACTAAATACTATGGATCAATAAATAATGCTTCATATAAAATGAGGAAGTGAAGAAATATTGGAAATATACAATCTTTGTCAATGAATTTTGAGAAACTATTCTGAGATGTGACAAAAAAATACAAAACGTTTTTGTCAAAAACAAACCACCAACAACAAAAAAAACAAACGTAACACACAAAAACAAAAACAAACAAACAAAAAAAACCCACACCAAACAACTAATCTGTTTCTAATTCAGACGGAAAATGAAATGATCTCTCACAAGGAACAGAGGAATGTGGAGTTGAGTTTTGCTACAGTTCCACTGAACACAAAGCACTAGCCAGAGAAGTATCATTTTGCCCTGTCCCATCAGGAAAAGTAACCTCTACTCCTGCTGAAGGCCACAGCTACTTGAAGTTTCATTTAGAAGGTCATTACAGGCTCCATGCTTTGGGGAAAACACATGAGAGCTCCCCCTTCTTCATAAAATTTCTGACAGCATCTTTAGAAATTGCCTGTCCTGATCACCAGTGTGCCAAGAAATCTTTGTAAGGTAATTAAGTTTTAAGATGCAAATAAGGTATGTTAGAACTGATCATGCACCTGAGCACGGAGAGGCAAAGTGCTATTGATCAAATAGATAAAAAAATATAGCAGGGGGAGGCAGCTGAGGTACACTATTTAAACACATGCCTCCCTCAGGAGTTAACAGGACAATAGTTTCTTTTAATTTTCTGGTTAAAATGTTGGCAGATCTGTTCAGAAACAGCTTAATCCAAGAAGCTTATAATACAAATATAATTAAAATTGTTTTTCTTCCTATAACAACATTTACATGTTACATAATTAGAAGCTCCAAAATTGTAGCCTTGAAAGTTTATTCTTAATCGTTTTAATTCCTGGAAGAGATGAATGTACATGCCCACAGAACAGCAAACAATTGTACGTGTAAAAGTTTGCATAGAGAATGTCCTTCTAAAAAGCCTTCTGCAGTCTTTGAGAATAAGAAAATTTTTCTGGGCATTTAAGTGTACAAGTATTATACAAATGGTTTTAAGCACCTCTACAGAAACTCTTCCCCAGTTTGTCTTTTAAAGAGTTTGTTTATCATTATTCTTCCCTCCTACTCAATGGAAAGAAATTGTGTTCTTTTTGTTTCAACTGTCCTCCTATTTTAGAATAAGAACCAGAGTCTGTTATACTTTTAATAATTAAATTCTGTTTTGCCCACAGCTTATCTGAAACAAGGCCCTAATAAAGACTTTGAAATCAGCCTTGTCTCATAAAGCAGCAGCTTGACAGAACTGTCCTAACTCACAGCACTGTGGTTCACATTCCTACTATAAATAGGTTCTTCCCATAGTCATTTACCCACAAGCAACATATTACTTCTGGAAACTAATAGTAAAAATGATATTGTATATAAATAGAAATAATATAACAACAAACTCTTGGTAAAGAAATTTGTAGTTTCTTCCACGCTGCTTACAAAAGAATAATCTTTTTCTTTTGAACAGAACAGGAGCATTCAGCATTGTATCTAGGAGGAAGATAGAATTGTGAATGAAGAATGGCGTGGACACTTGCCATCTAAATTTGAACTACCTCCAACAGGAAGGATCTACAGCCCAAATCAGGATAACTGCTAAACTCTTAGTACTGCCTGTATGGGTCTGCTGCCAAATCTTTAGCTACTGGCTTAAAACTTAGCTAGATGATATGTGTGTTTCCTGCAGCTTAGATGTACCATAAAGCCATGAAATTAAACTGCTGATTTGGAGACAGTAGCTGAAATTTTGCCCTTTCCTGTCAGTCAGATTCCAATTAATATTCAACCTGAACTGCCTCATTTGCTTCCCTACTTTCCTTTTGGTGCTCTCAAACTACACAGAAGTTATATTCAGGGTAAAAATTAAAGACAGAGATATTGCTCTACAAGCTGTGCCATTTCAACAGCCTGCAAAAAGCTTTGGTATTACCCAAAATCTCATCAGTTTGCATTCAGAATGACAGTTCAGTTTAAATGTAACCAACTTGCTTCTGGCTTGTTTTGCTTGCCAAAGGGAAATGAAAAGCCCCCTTTTAGTACAAATAGCTCTCTCCTGTATTGTTCTAAGTGTTCAGGTGACCGAGGGGAAAGAAGTATTTGTTAGCTGCACAGTAATCTGATGAACAGTTATTTTCTGCTACTTTCATAATACATTTCTCTGGAACTTTTCAGTGCTCTGAGTTACAATGCCGTTAACAAAATGAGCGCTCAGTGTAAAAGCCTGGTACATATTACATGAAATCATTTTATTTAATAACATTTATGTCCACACAGCATGAGAAATATACTTACTGGAGGTGCCATAAATTTATACAGAGAAGATCCCCTCAGTGCTAAAAACTTTGGTGTATACATTCGATCCTGAAGGGAGTCTTGTTCCCGTTCTTCCGTCCAGCCCATGTAGACTATCTGACAAAAAAAATCAATAGTGTTGACAAATTCCTCAGGCAATTTCTTCAAATCAATTGCAAATACTTCATGCAAGAAAGCTGATGTCTGTCAAATCTTACAGAACTACAAACCTTGAACCACTGACACAATGTGATACACTGGCAGTTTACTTATAATCACACGAATGTGTAAAGCAAGCCTGTTACAACAATCAAAATATAAGAGAAAATGCCTTTATTGCCCTAGCAACAACAAAAGAGCTAAGCCACATACCTAACAGGTGTCTATTTTTTTTTTTACCATCTCATTAAAAGTTCTCTAAAGGAATTCTAAATATTTGCAGACAAATCACATCAAAAAATATGATGCAAGTGAAGTATAGAGAGCCAGTAGGCAGAAATACAAAATCAAGAAGTATTCAGATACATGACCAACAGATAGATGAATACATGGGAACTTAATGCAATATGGAAAAAATAAAGACATTCTGGAGCATATTTTGTACTTGCATATATTCAGAAATTAGTTATAAACATTTCCAGATAACTGCATAACTGAAAAAAAAACCCTATACTATTTAATTCAAATAACATTTCAATCTCAGAGTAAGGATTTAGAAACGAATGCTGCAAAGTTTTTAAAGGTTAGTTGCTTTTTTTTTTACTTCAGATCACATGGCACGTTTATAAATATTTCTTCAACTACCTCTGATTTGGTGATCAAAGAAGTTTATAATGTTCAAAGAAAAGATATAGCCATACCTCAATACTCAAGAATTAAGCAGTACTCAACACTATATTGTCATGCAATAATTGAAAAACCATGCTCTCTAAAATCCCTTTCATTCCTGAATGAAAAATACTCAAGAATACAGTCCAATAGGTACAGTGAGAGAAGCTTTAAATTATTTCAGTTCAACGGTTACTCACATTCTCCTAATTTCTCCTGTTTTGTTTGTTATTCAGTGCAATGAAGATAGGTAGCTCCATTCCTGTGACTTGATAGGAATCTGTGCAGCTTATTGACTGACAGAAGCTACACATGGGAGTGAAATTAATATGAGTGTACTATTACTTAGAGAAGTATGATATATTTTTCCTCTGTAATGAAAAGAGAATGAACAATCTCTGATTTCTAGGCATTAAGACAACTTTACTTTTTAATTAATTAATTCTGTGCCATCTTTGATTTGTTTCATTAGAATTGGATATAGTAAGATGTAATCTTGTCTGATGAGATTTCATATCACTTTTTCACAGTGTGTGATCTATGTTTATTTAGGTTGTTTTCTTTTTCACATTTCTCACTTAATCTAAGTTTCTATTTCTCCTACATCAAAATAACAGGGCATAGTCATGCGTGATGTGCAGATGCACTGATATTTCACATTTGATTGCCTTAATACTAAAGCAGCCATGAAATTTAAAGCAATTGCTCCTGTTGGCATTGCTCCCTTGCCTCCATAGATCACAAGGAGAAATTTGATTGATTCTTCAGACAACCGGATACACTAAGGTTTTATTAACAAAACACATTTCTCTTTCAGGCTAGATGAGTACTCTTAGACACCCAGAAGAACTCTTAAACAAAAGCTGTATGACTGTAATTAGCAACAGTTACATAGTTGTGTAAATGCACAAGTGTATTCACATGTGTGGATTAAAATAACATTGGATAGATTCTGGAAAATGGAAAAAAAGACTTGATTACTATTTTAACTGCATCCTCCTACAATGGCCTCAGTTTATCTAAATAAACTGAACACGTGATGCTAAAGTGTGGTAGTTTTTACATAATTGAGGTGAGAAGCTGTCGAAATGTTTTCCCTTGTGGAATAAAATTGAGGCCACTTGCTTAAAGCATTTATGTTACTAATAAACATTCTGACTTCTAAAAAAGTTTTGACTATTAATAACTTCAAAAAAACTATTCATTTGGAAAGGGATCAGAACATTGCAAACTAATGGCTCATATATATATATATATACACACACTAACATTTTGGATGAATATGAAATTTGACTTGAAAAGCTGAATTTAATAAGATTCTATCTAAAAAGAAATGCTTATTACTGTAGATACAGGATGTATATGGAACCAGAAATAGTGCACAGAATGCCCATTTTACACATTTAAAAATAAGGGTAATTTTTAAATCACAGAAATGTTTCTGTATAAACTGCTGACCACTATCAACAATAGTAAGAAAATAAATATAGTAAGAAAATAGTAAGAAAATAATACATTTTATTTGTGATAACATTCCCGTTTATTTATTTATTTATTTATTTCCCCAGTCCTGGCAGTTTCTAACTTAACCGCGGCAGCTCATTCTTCAAAATCAAATGGTGACACAAACCAGTTAATTTAGTGGCTGCTGGCTTACTAATAAAGATTCAGTAAGTTATTACTGTTTGTGAGCTGAATCATGTTCAGTTGAAAGAAGCTGTATTTCTATGAAAAATGAAACAGCATGCTCTCTTCAATCAAAAATTCATAATCTCCCAGTCATTCTTTACCTCACATAGATATTCCAGGCAAGAAGAAAGTAAACTGCTAATTACTGTATTTCTTATCTATTCAAAATACTGCTTAAATTTCTTAATTAGCTACTTCTCCAGAGTTTTAACATACTCTTTACCATATTTTAGGAAGGATGGTAAAATAAAAATAGTATAAATAAGATAAAATAAAATTTCTTAGAAACAAAGTGTAAAATTTATGCTATTTTTAATGTGAGGCCATTCAAAGATTAGAACAGATGCACTGACAGCTTCCTATCATGGAAGTCTCATATTTATACTCATATAGCTGTTTTAGTATACTTTTTCCTGTATGGTAATTTCAAAATTCCTTATAGGAAATTGTTATTAGTTTAAAAAAAGTCAATTTTTTTTTTTTTTATAAAGATAAATAAATATTCTGCAAATGAAAGGCATAGTATACATCTTGCTAAGTCTATGCATTTATTAAATATGTCTACTTTGTAGCATTATGGCAAAGAAAATGTGTATCAAAGCATTCTGAATGTCTTTCAGTAGTTAAAAAATATAGAAAAGTTTGAATTATTTCCCCCTGTGTATGATGTTATGACCTCTTCATTTGTAAGAATATCCAGAACTTGACTGGGCAAAGTCCTGACCAACATGACTTATGCTGACCCTTCCTGGAACAGGGTTTTGATCAAGTAACCTACAATAAGTCATCCAACATAAATCTGTCTATGATTCAGAATCCTTAGTATCAAAGCAGTCATACGTGTCTTGGGATCTGTTTCAGAGCAGTCACAGTTTACTACTCTTAGCATCCAAATTCAGCGTGACTTTTTTTAACAGTGTCATGGTACTTCCATGGTACACAGGATACTGCGTACTAATATATACAACCTACATTCTTATACTCTCTTATATAAAAGTCTTCCTAAATTAATTACTCAGAAAGTAAGAGAAGTGAGAACAATGTGCAACTACTTCAAATATTAACTTGCAAACAATGAATCCAAGTATGGCTAGATTGAGAAAGAGAACCACAACACAGCATCATTCTGAGACAGCAAGGTAGAGGGAAACTACTTTTAAAATCCCTTCTCCTGGAGTTGAGAAAACCTTAGAGATGATTAGATGAAGAACATGATATTCAATAGATTCTGCATGCTACTGTTTTCATGCTTCTATCTATACCTTAATTTTTATCATTGATTTGGTTCTTAAACCTGGTTTTGCTGTGTTAGAATAAAGCTTATTTTCATTTGCCTTACTTTTAAAGTGAACCTGAAGAATCATTCACAGGTTATATGCCCGTGGCCTCTGGCAGGGAATTAGTAATAAAGTTCACAACACTTATTGAACTCACATTGCACTTAATTATTTTTCTACGAAAGATTGATACCTGTCAATATGTTACTTTATCTCTGACATATCTCAGTATTTCCGTGAATGTTGAGTTTTGAAAAAGTCAGCCCTTTAAAGAGTGTTGACTAACAATCATTTTGCAATATCACTACTCTCTTAATTCCATTCTGTCAATGAGAAGCATTCCACCATTATGAATAACATGGAAGAATAAATCCCGTAAAGGTTTTATCTTTTCCAAAATTAAGATAGCTGTGTTGATCCTACATGAAGCTCCAACTTCAGTAACAGACTCAGAGGCTCTGTATCCACAGAGAGCTCTGCAGTGTGACAGACAGTTTCTTAGGAGGACAATGTAAAAAATCAGCCATTTTTGTGGCCGCAGAAGAGATCTTTATGAAAAATTTCAAGCCCTGTGAAAAGTGTAAAGTTACCGACAGGAACTATCAAACAATTTATAGACTTGTAAATAACAGCCAAAAGTTTTTCCTCTCACAGAGCTCGCTTCTATTTCAGGGTCTTTCTGCATACTTTCAGGGGTTCAGACCCTTTTTTGCATGATGTCCTCTCCCATTGTCTTGGATAGTTTTTGTATTGCAGACCAGCTTGAGCAGGAGACATAAGAGAGGCTGCCATACTATCTTATCTATTGGCATTAGGGCAGGCTTGTAGGAATAATAAGTTGGAATAATGAGTGAGTAGTGCAGCTATGAAGCAAGTACCACAAACACTGGGTTGTTAAAAAGTTATGGAAAGCAGCATGACTTCTCAATGTGTACTTGAAATAAAGCAGCTAGAAATTGAGTATCACACTATTCTGATTCTGCTGGACTTCAGAAGTACTCTGGGAATATCAGTTGGATAAAGTGCATATGGACACTCAGCCACTTATATGCCACCAGAGCCATCAGCCAGAGACTTGAGAGAAGCTAGATGCCTGTCTGGAATTTGTCTGAAAGTTCCCAGACTCAACATTACCTATCTGCTGCTTCAGACATGCACAATTTTCCTTATGATTCTATGTAAGTAAAGATGCACATTTTTGGTTCTAAACTTTGCATCTCTTAGAGAAATTCCAACAAGAAAAATTGTTTATAACAAATAAATAAATAAATGTTTTTTTCATTAGCTTCTGAGAAGAGCATATATACTGCTATTAAGTTGCTGTTCGCTGTGTCATAAGATAAGATGGACTTAGGAAGTTTTGTTTCTGCAAATTTTAAAATTGAAATCAAAAGTTCTTTTACAGGCTAAACACGTAACAGCTATGCATTCTCATCAAATATTGTCTTCTTACCAGGTAATGCAATTGTTTAAAAGAACACAAAAAGCGTTCTTAAATCATGATTTTATAATGGATGCTTCTTCATTGCAAATTAACAATTTTTTTACATTGTCTATTCAGCTTTCTTGCCAGTTGTCTTTCCCACATCTTCAGTGATTAATCCTTCTCAGTTCTTTTATTTCATTTGCATGTAATCCATAAATGGTTGATTATTTTGCACAATTCCATGCATCAACTATTTTATAAAATTCAAGTGGCAACCTTATAGCTGGTAACATGAAACATTATTGTAGTGAAAGGGAAAGATCAATAACTGTCTATGCTCCTCAGAATTCTATTGCCCACTATTCTTAGAAGTTCAGGAAATTAAATAATTTTACTTTCACAGGGTGTTATATGAGAGGAAAAGCATATCATTATTATAGATATAAAATAGGTGAGTGAAAAACAATGAAATGTGTATTCACCTCTCCTCTTGATATACACTTTAATCAGAAATATTTTCTTTAAGCTTTTTGAGTTCCATGTGCTTCTTCAACATGAGATCAACAGTTGAAGCATATGCTTCATTGATTCCAATTAATTTATTCAGATGATACGATTCCCTAAGGAGTAATGTCTATATTGGTTTACTGAACACCTCCATTCTAATCTACAAAATGAATGTAATTCTTGGGAAAATGTAAATTGACTTCAGGCAATAGGAAAAAATATTTCAATAAATCATTGCAGTGTTTTTAATTCAAGCCCTAAGCTTTCAACAAAAATTCCAAAATGGCCAGATAGAACAAATTTGTATCTGATAACCAGAGGTATTAAGTCCATATTAAGTCCCAAGTTAGGGTTAAAGAAAACTGTTTTTCCCATACCTAGTATTTCTAACTACAACTTTAAAGGAAAGGTGTCTTTTGTCAATACAATGATTTGACTTCTTTCACTGTTTCTGTATTTGCTACCACTTTTCAGGACATTTTAAGACAGTAGAGAGGTACAGAACGTACTGATTATTGAAGGCATCTGTTTCTAAACAAAGTAGTTGGAAGATACTTTTTGTCTTCCAGCTTTCATGAACCATTTGCATAGTGACTAGAATACTGCATAGGCTAGAAGTCTGGTTCAAAATGCAAGAAAATGATGCAAATATTCTATTTATTTATATATTCTATCTATTCTAGATAAAAATCTATTCTAGAATTAAAAACGATCCTTTCTAGATTTAGTAATTGCTACTTATGTTGCCAGTCATAAATTCCCAATCACAAAAAAAAAAAAAAAAAAAAAAAAGCAGTCTTCAATTAATTTTATAAATTTAAGGAATCCCTTTCACTAACTTGTTTATTTTACAAAACCAATGCCTTCAGTGGTCAAATATAAATCTAAATATTTTTAGAGGCTTAAAGCAGGATTTATAGATATCTGTAATGCATATAAACATAATACAGAGATAAACCGATGCAACAATATCACTCAAATCCCTTCAAGCTGCTTTTTAAATTGAGTGCTTTCTCACTGTCTGACTTTACCCTATGCACACTGTTATGTTTCTAAGTATAACTTAACTGCAAAAATTCATCCAACGTTAAAGCTTTATGACAAACAAGGAAGTAACAATTCCCCTGCATAAATCTGCTAGGGGGATGTCTGATTCAGAAGAGTCCTAGATACATACAGACAGGAACGTGTTTATTAAAAAAAAAAAAAAAAAAAAGATAAAATCATATTCTTGCAAAAAGTAGCAGCTAAAGGGCATGCCCTTTTTATGGCAACCTACTAATTATAGCACTCAGAAAATGAATGCATCAAACTTGTATCTTTCATCACCTAACTGAGGTACACTGCTCCTGCTGAAGCTATGACATTATGCAGAAAGACATGCAGGAACTGTGAGATCAGAAAGAGGTCAAAACTAAATCTGAAAGGAGCATATGAGGTAAGGCAAATGATCTGGTAAAAAGTCCTTAATCTGGAAAGTAGTAAATCAAGCTGTCTACTTGGCAAAATACTTTTCAGCTATGACCATCACAAAAAAATGGGCATAAACATATTTTACAAAGTATATGCAATTATTTACTTATCTATCGATTTAGTCAAAGCGGGAATTCCAAGTCAGTTCTTCTCTTGTAAGAGTCTTATAAGATTGAACAAATTTATGAAAACTCACATGAATGAAGCTTTGACTCAGACCCCAAACACTCAAAGAATCTTTCAGGCTTCTCCCTGGGAACAGCCTGAAGCAACTCTACACCCCAGCTGGTTGGATCTTACAGAATCATAAATTTATACAATAGCTTACATTGGAAGGGACCTTGAAGATCACCTAGTTCCAACCTGTGACTGTGGTCAGTTGCAACTCACTAGATGACACTACTCAAGGCCGCAACCAAGCTGGCCTTGAATGCGTTCAGGCATAGATGTGAGGTTCACCAGCCTGTAGTTTCCCAGGTCTTCCTTTCTCACTTTCTTAAAAATGGAAGTGATGTTCTCCTTTTTCCAGTCACAAGGGACTTCACCAGACAGCAATGACTTCTCAAATACGATGGAGAGTAGCTTGCCAATCACATCAGCCAGTTCCTTGAAGATTTACAGGAGCAGTTGGAAGCCACTGTGTAGCTGCCATGAACAATACCTGCTGGGACGATTCTCATGACTGGAATGTGGCTACTGATGGCTACAAGCCTTTCAGAAGGGATATGGGAGGAAAGAGGTTAGGAAGCTTTGCCCTCTACATCAAGAAAGGAATACGGTGTGAAGATCTATCCCTGAAGAGTGACCATGGGGGAGTCAAAAGCCTACGGGTGAGAGTTAGAGACCAGGACAACAAAGGAATCCTTCTGGCTGGGGTCTACTACGGGCCACATATCAAGTTAAACCTGTTCATGAAGCCTTCTTCCTCCAGCTATGGGAGGCATCGTGACTGCAGTCTCATATCCTGTTGAAGGTCTTCAACCACCCTGATATCTGTTGAAAAAGTAGAACAGTGATTTGTAGGCAATCCAAGAGATTCCTGTAGTGTACTGAGGATAAATTCCTGAGCAAGGTATTATGGCTGAACTGAGACCTGCTGATCAAACTGGAGTTCAAGAAGAAAATGCACAAGCAGTGGAAGCAGGGACAGGTAACCAGGGAGGAGTATAAGAATGCTGCAAGGCTGTGGAGGGATAGTGTCAGGAAAGCCAAGATCCAATTGGAACTGGATTTGGCAAAGGGCACAAAGAAGGATATGAAAGGCTTCCATAGTACATCACCTGGAAAAGGAAAGTCCAGGAAGGCATACCCTCCCGAATAAGTAACACGTAGTCTATGAGTCCTGATGTGATGCCTCCCAGAGTCCTGAGGGAATTGGCTGATGTAGTTGCCAAGCTTCTCTTGATGACATTTGAGAAGTCCTGGTGGTCAGATGAAGTCCTTGGTGACTGGAAAAAAAGAAAATGTAGCACCCATTTTTAAGAAGGGTAGAAAGGATGGCTCAGGAAACTACTGACCTGTTAGTCTTACTTCAGTGCCAGAGAACAGAAGCAGATCCTCCTGGAAGCTCTGCTAAGGTACATGGAAGACAGGGAGGTGATTATGGATAACCAGCATGGCTTCACCAAGATCAAGTTATGCCTGACCGATCTTGTTGGCATGACTGCATCAGTGAACAAGGGAAGAGAGCCACTGATGTCATCTATCTGGACATCACTAAGGCCTATGACATGGTTGTGCATAGCATTCTCTTCTCCAAATTTGAAAGATACGGATATGATGGATTGACTGTTTGATGGATGAGGAACTGGTTATGAGATCATACTTAGAGAGTGCTTATCAGTGGCCCAAAGTTCAAACGGAGATCTGTGACAAGTGGTGCCCCTCAGAGGCCAGTATTGGGACCACTGCTCTTTAATATCTTGTCAATGACTTTAACGGTGGGATCAAGGGGTGCACCCACAGCAAGTCTGTGAATGATGCCAAGCTGTGGGGTTTGGTCAACACACCCGAGAGACAAGATGCCTTATGGGGGATCTAGACAGGCTTGAGCAGTGGGCCAAGGTAAACCTCATGAAGTTCAACAAATCAAAGTGCAAGGTCTTTCTCCTGGGTCACGGGAACCCCCACTATCAATATAAGCTGGGGGACATAAGGATGGAGCACTGCTCTGCCAAAAAGGACTTAGTCGTACTGGTGGATGGTAAGCTGGATATGAACCAGCAATATACTCTCATAGCTCAGAAAGCCAACTATATCCTGGGCTGCATCAAAAGAAGTGTGGCCAGTATGGAGAGGGAGGTGATCCTGCCCCACTACTCTGCACTTGTGAGACCTCACTTGGATTACTAGGTCCAGATGTGGTGTCTTCAGTACAGAAGAAACGTACTTGTTAGAGAACATCCAGAGAAGGGCCACACAAATGATGCAAGGGATGGAATACCTCTCCTACAAGGACAGGCTGAGAGAGCTGGGGCTCTTCAGCCTGGAGAAGAGAAGGCTCTGAGGTGACCTGAGAGCAAACTTTCAGGTTCTAAAAATAGGAGCAGAAAGAAAAAATAGGACTGACTCTTGAGCAAGGTCTGATGTGATAGAACCAGGAGAAGTAATTTCAAACTAAAAGTTGGGAGACTTAGATTGGATATAACGAAGAAGTTTTTTACATTATGAGTGGTGAGGTACTGGAACAGGTTGCCAAGAGAGGTGATGGATGCCCCATCCTTGGAGACATTCAAGGTCAGGCTAGACCAGGCTCTGCAAGCATTCAGCTTCCTCAATGGTTCTCCATTCTCCAGAACCCAAAAGGCAAATGGGTAGCTAACCCACCATTTCCCCGCAGTCCTCTGTCAATCTGCCATTGAAATGCCATTAGTATGTGTACAATAACTAATAATCTTTCTTTTACAATTAGTAAATAAACGATACCTCTTTATCTTTACAATTTAGGATTCTACTTAACAACTTGCAGTTGTGGGGTGTGTCTGTGTTAGAAGATTTCAAGTGTTTACAACAGAGCAAGGCAGTAAGACTTCCTTCATTCATCTGCTTTATGTAGGCCATTAGTTGAGAACACAGTACTTTCTTTTCTGTATTAACTAAAATTTGAACTCAGATCTAATGTGGACATAGTCTATAAATCCAATCAGGAAAAAATAACCCTTACTGGAAAGTATTTCCAGGGTGTGACATTAACATTGCAGAGAAGAAAAGAGCTAATAAGTTGATACAAGGAAAAAAAGGAGGAAAAAAAAAAAAAAGGCAAGAAAAAAATCAGTAAGTAGGAATAAATTAGGGAGAAATCTATACTTGAAACAAAATTGAATTTGCTGGATATGCAGAAATTATTTGATACACAGCTTGAGACTTATAGTTTGAGATTTAAATAAGAACTTCATCTCATCACTCTTTTCTGTCATCTAAATTTCCAGCAGGCATCCAAATTAATTCCATTGTCTCTTAAGCAATAGGTGACATAGCCCCACGATACCAGCACTGCTATCCAATAACTTAATCAAGGGACTCAAAACATGAATATTGTCTAGCTCATCAGGTAATCCACTTTCTCTGGGAAGCCATCTGGCTTTCCTCTCAAAGGTCTACATATAGGTTTCCTAAATCTAAAATCTCTCTTGCAGCGGTGCTCATGTCTTTTGTAAAGCTTGCCTATATCCTGAAGCTCAACACTATTTAGAACTACTATGTAAAGAAAAATTCCTTACTGGCCAAATGAAGCACAGTTTTAATAACAGAAAGTGTCTCAGAAGCAACTGGAAGAACACAGAAACTACCCTGTTACTACTTTCTGTCAACTAAAGAGAATATACCTTTATATAAATATATAAATATAAATGTATTCACTTTATTTTACAGAAAGTCCAATACAATATTAATAATCAATAAAAGCCTGTTGTAGGTTTAAGCTATGGAGTAATAATCCATGCCAAGTGCCATAGATGACTGACAATACAATGTGGTGAATTAGCACAGCATAATTTACACCCTATCGTGTTCTGCTTAATTTAACAGCGAGAACTCAGCTTCCCCTGTGTGTGTCTATAAACATTTAACAACAGAGTTTTCTTTCTAGAGATTTCCCTTCAAAATAAACTGTACGGTGACAACAGATGGCGTTACAGCAGATGTACCACAAGACCCAAAAGTTCAGCAACTGTCAATCAAGAGATGCAGAATGGTGACTCTGAGGAATTATAGTAGTGATGTATTGTAAAACAGCTAATTCAAAAATTAAGCCAAATCAGGAAAAAAAAAATATCAAAACACCAAAAAGAGTGAACATACACACTGTCTTTAAGGAACTACTAGAATAATGACATGGTTTCTTTGAAGGAATGTCACCTTCCAGCAGAATTTCAGCATTTAATCATTCCAGTTTAAAAATATGAATACAATACAATCTGAAATGTTATTATGATACTATTAAAATAAATAAAATATATGGAGTGTGCTACCACCAGATGTTACCACTAGAACAGATGTCCTATGAGCCCACCTACGCAATGCCTTTCACCTTTCTAAGTGTAATAAAGATGCAACACATCTTCAGCAAAGGACACAGGCTTGGGTGACAGGCATGCCAGCTACCATGTCATTTGTATGCATTCACCTTTACACAGCTTTCATAAGAGGTTTTATTAAACAAACTCACTGAGTATAATTTTTAGAAGAGAATTCTTTAGAATTTTTAAAAGAGACTGTTCCAAGAGTCTTACTTTAATCAAGTGGAACAGCAGCCTATTAAGCCAGAATATAAGGTGACATATAGCTGATATGATATGACATTGCCACATGTAGCTGCATTTATTAAATTATATTAAAACAAGAAAAACGGGTACACTCAACTGAATCTCAGTGAGAAAGTAAATATTTAATTGTGGCCTTCCAATACTTGAAGGGAGCATAAACAAGAGGGGGAATGGCTGTTTACAAGGGTGGATAGTAATAGGACAAGGGGAAATGGTTTTAAACTAAGACAGGGGAGGTTTAAGTTAGGTATCAGGAGGAAGTTTTTCACTCAGAGGGTGGTGACACACTGGAAGAGGCTGCCCAAGGAGGTTGTGGATGCCCCATCCCTGGAGGCATTCAAGGCCAGGCTGGATGTGGCTCTGGGCAGCCTGGTCTGGTAGTTGGTGACCCTGCACGTAGCGGGAGGATTGAAACCAGATGATCACTGTGGTCCTTTTCAACCCAGGCCATTCTATGATTCTATGATATGCCTGCAATGCAATACAACTCATGAAAACTGAATACTGCAGAATGTGATATGCACAGCTATACTCCAGTTCTGTCTGTTAATAGGACATCAGTTACTCATGCCACTATGTTATTTTAAGACTGAATGAAACACAGTTGTGGAACTGGAAACAGTACTCAGTAAAGAGAGACATAGGAATCTAAGTAAGAAATAGGCTGTTATAAGTTCCAAAGTAATATCATGAAATATTAGAGCTGCATGAATCTCATTATAAGCTGTTAACTTTGCCCAGGACAGCTACCAATTCTTATCTAATTTTAGGAAAACTCTAGAGGGAAAGATTCCTCTTAAAAATGATAGTCAAAACTACTCAATGAGAATATCTTCTGTGCAGACAAGAAAAATGTTTCAAAAATACTCATGCTGCCTGTAGATAGAAGAGAAATAGTGTACAACTAAAGGACTTTCTTCTCTATTACACTTTTTTTTTTTTTTTTAAGTTGTACTTGATGAAAGATGGAGGGAAATAATTTTTAATTCATTGTAATAGAGATACAGCATGGGTAAAGAGAGTTTTAAATACACTGCTGTGCCCAGACATTCCAATCACTGTTCCATGTAAAAAGCGTTCCATCAGGGCTGCATTGGTGAGAGGAAGCACTGCCTTCTTTCTTACAGAAACATTGGGATGCTCTCCTTGCAAGGGAAAATTTAGATGTATTGGGCTGAAGTCCCTGTTGAAGCAGTAAAAAAGAACTAACATTACAGAACCAAGAGGGACATGTGAGAATGAGCAGAACGATCTTCATGGCTAAGAAAAACAGTGGCAGTAGTCTGAAATGGAGTACACTAAGGGCTACATTAGAAAAAGAAACATAAACTTATTTTTAATTGCTTGTCTAAAATTGTTCTTTTAATGTTTGTTTCTAAGTTCAGTTTCATCAGTTCACTGAGATATCTTTCTGTTCTCAGCTAGTGTTGTGAGCCTCCCGGAGAATACAAGACATCTAGGGGTAGCAGCCTATGTGAAATAATTTGTCTTTGCAGTCCACAAGAAACTCAGACAGTGTTCCAAATCTGAAAGCCATTCCTGTTAATTTAACATGAATATTGCCTCCTAGAAACAAATACTCAACTATTCTTCCAAGTATGCAGCCTTATGAATACCACCGGTGAAGACACAGCATGTAAGTCAAACTAAGCTTTAAAAAAAGAGAATGAAAATGAAATATTTGAATGTAAAGCCAAAGTTACACTATCCCATCTACCATTCCCTTTTCTGATATCAAGCAGTTCTGAACGGCTATCAGTCTTAAAGGCAACCATTTGAACTGGCCAGCCAAATGGCCACTGATTTTTCAATTAGCTGGAATCCTAAGCCAACAACAGTGCTGGCTGTCCTCAGGGGAAATCTCTTCTTTCTGGCTCTGGGAAGCCTGGTCTGGTGGTTGGCGACCCTGCATATAGCAGGGGGGTTGAAACTGGATGATCATTGTGGTCGTTTTCAACCCAGGCCATTCTATGATTCTGCAAATCTTTTAAAATCTCTGTGAGAGACGAGCAGGAATTCTCCCTCTTTTGGTATGTTATATATGTGGAAAAATCATCATACATATCCAATCCAATCCATCACACACATCATACATCCAATACCAATGCACTTCTAGTATTAGGATACTTATCCTTCCTTAGAAAATAAAACATACTTTTTAGATGGGATTAAACTGCTTTTTGCTCTTTGCTTTTGAAAGTGATGCCTACAGTGTTTGGTAACTTTGAGAAAATAAAACTAAGGGTTATATGAAGATATGCATCTCTGCCTTATTTGTATGACACTTTAAGCGCTACAATATTTTTGCTTTCTTTGTTTAACAGAGCAAAAGTAGATTAATTTTAAAAACAATGTTATGAAAGATCGTTTTATTAAAACAAAATTATTTTATTTCCCTCTGAAGCTGGCAATTTTTTGGTAGTTAATGATGACAGTTAAGCATTACGCTGAGACTGCAGATAGAATTTCCAGCAACCATGGAAAATAACCTATTTAAACCAAGATACTTGGATACTTTGTTGAGTTAATGCTCAGATCTTGAAAGAGGGAACATATTGAAACTTTTGTTGGTGTAATGAGAAAGATCTGAGAACTAAAAGAACACAGCAGTTCAATTTATACTAATTGCAGGTATTTCCTAAGGTCATGTACTTATTACAGAATAAGATCATTTTGTGTAGATTCTTTGATTGTATTTAAGCCTTCAGGCGTGGCTTTTGTCTTTGTAGTACAGAAGCAAGAGGCAATTTATTGCATTTGTGAACACAGCTATAACGCAGTAAATGGAAAATCAGTTCCCTGGTTTTCCCATGTCTATCTTATCCAGCAGTTTGTCCTGGTACTGCTTTCCTACTAAGAAGATACATAGGATGGACAGTAAGAAAGATAATGTGCTTGTAGTTTGGACTAATTTAGATAAAATATATTGTAAGAAATAATATGAAATAAAATCCAAATCAGATCAGTTTCAGAGTTTAAGTTCATTATGTGCTTGCCTAAAAGAAGTTAAAAATTGCAATTCAAAATCATAGACAAAATTGTTTTTTTATTAAAATAATGCCACAATGATAAAGATATTCAAGATGATAATTAATATTCTAGTAAACATATAATGATTTATCAAAGAAAAAGGCCTGTTGCTTCCCTGCACATTTTTTATGTCTGCTGCATATCAGAAGACAGAAATTAATGGTATGTCTGCGTACTCTTTTGTGACTCTTCTCTGTAAGTTCTCCTAATTTAAGTTAAATAGGGTATTATTTCCTACCTCCACTTACAATTTAAAAACAAAAGGCAACTACATAAAATAAACCCAAACAGGAGTCTGTTTTAAAATAAATAGTCCCTAAAGTTTCAAGATATCTGTGGATCAATAAATGTTTTCCAGTATTTGATGGACAGTGAGACCTTATCTCCTGATCCGCCTCCTACTTTTCAGTTTGACATTTTGGCTGACTTCCTTGAAATGGTTCACAGTAATTCTTTTCAAAGATAGTGATTGATGCTGATAAAGGAACGCATTAATTGTAGGCCAATCCAGCGGATAGCAAGCTACTCAAGCCAAGCAAGTTAGTTTTGCTTTACACTGGAATTCCAATGAAGAGAAATAAAATGCTCTATATGTCAGGAGTTCAAAACCAGCAAATAACTCTGAATGAATAATAGTCTGGTGGGACATTATAACTGTTGTTTATAATTTTACTGTCCTTACTTTTTTGAAGTTAATAAAAACATGGATACAAATTCAGAGTAAATCGTAACAGTGAAATGTTAAGTGTTTGTTGTTGTTGTTTTCTTAAATAGGTATTTTGTCCCTCCTTTGAGACAGGAGCACTTCTTAGTCACTGCCAGCAGATGATATTACAGAAATTGTTCTGAAAATGCTTAAATAAAATTAACTTTGATTGCTAAATGTAGCAAACAACTTCTTGGTAACAACAGGAAGCAACAGTGAAATAAATATATCTGTATTATCTAAATATTGTAATATAAAATTGTACTGTAAAGAATTAAAAAACGTGCAAATAAAAATGTGTCTGTTTACTATGTTTCATCTGTTCTAACTTTTTTTATACAAGGCGTATAAATACTTGTTATTATTTTATTATGATTTGCGGACCTTCTGAAGAAGAAAGAAGCAAAGAAACTAATAATGCCCATTCCTGCTACGTGAATTACACTTAGTAAAATTCCATACTAATGAAGTTGGACCAGAGACACGTAACTCAGAAATAATCTTGACTGAAATGTGAGGTGAAAGTACTTTCATTCTTCAAATATATCTTCATGAAGTCAAGTTTGCAGCTCAGTGCTGTACATAATTCTCTTGGTCAACATGGAGGCAATTTACTCCTCCTAATGAACCTAATTTTTCTGTTTCCCACTACTCCATTACTTAAAAAGAAATCCCCATTATGTAACATTTATGACACACAACAAAAAAGCAAACTTAATTACCTCATCTTATTTACTAAACTTGTACTCTGAGATAAGTAGCCCACTACCAAACAGGCACATTTTCAACTGCTCATATACTATATCATAGCCTAAAGGCATTACTATGGTATGGGATTATGCTCCAAATGACCCTCTCATCACTTTACAGTGTACTCATCTTTACACTGAATTTTTTTGTTCATGCTTTGTTCTTATGGTTTTCTTAAATATGTGTTGATCCTAATGCAGAGACGTGATTATTCTCCATTCTCATTTGATCTCTAGCAACTACAAGATGAGAACAGAAATCCAGTTTCTCAGTTTCAAGCCATCTAAACATTTCCCTTTGACTCAAGGATCCAAATACCCGATACTTAGCTTTAGAGAAGAGCAGTCATTCTGCTAGCAAGAAAACACCTCGGTTCAAGGAATTCTACTGGCATTTCAAGGCACTGCCATGCCTTCCACTACCATGATACTGTCAAAGGGTGAACTTGGAGACAATCAGATAATGCAGCTTGTTCCAAATTTTCCTACTGATCTGCCCCATAACCATTTATATCCATTTTTATGCTTTCATTTAGACAAGAGACTTTTCACATTTAAAAAATATTAGACAAACATTGATTAATAATGGATAATTCTGTTAAGCATAGCAATTCCCTTCCTGCTTTTATAATAAAATGGCATGCAATCTGACGAAACTAAGTTTGAATATATGCATTAATCTTCATTTAACTTGAAAAGATTAAGCATGATCTTATTTAATGTGAACATACCAAATTGATCACACTGACATCAGGAAAACAAACAAACAAACAAACAAACAAAAAAAGCAGCAAGGTACTCTCTAAAGAAAACTTACCAAAACTTTTTAACCTAAGACAATGCACAGCTACTACAGAATTAAATACAGATGAAATTAGAGTTATGACTGAAAATACCCAAATTTTATTTTTCTTACCTGCTGGTTTACGGGGAAATTCCTGTTGATTTTTTTAATCTATAAAAATGAATGAAAAAATAGATTAATATCTCAGCCAGTTAAAGAAAAAAAACACATTAAGATTTGGAGACATGTGAGACACTTCCTTCCAAATTATGTGTGGGAGGAAAAAAAAAAAAGAAAATCTACTGTAGGATAATGATGAAAATCATATGAATAAAGGGACAATTTTGTAGTAACTCCATGGCTAATTCCTCTTTTTCAGAAAATATGAAAGGAGAATATATGCTGAATTATTTTCTAAATTCTACAACATCACATACTTTCCCTACTTTCTGAGCAGAAGCTGTGATTTAAACTGAAGTATTTAAGTAAAAGCTATTTAGGTCAATTTATCACCTTCCACAAAGTTGCTGGGCTTTAGGAAAATATTCTTCCTTAGAGAAAGATGGAAAATTGATCAGGAAGAGCATTTGAAATGAGATAACTTACTCTATACTCCTAAACTAGGTGCAGAATCAAGTGTACAAATTTAGTTTTGACAATTATAATTTGATAATCAAGCAATTTTTATCTTTAGAACAATAAGAAATACACTAGTTAAAATGTTATTACTAACCTAATCTGAGACTGAAGACTCATAAGGAGTTGGCATTTACACTATTGATGATTGATTCACTCTAAATAAACATTGCCAGCCATCTCACTAAAAAGTGTCCAACAGGAGAATTAAGTGTGGAACATACCCATTCTTGACATTAGGAGAAGAATAAAAATGTTCTTTTATTTTCAGAATAAGCCCTGAAATTTTTTTGAGCAAACCTAGAATATTTACTATCTGCATTCATTATAGATATTTCATTCCTATATTTAATTTTATGATCTTTTATGCCAACTTTTCACAATTGTTTTGGTAGTTATGGGTAAACGACTCAAGTACATATTAAAATTAAAGATATTATCATCAAGGAATGAATTCTGTTGCCCACTGAGCCCTAACAGAGCAGTGCAACATTTACACTGCTTCAGATAAAGGTAGAACATCTTTTTAGAATAAGAATCATTTTAGAAAAGAATCTCCATTTTTAAAAAAATTAAATAAGAAAATAATTTTTTCTTGTTACTTGAGATAGATTATCTAAAAGAGAAATGCTTCTTCAGTTTTCCATAATGTTACTTGACTCATCGTAAAATTACTAAGCACAACAACAGGACATGCACTACGTAACTAATGCTGAATGAATAACACTTGTTTTCTCCAGAGGACTGACAAAGAATACCAGTATGATAAACTGCAGAGATATATGCAGATATTTTAAATAAAACCTTGTAGGCAGGTAATCTGAGAATATCCATTAGAACGATCTGTTTAACTAGAGCAATACAAAATCAGTTGAGGTATAAGAGTAGAAACCACTAAACATTCTGTTCTGAAGAAAACTGCAGAAATCATTATGAAGGATGTATTTAGGTGAACGAGAAATACCTATGTCTACTTCATATTCAGCAAAACAGGTGCTAAGGGCTTAATTCTATTCAACTTCAACTCTCTGGAATGTGGATTAGCAAGAAAATTCTAAGAAAGCTGCAGAAAAAGTAGTTTGAGATTTGGTGATCACCAAAACCTGGGAAGAGGAGATGAGGTCAAAAACAAGTATCTGCCTCAGACTGCTAAGCAGGCAAGTGATGTTGGTAAGAGATGAAAAATGGAGAAGAGATAATAGCAGAAGCTATCTTAAAATAATGATTTGAAGTATAATTCATTGGGGTAAAAATACAGAAATTATGACTAGATACGTTTCAAAAACTCAAGCAGGCAAATGCTTCAGGATATCATAGCCATAAAAAGTACTGGACAGACAGTTTATATGAAGTGAGATAAAGAGAATAATTAATCATGGCCGTATTCAGTTAATTTGTGCATTGGGTATCAACACATATGGATAATGTTCAAAAGCTTCCTCTCTGCAGAAGAAACAAAGAAATTATGTGGGAGATATCACTCCTCAAAAGGGTGAGGAGGTTTTAGGTGTACACGATTATTTTATTTTGTATTTTATTTTTATTTTTTAACTGCCTTCATCCCAGAGAAGGAGAAAGTTAGCAGAATGTCCCCTACATACTATTGATTTTTTTGTTCTATTCTCATTGCCTCTGCTGGAATGCAGCTGATGAAACTGACAAAACCTGGGTTTTAAGCTTTAAAATTCAGTTGAAACTGAACTAAATTGTTCACTCCACTGAGAGCTACTATTTCAGACTTTCTTTAAGCAAATAGTACTACAATAACTATTTTTGGTTCCCATAAGAGAATTTTAAAGTACAATATAAAAGGCACTATTTATTAGGGAGTTTGACCTTTTTTACCCATTTATTTTAATGAAATTTGCCATTCCAATGTAATCATAGGATCCTCATGAGATGATGAGGAAAGGTGCCTTTCAGTGAGCATATGCAGTCGTTAAGGACTCTTAAGGGTAGTATTATCTAAACTCTAAGTTAAGGACACAGATTCCAGGTTTTTCCAATTCTCAACAATTTAAATTTACAAAAAAAAAAAAACTTTTTTTTTTTTTTTTTTAAAGTTTCTATGTCTTATGCTTCCTTTTATCTTATTTTCTTATTTCCTGAAAAAAAATATATTGTAAATGAGGGACTCATAGGTCTAATGAGATAGGAGGAAAAATGTGCAATGATAGTGTGGGTCTCAGGTACCATAAATGGGCCTCTGGAAGAAGCAACAGTACAGTAAGTGTTTACTGTCAGGACAGAGCAACTGACAGAGACTTCTTTATTACATATAGGAACCACTAAGACTGTTGTACCACATCTAGAATAAGGGTGAACCAACTCCTGCTCAGTATTTTGTTGACTTAGATAGTAAATAATATTTTCCCATACTTTCACATATGATCTATCTTTTCCTTCCAATCAACAGAAGTCATGTAGCTTTGTAGGTTTCCTCCGTCATCACAAATTTTCCATTAAAAAATTACCCTCTATTATTTTAATTTATGCTGGCCATATATATAGATTTCCCCAAACAATTTAATCTTTGGAGCCTTCTTTAATTTTTTTGCATTTCATAACTGCTGATTTGCATTCATTAATGGCTAATTAAATGCAATAACTTTCTCATGCATTAATGCAACAAGAAAGTGCATGCCAGTAGGATGTTAAGTGGTTGCAAACAGGCAGCAAGATCATTACAAATTGGAGCAAGTTGGAAAAAAAGCATGAATCCATTCTGTGATGATCCTGTATTAATGGAAGAGGACAAAAGAGTAAATGGGCAATTAAGAGACAGTAAGCATGATTCAGGAAGCCCCATATGAGCAGACTGGCAAAAGTCCTGAAGTAGCAGCTGGCTAAAACGATTATAACTGAATTCTTGCTATCATTATACACGATACTTGATGGATTTTTATTCTGGGTCAGTATTAGTATGTAAATAACCCTGGATTAACTTTCCATATGGAAACTGTAAGTTTCCTTTGAATTCTATATATAAGAGGAAGAAAATACCTCAGATGGTGCTGAGGTCTCATCTGGAAAGTAGCTCTGTAGTTGTATGAGTTTGTTTGTTAAATTCTTGTACTGACTATCCTTGCATTAGCCAGTGGGATAAAATAAACTAAAAACTTGCACATTTCATGAGCTGCTGACACATGCAGATCTTTGCTAAATATTGCTACACACACAGGATGATTAGTATGACGTGGGGATGCCCCCCTTCAAAAAATAACAAAAAAAAAAAAACCACAAAAACAACCCCAAAACAAAAACATAAAAACATACAGACCAGTTGATTATCATTCCTAATAGAGGTCTTACACTGATGCATAGTTAGGCAGTATACTTACATATTAAAAAGCTAGAATATGTTAAGCATATAATCAATTTATGGTGTATAAGAACACTATCAAAGGAAAAATGGCCATCTGAACTATGATTCCAAACATGCATATTACCACATCTGTTTAATGTGCTTCCACATCAAGACAGGTTCAGTGATGCACTGAACTCTACCAGCACAGCATGCTGTTAAAGCAACATTGCTAACAATCAAAAGCCAATGCTGGAAAAAGGCTATAACGGTTCCAAGAGAAAGCAAAAAAAACATCTGTCTCCCTATTGAAGATTTATTAGAAGCATTTTGAACAATATAAAAACAAAAAAATTATTAAAACAAATGACCCAGAAGGAGATACAGGAAACATTACTTTGATAATGAAATACAACTGGATAACAGTCACTTATCTCATAATACTGACTGCTCATTGCAGTACAATTACTGAATTATCAACTATGTGAAAAGTAAAAAAAAAAAAAAATTAAAAATGGAGTAAAATAACTACTCAAAAAATAGTTAAATATATTTCTGTTGGGCATCTCCAAGTTATACTTTACTTACATTTACATTGACAGAGACCACAAAATAACATTTAAACTTCAGAATATGGTAGGAGTAACAGGTCATAATGACTGGTTCAGTAGACGACAAAATGTAAAGGAAGCTGTTACATCCTGAACTCTTCATGACCTCAAAATGCCAACACCTTGGAGCTTCAATATACATGCACGTGTCAAAAGAACCAGGTTAAGGCAATGAAAAGAATTAGGTCTTGAAATAAGAGCACAGTGAAGCAAACATTGGATCATTCTTCTTCACAAAATCAAGACAGTACAGGTGCCTATACAAAAAGACATGAAAAATACTTGAATATGCATACTGTTGAAGAAAATATTATTTAGTAAGTGTGCTAGATATGATTAAGATATGTCACTGATTCAGTCAGAAAGGATTCTGGACTTGGAGTAATTTTTTTCAAAAAGAATATATGGGTTTTCATGAGTAAATGTAGTAAACCAGATCACTGTATATTTAATACATAAAATTATTTGTGCTTGTTGTGAAACTGGGATGATAAACAACAAGCAATATACATATAGGAACTAACAAGGATCATTTTTTGTCATTTGTATTTATGTTATAAATTCAGTAATTCATGTCAGCTAATAATGGAGTGAAGTCAGCTAATAATGGAGTGAAGTCATGAAAGACAAAATCAAATATAAAAAGGAATGCGTATGGCATATAGTGTAACAGATCTTGAGGTGAAGAAACTCGCATTTAACAGTGATGGGTTTAGACAGCTGATTATCAGAACTGCATCTCTTGGCCCCTCTGTCCACCAGCTGTTACTTCAGTTATTACTGGGATTGTTCACCCTGGAGAAGACAAGGCTTCACGGAGACCTTATTACAGCTTTTCACTATCTAATAGGGGCCTATAAGAAAGATGAAAAGAGAGTTTTTACAGGGCACGTAATGATGGCAGAAGGGATAGAGGTTTAAACAAAAGAGTAGATTTAGACTGGTTATAAGGAAGAAATTCGTGATGAGGGACTAGAACGTGTTTTCCAGAGAAGCTGTGAATGCCCCATCCTTGGAGATGTTCAAGGCTGGACTGGATGGAGATTTGAGCAACCTGATCTAATGGGAGGTATCTTTGCCCATGGTAGGGGTTTACAACTGGATAAAGATCCCTTCCAACACATCCAAACCATTCTGTGAAACTGCTTCTATAACCAACAGCGTATTATTCACCCAGCAGAAACCAGACTGTTATACTGTCAGGAAATAATCTTACATATATCTTCTGATATAAAACACCAGATTTCACACTTTCTGATTTTTTGTGGAAGTTAAATAAAATGTACAACTCCCATTTCAATTTTACTTTTCACTTACAATTTTATTACGAAGTAACAGTTAGATATAACAATAAATAAGATACGGTATTTACTTTCAGTTTTCACAGAATTCCAAACAAATGAGGATAAACATAAGTTAAATAATTTATCTTATCCTAATATTTCTGAATGCAGTTACAAGCACTGACAATGAATAAGTTAATGCTGCTGGTGATACAAAATAATAGAAACATGACTGAACTCAATAGATCAAACTGTTGAGCAGTTTATAAAGCCCTGTAATGATGGTACTCTCAATGCCTTATGAGTCAATCTATTATTAAATACTGCTCCACTGAGCGTGGAAAGTTTTTTTAATACCTAAACAGCCTATTTCTGGTTGCACTGCATGAGAATCACATTCACTACTTCTCATGTAATGCATCACAGAAACAAAGAAACTGTGTTCTCTTTGTGTAGCTTTTTTTCCAGTTGAAACATTATTCATTTATTCAGGCCAAACAGTTCCACCTCACCCCTTACTTGCAAGTTCATACTACCGTCCTCTTTGGTTGCCACAATACATTTTTTCCTGCATGATCAGGAGAATTTGCTAGCACATTACAACAGCTTCTGATCTCTGTCCACCAACCACCAAAAGTCTCAGTCACTTCTGATCTTCTTATAGTCACACTGAAATTAGGTCATGCATGTCATGAATGAGTTGCCTCAGTTAATATTCTTTTGGCTAGATGGCTTTATTGACATCTCTGAGATTTAAGCCATTGGTAGACAAAAGGCTTCCTACAATGTTTGGTTCAGTCACTAGACAGAATTTTTAATCACCAATGATTAATACATCACTTCTTCGTGGGAAGGGAAATCGTTGATCTCACAATCTCTCCAGCCTGCCACATTTTCATTTAATTTTTTATTGTTTCTGTCATTAGGCTTGTATCTTTAGTTACTATGAGGCAGCAATGTATTAAATCACTGCCTAGAAGGAACAGTTTCCCCCTCAAGAAGACCTGCAAGTAGACATTTCAGTAGAATGTATGCTCCAGTTGAGACATCTTGCTTTCCTCAGACTTCTTTGTAATGAGAAATGCAAAACATAACTTCTAGAAACCCACTTTAAACATTTGGACTGGGACAACTGTAGCTTTGGTTCCTATGTCCAGTTTCTACATCCACTACTAGTAGATGGTACAAGGAAAAATACTGGATAACTGGATTTATCTTCTAACAGTTTGCTCTGTATACAGCACACTGAATCTCATTAATTTCCTCCTGCCCTTTTCCCCCCAAAGTCCTTATTCATATCTTTTGAGTTGCTCATTTATTTAGTCACATGGCTGCATGCCTTTAAATTCCTCCTGACAAGTAATATTACTTGATTAAAAGTGAATGATGGGCAGTTTGTTGAATTCTGCAGCTAAATCTGGTTTGTTCTCACTCTTGAGACTGAGATCTATCAGCAGGCTTCTGACCTTGACCCTAAAGAGTTTAGAGTTTGCCAAGATTTGCTTTATTTCTCACTTTTGCAGAGATAACGTTCACAGTTCCCAATCTGTCTTTTTATACAACAAAGTAGACAGTAGAACAGCAGAAGAAATGGGGAATTTTATACGACTATATATAACATGATAAAATTAACCCTCCTGACAGAACCTAATGCCCTACAGAAATGTAAATTGTGATTTTTAAAATAGTGTTAATACTTATATCATAGCATATAGTTCCAAATGTACTCCTGTAGGCTAACTTAAATAAATCTCTCAGCTGCCAATGAACAAATACCATTACCAGAAGTAAGGAAGCTGAAGAAGTTTTCTGTAGTCTTTATAGTTACTATATCTTCCATCACCCCATTACCATCCCAAGGTTCAGATTACTGTAGTTTGACTGGATTAAAAAATATACTCATATACATAAGAAGATCTTTATTGGACTTTTTTGTCTAAAGGAATTACACACTTATATTCTCTTGGAACTTTCAGGAAGAAAAGCAATATTTCAGAAACAATTTGGCTGACAGCACCAGCTAATAATCTGTTTGCAAGTCAGCTAAAGTCAGATTATTTGCCACTATGCTATTTAAATAATTTGTTTGACATAATACGAAAGAGTTGTTGAGACATTAGGTTCAAGTGATAATGAACTAGATATTAATATAAATTCTAAGTTTGATAGGAAATAAATAATGAAATGTTTTACTATGTGACTGTAAGATAGCTATAAAAGCCTTGTATCTATAGTGCTTCATTTGTTCTGAAAACTCACAATTCATCTCAAATAATCACTTGAAATTTCACTTGAAACTGCATAAATACTTATTTTTATTTTAAAAACATTTTGTAAAATGCTTCTAGTTAGTCACTCCTTTATCGTAGGGTCATAAAATGGCCTGGGTTGAAAAGGACCACAGTGATCATCTTCTAGCTCCAACCCCCCTGCTATGTGCAGGGTCACCAACCACCAGACCAGGCTGCCCAGAGCCACATCCAGCCTGGCCTTGAATGCCTCCAGGGATGGGGCATCCACAACCTCCTTGGGCAGCCTGTTCCAGTGTGTTACCACCCTCTGAATGAAAAACTTCCTCCTGATACCTAACTTAAACCTCCCCTGTCTTAGTTTAAAACCATTTCCCTTGTCCTATTACTATCAACCCATGTAAACAATCATTTTTACTCACATGAAGACCCACTGTACTCCACATTTGCTTTATTCACTAAATCTATATTGTGTTAAACTATACTCTGAGCTGTTTTTCAACGAGAAACTTTTGCAATAAAATCACTGCACTGTTTTAATTTAATTTGTTTTTTTTTAGGAAAAATCAGACCTCTTTCTCTCAAAAAGTTACAGAGCCATTTGCTTGAGAAATCCTGAATTCAGTTCACTTCTAAATTACGCAGTTGCTCCTACTAAACTCCAATTTCTCCCCATTAGAATTCAAGAATTCAAACGTTATCATAAAATATGATGCAATATTGGGACTCTGAAGCATTTTCTGGTGTTTCTGAAGAGTTATGTTCAAATACTGAGCAATATGGTCATTTTCAATCTGTCAGATTATAACTGAAAGGCAGGCCAATGGGTAGAATTTGTCAAAGTACCAAAAAGGATGCAGTACTTGAAATATGGGGGAAACCCATATTTCTCACAATCACACAATTTGAGTTCAGACTACTATTTATTTATTTATTTTTAAGAAGCCTATTAAAAACTTAACTACATTTGAAAACTATATGAGTTTTGACAAAGTAATGTTAAATTATCATAGTAGAAATTGATGGTATATATTTTCTTTCTTGGATATGACCTTATAATCCTTAGATAGGAGTAATTTTGAATAATTAAAAGTCAAAAGAATTATCCTCGTCCTCTTGAGAATTATCAGCTTCTTACAATTAAGAACAACTACGAGCACTTCAGAAGATAACACAATAAAATTTAAAGGTAAGTTTTACCTTAATGTTGATTTCAGGCTTACCTATGCAAATACTATGAACGTTTATTGGATTTCAGTGCATTATATTAAGATAAATGTGATCTTTTAAAATCACTTCCCCCCCCCCCCCCCCCCAGCAGAGAACAGAAAAGTGAAAAAAAGCAAGACAATTTTCTAATCCATTTAAAAATGACATATTTGTGCAGGAGTGAGAATTGTCACATGATCTATAAAGTTCAAGATACATTTTTAAAATCTTTCATTCAAAGTGCATCTGTCTCCACAGATTTCAGAACAGCATCTCACTAATTACATTTCTGCTGTAAAAGAGATTGTGTAGTTGAAAGTATAGATTTTTTTTGCAATATCAATACTTCTTGTAGTCCAAATGAAAAGCTGATTTCATAAGTTAATAAATGTAAGCACCATTTCACCTTTTCAAGATATCGGTGGACCAACAATAAAACGTACTATTAAAGGAGGAATCATCCTTATGACACTGAAAACAAGTTACTGGAATAAATTAAATATTTTTTTTTAGAACAAATTTTCTCTTGTTACTGTACTGAAGTTTTAGTCAACAACTATGGACATTAACTTTGCTGAGAGAAAAGAAAATGTGACACACAGGTTTACTACCACATTATAGTTAAAATACAGGATACAAATTATTCAGCGAAGGTATAATATAACAGTCCATGATGATAATGACAAAGCTACAAATTACAGTACATGAAATGCGTATGCCAAGCTGCAAGGAAAATGGCTAATGTTCCATGAGTAAAATTGTGTGGTTACATTGTTATTTACTGCCATAGTAAATAGTGTGAGATGTGGCTGCAGAAATTTCACATTATTATAACAACACTTAATATATACCACAATGGCACATTATTTGGAAAGTTTAGAGCAAACAAAGTGAATATCTAACTAATATCATTCATCCCTATTCATAAAGAATAAGCTGATCGCGAGAGCAAAATCATAAAACCCAGAATGAAAAAAATAATCCCAGAGCTGAATGAAGGCAAAAATTCATGTATAAAATACAGAATTACTCTTTTATTATGACTGCTAAATATACTTAGGAGTCATTATGTGGGTATTAATACTCACAATACAAATTGCAAAAGATTTTCTCTCAAGCTATACACAACTGAAAACATATTAATGAAGTCAGCACTACATAAAGACAGCCTTTATCCCAGAATCTGTCTTCATTGTGTGTTCTAAGACATACAGGATCTACTGTATCTACTTTGATATTTATTTGATCTAGAAAATTTCTGTACTCAGAAATTGATTTTGAATTTCAATTTCAATCCTTTGCAGCTTTAGTCTAATGTAAACAGGATAAAAAGATTTTAATTCCTAAAATATGTTCATATTTGTTCTAGCTTGAATCATAAAGAATATGTTTACCTAGAACTCTTCTCATTAACATACAATTTCTTCCCTGTTTGATCTCTAGCCCATCCCAATTTTATCCTAGACTGTCACACTTATGAATGGTCACAGTCATCTGATTACAACAATTTACACATACAATGTAATATGTATTATGTACAAAATGGACAATTTACATCTTGAGTAACTTCTGATACAAAAGAGCATTAAATACTTTGACTGTCTTTACATTATCTAGCAATAATCTTATTTTCAGTATGTTGTGAACCAGCCCTTTCCTTGCCCTCTCTTTTAATGCTAGTGTATGCCAAAACTATTTCTTTTCACACTTGCTGCTTTCCTTTAGAGGAAATCTCATGTAGTGCTACCACCTCTTTGATTATTATTAACTTATTTATTAATTATTAACTTAACTTATATTAACTTATTTATATAATTAGCTTATTAACCAGTTAATTCTCTACTCTTTCTTTCTCGTGTATTAGGTTAATGAAGATATTCATCATTTAGCCAAGACATTCATTCTTGCATTTTCTCCCAGTAGACTAGTGAGGTATGGATTCCGCTTACAAAAAATAAGACTATTTAGTGATTTCGGATAATACAAATATTCACATGTGAAAATGTAAAAAAACCAAATCTTTATCAGTGATAACACTCCATTGGTAGCAGCAAACAAGACAACAGGGATAACTGACAGAAAGAACTCTTCAACTGCAGACAGACTGATGGAAGAGTTTTGTATTGAAAATAATTCCACTATTACTATCAACTTTCCTTGTCTTTTAGTGACTAGAGAAGAAGACACAAAAATTTCAAGCTGAAAGCTTTTTGTTTCAGAGCTAATGGTTTGTCATCTATTCAAACAAAGAATTAAAAAACACACCTTGGATTTGCAATTGTTCTAAACAGATAAAAATGACATTGCCATTTGAGATAAAAAGATCAGTAATGCTGCAAGTCAATTCTTTTCTAATATTTGCTGATGACTTGGCCATGAATTAGTCTGCCTTTTAAATCATTCCAGTATAAAGAAGGAATGGTATTATAACCAAGAGTGAGTGGTAAGTTTTGTGAGATTCATTTTAGGGTTGAAAGAAGTTTTAAGAATAATGTGGAAACTGTGATTTGTTCTATGAATTTACAAAGGTAATGAGAAATGAGTTTTGCATCAAAAGACTAAAGAGAGGTCTGTCAGCTATAATTGCTTCAAGCTAGGTTTGACCTACAACCTAACCAGCTAAGTGAATAGCAACTTAATTTACTGGTAGAACCATCTGCAAGCCCTAGGGAGTTCTATTTGCTGAGTCCACGGACTATTCCCTTTTTATGCAAATTGCATACTATAATTTTCTGACTTTTGCTCATTACGTTTTTTCAATGAAAATGCTATTTATGGTTACTGTTTGGCAAAGGAATGTACTAATCTCCCTCATGCTGCAGCAAGAGTAGCTATTTTAATTAGGGTGCAGGTATATTTCACAAATATTTCATTGCTTTCAGTGAGATTGATGGAGATGACAACAAAGTTATACTATCTCTTTAGGCACATAACTTAAAAAACAATCAGTTTGAAACAGATTCTAAAAAGCAACTTTTAGAATTTTGAAATAGTATTTTAAAATTTATAGATTATACTTATACAGTGATATTAAGATCCGTTTATGTTAATCTAATGCTAAATCAAAACAATTCTGATATGAAGCATGCACGCAGACTACAATTTACCAATTATTTAAAGGGGAGCTGAAAGAGAAAGTTTAGCTCCACAACTCCACATGGAACGTGCTAGCCTAAGGACATATTTTTTCCTCTGAAACAACCTACATATGATGGCAAAATTAAAATTCCTTCAAAATATTCCTATGCTACAAGATCAACATTTGAAAAGAATGCATATGTTATTAAAATATATTTTCATGAGTAGGGTTCAGCATTGCAAAGAACAAAACAAATAATAAAATACATTCACACCTTTTGATGACTGTGTTGTATACAAGTGTGTAGAACTGAATGACAAATCTCACTGCTAAAAGTTCAAACATCTATGTAGGCATTGCTCAGTTTTATGAAATCTATTAATTATTATCCTAATTTCTTTGAAGATTTATTTCTTATTTGCATTTGCATTTCTCCTCATAATAAGAAACTTCAAGAGTACCTCTGCAGACATCTGAAGTATCTCAGAAAAACTCATGAGGAGAAAAACCTTTGTGGCATTTCAGAATACTCAGCACAGATTACTAATAAAATTAGTACAGTAAAAAAAAGTAAAGAGTAAAACAGGTAGACACCTGTCAGCAGACATTTTCCAATAAAATCAACTTACTAAAAGTTGGGAGGATTAAACTTTTCATTAATTCTTCATTCTAAAGAGAATATGGATTATTTTGCCATTTTGAGTCCTTGATGTTTTAATCATCTATTCCACATGCCAGGATCTTCCATTTATCTTTCCCGGAGTGCAGTACTGCCACAGACTCACTTGATAGAAATTCTTAAGCCTGAGGCAGCCTAGCCAGTGGGCAGGGAGGCAAGCAGCACTACCCTTGTCAGGCTCCAGCATTCCAATATTTATGAATTATGCCATCTTGGTTTTCAGATATGGCTGACCTTTGGGTAGTGGTGATTCTTTACTGAAAATTTGAAAAAACAAAAACAAACAAACAAACAACAAAAAAAACCATCCATGTATGTATTTCTGTCTACTTATATCTACCTATCTATGTACCCACCTATACTCTAAAAACTGTTTACTGTTTATGAGTAACTGAGCAAGGAGGAATTCACTCATATCCTCATGGTCCCTTACAGATAGCTTATATAAATTAATAAGAGTTTATATGTTGGGTATCATCTGGAGAACAGACATTGTCCAACATAAAACTAGCTGAGCCCCAGAGCTACACTGTGCAGCCAAAGTTGTGATATCTTAACAAATGTGTGATCACAGTCATACTCCTTTCTCTAAATCTCTTCCCAATCCCACATCTACCTGTCTCCTTTTTTTTTTTTTTTAATTTCTTTGATTTATGATTATTTTACCTATAAGAACATCTTAACTAAGACATTATGAGCCTTAGTATTTCTTTTCTTTTCTTTTTTTTTTTTTTTTTATGAACAGAACAAGATTAACATTAGTGAAATGAATATGTACCACATATGAGAAAAGAAGTATTTTCTTCTTTTCGAGTAGAATTACTAAATCATTAAAATAGATATTAGGAGTTCTGCACAGCAGCTGTAAATTGCTATATAATTAAGCACACATATCTAAAAATTCCCAGTGAAACTTGCATTTTCCCAGTCTCTGCACCTGTACAGGGGTGGGGCAAGCAGCAACCGCAATGAATAGAAAGTAAATCAGGAAAAACAAAATTAATATTTTCAGTTATGCTCTATTCAGCAATGACTGAGTCTTGCTTATAAGGAAAGGCAAACTTTTGCAAAAATCTGGCTTTCCCAAAGCAGTGTGCTGTTCTGCAGTAATAAGTACGCTATAAATTAGGAAGCCTTGGTACTCCAAAATAGTGGGGTACATCTCCCATGCATGTCAGGGAAGCATTTTTAACTTGATCTCAGAAAGAGATCAAAACTTTTCTTATTCTTAAAACTTTTGTGAATTGCAATGAAAAGCCTAAGACAGAGAAGATCTGAAAAAAGTAAGGCAGGCTTACATGACATTCACAAACATAGAAAATCCTCAGTTGCTCAACTGAAGGCATCTATCTGAAGCCTGACTTTTCTGCTTCTTCTTTCATAGCAAACATGACTGAAGAAGTTTGCACTTACTTCTCTCGTCCTGCCTGTATGCCATTTTGAGACTTTGCACTATTAATGATATTTGCAAAATGAGTTTGGCTAAAAAAATCTGCAAAAGCAAAAGCATTGCTATAATACAGGGAATCACATGTCTGATCATTTTGGTCATGATTAGCAATATTAGAGTACCCATCAATGACAGCAGACATTTCATTCTTAGGTTGAAGGCTTAGATTAGTACATGCGCTGTACTTAAGCAATACTCCTACTCAAGAGAGCCTGACTGAGAATCTTGTTCTAGAAAGACAACCCTTGATTTTTGCTAAATGGCATAGGTACAAATTTTACATGTGGCTCAATGGATAGCCAAGAGAACATTGTATGGAAAGGGGACTGGAGCCTTAGCCATGCGCTGCATCTAGAAGTACTTTGGCCAAGGGTGAGACAGCATCAGCATTGCAGGCCAAGAAACTCAGAAAGCTCCTTTCTTTCATGTAAGGGTGATTCTTCCAACCTGTAGGCTATTACGTTAAAGTATCCTCTTGCCACTTCCTATTAGAAGTGGAAGAGGTAGCTACTTAATTTAAGGAGATTGAATTATCCTCTGGAGACATCTGCATTCTTTATATAGTTAATGGGAAAGAAGTAAGTGCCTAAGTCAAGAGGACTGGTTCACTTTCTTTACATCTTAATGACTTTTTTTTCTACCTATAGACTATGTAGCCAGTTCAGGTAGAGAGGATCTTGCCTTTACAGGAAAAAAGGCATAGTATTTCTGAGACCATTTAATTTATCTGAATTATATGGAATTCCTATATTTTTATCTGATTAGTAAAAAATGAGATTACTTTGCAGGATTTCCAACAGCAGAAAAGACGACCTGATAAAATTCCTTTAAGTATCCTGAATTATGTGAGATCCTCCAGCATGATGACATGCTCTTGGAAGTATTTCATCTATTTTATTACCTTGCAAAATTACCTCAGGATGTAAACACAATTAAAACAGTATTTTCTGCTAGACAGAAGTAACATATTCTGCTGTGGAGAAAACTGTCATAAGTTTGCATGATAATTTACCTTACAAAAAAATCATTTTCTGTACAAACTGGAAGCATATAAAATGTGCAAATAAATCACCTCTACATAGTTTAGTTGAATATACTCAAACCTATCTCTAAACAGTTTGACCTAAAAATAACTGTTCTATCACGTTGCTTGACTGGCCACTCTATTGTTGACACAATGGGCTACAAAAATACTTTTTACTGATTCTTTATGTGGTTTCAATGCATCATGCTGGATGAGTAGTAAATTATCTATTAGCAATTAGAAAAACATTTTCTCTTTTGGCATTTGAAAAGTAGCCTTATGATAAAAAATGCAATATATCTTGTTAAAGAATTAAACTGTACATGTGCTTTGACTTCATATCATCTCCTTGTTAATACAGCTAAAACTAAGTGCAGGGTTTCTAATGGGCATCAAGCGCTTCCTCAGATGTATTTTATGTTATATTTCATGAAAGTGAACTGTAAGAGGGGACAGATGAAATGTTTAAGGCATTGTTTAACTACCCAGTTGTCATATTTCCAGAAGTATTTTATTATTTCCTCATTCTCTATATCTAAAGACTAGGGACTAGTTTTCCTATCTAAAACTGGAGATCCCGTATGTACACTTCTGTCATGAAGCACTCTCTTGACAGATTACCCAGGCATAAGTTACAATTTTCTCATTAAAAAAGCAAAACTGGGGAATAAAGAACTGGCTACCTGCATTGAATATAAAAATGCATAGTCATTTTTATATTAATCAAATATAGGGGAGACATTATTCTATGTAGCAGAGTATAACAGGTTTTGATTTCATTAAGAAATAAAGCATTAAAATATGTTTTGTAGATTCGTTACCTTTTTCTTTTTTAATATTTTAAAATCTTAAGCTCCATGTACATATTTTACCGTGATGGTGGTGAGACACTGGAACAGGTTGCCCAGGGAGGCTGTGAATTCCCCCTCCCTGGAAGCATTCAAGGCCAGGCTGTGCGGGGCTTTGAGCAACTTGGTCTAGAGGGAGGTGTCCCTGCCTATAGCTGGGTAGTTGCAGCTAGAGGATCTTAAAGGTATCTTTCAACCCAAACCATTCTCTGATTCTAGGATTTCTGTATATACGAACATATATATATGTAACACACATGTAACATTAAAGCAGTTTACTTCTTTATTTCCCTCTCTCCCAAGATGAAATAACTGATTATAATTCAGGTTTCTATGAAGAGTGCTGCATCTCTGGGATCCCTGTTTTACTTCTTAGTATAGTCCAAAGTTATAGTGATTGGTAAAATGAGGAAAACACAATTCTAAAACTTTAAAATGTTTTTTAAAAATTGAAACAATTAAAAAAACCCCAAAACAACAACAACAGAAAAGTTGCATATGATCATTACCAAAAGAGTTTTAAAAGGTAGAAATCCCACAAGGAAATGAATAATTCACTTTCCAGTGTGGTAAGTTGGAGT
The DNA here is from genome assembly GCF_019232065.1 of Centrocercus urophasianus. NCBI lineage: Eukaryota > Metazoa > Chordata > Aves > Galliformes > Phasianidae > Centrocercus > Centrocercus urophasianus. The sequence continues at coordinate 38,650,513 of NW_024884253.1, forward strand.
GCCACGCATTACACAGTAAGAAGAAACCAAGATACTACATCCTAAATTTTTCATGCCTAATTTCATGATCTCAGTGACATTCTCTCAAATAAGTAATTATCTCATTTTCTGAAATAAACAAATGGACAAAACAAAACCTTACAATTGGATCATTGCCTACACAAGCCATCAGCATGCCTATAGTTTCAGACTTTGCTCACAGACAACTGCCACAACTGCTACATAGAGTATTATTAGGAGATACAAAACTTGAAACAGACTTTCGTAACTCATTATGTTGATGTATAAGTCACAAGTGCAATCTCAGGCACATTTCCCATGCAGGACTTTCTGCTTATACGTCATCTGTAGTTTTGCTTATTTTCCCATCAGCTAGACCTTTTTCCCCCAATCTCTTGAAGCTATAATGACTAAATCCCTGTTTCTTACCACACTCCCCTGTGTCCTGAGTCCTTCTCTTCCTCAGGCAAATATAAGCTATGTGCTACCAGAGCGCGCTGGATGTCTATGGCACTTTATGAAGCAAGACAACCAAATGGAGAAAATATTTTCAACACACTAATCTACTAATAACGTATATACCCTAAGGTGTGCTATGGCTCTTTGAATGCATTCAGTTTCCTTTAATTCTTCTTCTTCTTTTTTTTTTTTTTTTTTTCCTTTTTTAATTTGTTGTGGAAGAAAGGCAAAGCTGTAGATGTAACCATCTTTTAAAACTATCTAATGATATTTTAATAAACATTACCTAATGATAAGAGGAAACAGGTGTGAAAACAAGCTAACCACTTTAAAATAATGATATTTATGTTTTAGATAGCAAAAAGAATAGATACAAAGAGGATTGGATACTATTCTATACTATTGCTTAGCCTCCCAGTTCCCAGTTGCAGTTTTATCAACAACAGTTTGTGATTCAGTAGCCTCTTCCAACGCACTCTCACTTACAATAAACCAATTGTGGAATATTGAACAGTATGTAGTACAAAAAAAAAAAAAAAGGTAAAATAGATGGAGGTCTCCAGCTGTTACTGAAAGGGCAGCTTGGCATTTTGGCAGGAAAGGGCAACTTTTAGCGAGTACTTTCTTTTTCCACATGCTGCCTCTCTGTAAAAACCCAAGTGGCTTACCTGCATTCCCAGTCAGACTAGTCCTACTTCTTTTATTCTTGTCATCCTTTCTTTGTCCCTTTAAACCAACGAAGAAAATTTCAGTTTTTCTTAATTACAGGTTCCTTTCTATACTTTACCACGGTTGGATGTCAAAACAACTCTCTAAACTGTCTGGTAACCAGAGCACAGACTTTATTATAGAGTGCCAACTTAAGCTTTCAATAATAATGATGCTAAAGAAAAGAGGGAGATAACTTCAGAGTTTCAAATAAATTCTACATAAAGAGCAAATCATATATTCTGATGTTTTGCTTTTATCTAAGTACCAATGCAAGACTATCATTTTTAGTTTGAATCCATATGAAACTGAACGAATTGGAGAAAATGTATGGATTCTTTGCTATGTGACAACATTATGAAGATAAAGCTGAGAAAATATTCTCTCTGCATCAGTATTGTGTGGCTTTTTTTTTAAGGTTTACATGTAAGAAGTAAATTATAGTTCAGTTCACAGATTATTTGATTTTTTGTTTGTTTGTTTTAAAGGATATTACTCTTAAATTAGAGATATATAAATGGCAATTTGTGACAGAGATGGTTACATTTTTATTGACTGCTTCAAGACTAGTGATAATGTGTTCAGTGAAACCAGAATTACATTATTAAAAAGGTTTGCATACTTGGAAGAAATTTAGTATAAAAAGACAATTTCATTTCAAAGCTATCATGACTAATTACAGTTTACAATGTATATTTCAAGCAAAAGCTCCATATCTGAATGATGGGTGATATTACCATAATCAGAATGTGTAATAATAAAGGTTCCAGTCATGAAGGCAGAAGTTCTGTGTTACAGGTTTCCCAGATAAGGTGACTATTCTGGGAAATGCTAAAACTTGCACAAGTTATAAAAACAGATTTAACTACCATTCTTTCCTCGCATTTTTCTCTTGACTTATGACATTCTAGACAATAACCTTCAAATTCAAGTTATGTTATTAAGATATAGATGAAATACACAGGAGCAACAGCAAGAAAGTTTGGAAAAACCTGTCCTTCTTTGCAGCTAAGTCAGTACATCCAAGAGGATATACCACATAAAAAAGAAACAGTTACTCAAATAAGACATGCAGCAAACTCCACAAATTTTTTGTGAATACAAGGCCATATGTAATACTTCATAAAAATGACATAGAAACTTAAGTGTTTCTAGATATCGAAGTGGAAACATTTATCTTTTAAAGGGTAGAAAAAATAGGAAACAGTTTATGTAAATTTGATCTGACTACATTTATTTACTTATACCAATGTGCCTCAAGAGACCTACATATGAAAACTACAGATATATGACAATGTTATGATACAAAAGCATCCAGTTCAGAGTTTTAAACATTCCTATGGAGACCTACATATCAACACTGGAGTAAAAAGCTCTGTGATTTCTTTTACAAAGTCTGGAATGGAATGCAAAACAATGAAACAAAGTTTCAGAAATCTATAAACATCTGAATCCATAATATTGCTTAGGAAACAGATCATTATACATTTTAACAGATACCATCCAATTTGCTTGTGTAATTCATTCAATTTCAGCAAAAAGCAAATATATTAAGACTCTTCTGAAGACTTCTTACACTTTTCAATTCATTTTTTCTTCATTGCAAAAGGCCTTAAACTCTAGAAGACAGTGTTTACCTTTTGCACTACTACAGAATATACCACTAGATGAGGTTTGCTGCTAATACTCATCTTTCTTGATTTGCTCCTAAAATGCATAGCTTAGTAATCAGCAAAAAGCTCACTGTTACTGCAATACACACAGGACAGTTAAGAGATTAAAATTCCTGAAAACTCCAAAATGACTTACATCAAAGCATCCTGATGGTCACCCATGGTATTTCAAACAAAAAAACTGAAATGTGAAATCTGTTCATTTCATATAATTGACACTGATTTATACACAAAAAATAGCATTCCACAGTATGCTCTTAACGATTCAACAACAACAACAAAAAAAAAGACACACATAGTATCAACATCATTAAAAATCTTACTAAACACTGAATGTAGTCCTATGATATTTAACTATTCCCACAAGCAGAACAGATCATATTAACCTAACTGTATTCTTTTTCCTGCTTTGTGTTTATTTTCTCCCCTCTAATAACCTATACAATCCTTACTTCAGACCTTACAATCCAAACTTCAGAATTATATAGATGTTTAATAAGTTATTACTGTTCTCCTGTCTCTGGTGAAGATTAGGACAAATTAGCTTGTGATCTTAGAAGCAGTTTCTTTTTATTAGGCATTATGTTTTAAGCATATGATCGAATAGTTCAACAGAAATTTTGAAACTGTTCAAAATAGAGTCTTATGTTCAGGAAAGCATGGCATGCCCAGAATCAGATACTAATTTTGTAGACCTATTAATTCTACTGTTTTTGTGTTATCACCATATTTCAATCTGTAGCACATGTGTGCCTTATTAATTTCACAGACACATGGTATTTTGCAAGATTTACACAGAAAGTGATGGAATGTTGTCAAGTTATCGGGTAATAATTCTTGCAAGATCTTCTGGGCATTCCCAAGCTAAATTTAAAACTCTTTTTTTTTCACTTACTGCTTGGCAACCTTTACTCAGCTACCTGTCATTTCTGTCTGCTGAAGTTCTTGTTGCTACTTCTCTGTCAAGTGTAAAAGTCAAGGTAAGAAATATAAATCAGCAATCAGCGCAGTGTCTTCCAAGGAAATGATGGCAAAAGAAAGCGGTAAAGAAATACCATAGCACTCACTATATAAAAATTTGAAAGCAATAGACAAGAGTGACATATATCGAGTTGGGAGGATGAATTCCCAAAGAATCAGCTAAGCTGCATCCTACAAGATGATAACTGAAACATAAGTATATAATATTCTTTTGTTATCAAAACCCAAAACTTCTATTCATGTTTCCTTCACATTTATTTATTTATTTATTTATTTATTCATGGTTGCACTTGGAAAATACATTGGGGTACCCAGTGATTTTGAATTGAATTAGGTTTGAAAAATAACTTAGTTAAAACCTCATCCCTGCTAAAGTCATTACAAATACTGTCCCTGAGACCCCTGAAAACTGTATCACATAAACTAGGGATGCATTGGCATCAAGTGGATCTTTATATAGCATGTGATTTTAGAGTCTTTTCTTAGACTGTTCCAAGAGCATAGTTCTTTAAAAGTTGTATGATCCATTGGATACTGTGTGAAACATGAGAAATCAGTATTAGTTATCAAAGAAATTAATACAGACTAAAAGTAGCTTATTGAATGGCTAATAGTTCACAGCTGAATTGGCACAGCAGAATAGAAAAGCACAGATAAAAAAGGTAGAAGTGGCAGTTTTTTTCCTTTCAAATCTTCTTTGGCCTGTCATCCATACTAGCAGCAAGTATGTAATGAATTCACAAGGGAAACAGAATCCCAAGTGTGTGTTCAATTTAACCTATTCAGGTTTCAGCACACAAACTTTAGTTTGACGATTGCTTCAACCAAACTCTGAGCTTAATATAACCCCTGAGTAGTTCTAAACTGATAAATTTTTCACAGAAAAGCAGCTTAAATGGCTCACACTGGAGAAGAATTCTACTTCCAAAATGAATAACCTTTATGGATTCATCACATCATCAATTATACTATGATAGTATGTCACTTTAAGCAGTGCATTCCTATAATATCCTGTGAACTGCATACCCATATACAAGTCAATTAGTGTTTTTTAATCTTAACGGGATGCATTCCATCTCATTTGTAATTGTTTTATTGTTCCTGGGGAACTAAAGAAATGCAAGTTGTCAGTATCATGTGATTCTGTGATTTCAGAAACACTGGAGGACAATGCTCCTAACCTACAAACAGAAGGAAAAATACTGCATGCTTGAAGTCTGTCTTTTGACAAAAAATGGAGAACTAATGAGGTAAACTACATCAGTCAGCATACCGATGTTTTTATGAATAGTCATAATATAAATTTCTAAATCTTTGCATTAAAACTGCAAGTATCTTGCTGCATAGTAATACAAGTTTTATCTCGCACTGTACAAGGATGGACAGTCTTCAAATTACTGCAGGTAATATGTGTTGGCCCACAGACAAAATGTTCGACTCCATTACTTAGATTCAATTAGCAAAACTGTCTTTCAGAGGTGATGATCATCAAGACATTTTGGTTTTGCTTCCACACATGCCCTTTTGTTATCCTGTTGCTCTCTGGCTACACTGCTGATTCTTCAACTGAACTACACCACTGTTGCGTCAGATAGGAACATTTTACATTGCAGTAGAAGAAATTCTGACTTTATCCGTACAAAAATGTAACTTAACCATAGACTCAAACAGAAGATTTTGGAGCCTGGGATTTACATTTCACAACGGCAAAGAAATACAGGGAAAGAAAGCTGGCTTTTTACCACATACATCTATGGGGTTTGAACCATCAGACGGTTTTCAGACAGTTTGTGTGTAAAAAAGTAAAATAGTTCAGAATGCTAGTTGAAACTAGAATGTTTTCTGTCAAAATACCCAGACATTTCTTCACTAGATTTCTTCAGAGAAGCTCTCTTTTGCCCCATAAGGAGACCTGTGACAGAATTTACACATATCCTTAGATATGAGTTTGAACTCACCACCTCAGGGTCCATAACCAGTCAAAGGAAACAAAGACAAGTTCTGAGGGGATTCATATAATCAGAAAACAGATGTCAGAAGTAAAGCCAAGGGATAACTATTCAGATGTTCTGCTTTAAGACGTTTAGCACTGGGCAAGATAAATCCCACCCAAACCTACTGAGTCCAAACTTGACACAGTAGTAAAGGACATGCTTTCAGAAACAACATAGTTTTTATAATCTTATTAGTTTTTATCTTCTTTCTGTTTCATAAGTTAGAAAAAGCATGTATGGTTACATTTCAACAAACTATTATACAGTATTTAAGTGAAAAATTACTTTACATAACTCCTAGATAAAAATAAAACATTAACTGAAACTAAAAAGAAAAATAGTTGATATATTTTGTCTGAAAATTAAATAAAGTCCTGTACTCACATTGTTTTTTTGGTACAGCACACCAACGGGAAGGGAGAATGACTGTGAGTAAATGATTCTCACAGAGGAAGAATGCTAGCATCAGCAGTATGTGTAGGTCAATAATCTTTTTTTTAAAAAAAGACCTCTACTCATATTTAATCATTGTTCTGAATAACAGTTTGCTTTTTTTCTTTTTTTCTCTGACTGTCTAATATTGCTTACATTCACTTATCATACATGCTGTCATTTTTAAGAAATTTGACATTTTTAAGAAAAATATATAATGAAAAAGAGAGTCTCATTGGTTTTCATGAACTCACATGAGCAATAAACAATTGGGACAGTTGTAAAACACATCATTTACTATAGTCGTAAGCCCAAACTAAATCACAATTTCTCTACAGGATGTCTGTGGGATAAGGTAAATATAGATGTTTGCATAATAGTTATATAATCAGCTATTATATATATCACTGTAACATCAGTTACAGTGTTTGTGTTTCTTTATGGAAACTAGTCTAGAACACACTGTACTCCTTTTTAAAACACTGAAAGTATTTTATGTAACAATAGTAACTAAGTAACCACGGGTACAGTCTCATAAGAGATACATAATGTATTATCAGATAAATTTTAAAGTCTTCTATCTACTGTTGTAAGTAAACAAACATACTGCTTTAGATTGCAAGAATAATCAACAGTCTGAACTAACGATGGTGAGAAAAAATTAACCAGCACACTCATTCGTCAGGATGCCTCATAGACAAGAAGTTCTATGCAGCAATAGCAATGTAAGGAGGAATAAATAGCCATAAAGTTGGCTTGCATTGCATGGAAGCTTGCACATGGTGGATGAATTCATGTCTGTCACATTTTTATAATACGACTTTTACATATTGCTGCCAGATGGAGCATAGTTTTGCATCTTGAATATAAATCTGCAAGAAATACAACTTCCTTCAATATGTTCCCTGTATTTGAAAGAAAAGCAAATTTAGTTATATTTGGGAGGCTGAAACAGATTTAAGGAAATCTGAAAGAATATAAATTAAATCCTCAAGGGCTTCCTTGTTCTAAATTATTTCAAAATAATGGAGTTACCCATGTGTTCTGTATTTTTGTAGACAGAACAGAAAAGGAATCATATAGAATTCTAAGCTGTAAACTACATTTTATTTATCAAATGCAAGATATATCCTACGTAGATCAAAAAGCCCCCAACAAACTTAAGAGCTTTCAACTGAACTTAGGAGTAGTTTAGCAAAACCTACGCATAACAGTTATCCTTGTTGCAATAAAAAGTTACCTATCCCACAAGATCAGACCATAAAAGTACAGTGCATGAAGCATAAACATATTTAATCTTTCTCGATAGTGAGGACTTGTATTGCCCTTGCCTTAAATGACACCTAAACAGACCTAATATCTAATTCAGATCCAATTACAAAAATTTCAATATAGATATACCTTTTCAATCCATCAGGAAAATGCAGAATTTCCTTTTGCTTTTATATGTTCTTATACATCACACCTGTCTTTCTCTTGTGTCTAGTCTTTGTTTCTCATGGTAGCTGGTATTGCTAAATATGCAATGCTGATAGCGATGAAGTGAACTAGATGACTGTAGGGGGGAATATTTTCCCATTCAGTGATTTCTCACAAAGTCTGATTTGATGATAAACTTGAGCTGACTTCTCTCAGACAGCCTCGAGCATTGTTTATATGCAGATAATTCTGTGCTTGAACCCATTAGGCTTTTATGACAGTTATAATCAAACATGATTGGGAAACCTTCTGGCTTGCTTGGATCCATACTTACATTGTGCTTTGTGAGGTTGGAAATGTTACTTGCTATTGCTTGTAGCCAGTCAATACAGTCTTCAGCAGAGAGACATTGAATTATTCCACTGCAAACCCCATCCACAGCAATTACTTGGAACGCATTTTGCCTATAGACATGTCATAACAGATCAGGTCAGAAGAAAATTTCATCTGTTCTAGCGTATCATCTTAACAATACTTGTAGAAATGCTTTTCTTTCAACTGCAATGAAGGTCAACCAGTGAGCACTGATAAATTGCTGGTTTTCCTGTTTATAAATACCTGACATATTAAAACAATCAGCTACATGTTAAATGTCATATAAAAAGGTCAACTATTCCTATATTAAGTTTCCAAGAAGCTATAAGAAAATCCTATTGACTAGCTCTATGGAATCTTGTCCAACCCTATGTGATTTCAGAAGCTAAACAAGTGGAATAGTTGATGCATATCAAAGCATTAATAATTGAATATGAAGATCACAGAGAAGGAAAGTGCAGCAGACTGTAGGTAGCCTTTCATGAAATTCAGTGGAATACCGTACCTTTTTCTCAAAAAATTTTGTTTCATTCTCCAAATTCATTTTCAAAACACATTAAGGTTACTGCTAGCTAGTTAGCTGCTTTTGGTGATAGAATTTTCATTGTAAATGATCCTCTTCTTACCTGCCGATGGAATAGCTGGTGAATTCAAATTTATGAGGTAGCATTAATGATTTTTTCAGTTGCATTTCTGAATGCAGAATCATTAGGAAATCACACAGGAATGCCAAGAGACATCCACTGACAAAGGCAGTAGCCACTGGGGTGTCTTTACCTCAGCAACATTCTTGGAACTTACACAATGATTTACGATGCGTTATAGTTTGACTTTCCACAACTGAGTGCTAAACAATTACAGAACAAGAGGAAACTTTCAAATTATAAAGCTATAGGAGATCCAACTTCTGTAAAAGGCCTTTTTGGCCTTTAGGAAGGTTGACAAGTCTCTAGCTTCAGAACCTCAAAAGCTCATTATGAATCAGTTTCACAGAATAGGATATTATTAAGCATAAAGAGAACATAAAGTTCCACTGCTAGCATTCCCCTACAAATTCATACATTCATGGTTTAAAACTGTTTAGATTTTTTAGAAGGCTGAGGCAAAATGAGTGTTATCTTCAACATAAAACTGAGTGTCACTAATGACAGTTTCTGACATCTTAAGACTGATATTGATTCTGCAAAATCATATATAAGTTTTTTACTTCACAAAACTATCAACTAATTTTATAGAATGCAGAGCTAGCATCTACCTCAACCATAAATGTTCTTCTGTGTCTGTGTCAAGTACACGATTTTCTTTCACTTAGGACTAGTATAAAAATGAATTAGTGCCATGCCTTTTCCTTGAGCAATTCCATCATGAAGAATAAGTTCTGACTGGAAGATAAAGCTTATGTATCCTCACATGATCATGAAGACACCGATGGTTTATCTATATCTATCAGCTAACACATCAGCTCAGTTGTCTTTTCACAGAGGTGGTCATCTGTCTATAAACTCCTACAGGCACAATCTAAAAGATATGTTACTAAAAACTAACTTCTTATTGATCATTTTTTAATACAACAACAAGAAAAAATTAAGATCATATTCTTATTCAATTACACATCGCAGGTTCTAAAAATGATATAAGACAACTTTATATAGCATGTAACATTTTATGTTGTTTTCTTTATTATTATTAGCAATATTCTTTTCTTAACATTGTTCTTTATATTCTTTTCATTTTCAGTCCCTTTAAAAATTTTTCTATCTTTCTTTGAAAACAAATTTTTGGAGGGAGTCATATTTTAAAATACAGAGATTTACAAACTATTTTAAAACACTCATAGACTAGCTTGTTACCAACAAAATATTGGCTCTGTGCTTTTTGAGGAAAAAACCCAACAACTGCTTCTCTCTATCAAACTTGATTTTTTTTAAAAAAAAATTTAAAGCAATTTTCCTCATGATAGATAGCACAGGAAAATACAGGGAGATAATTAGTAATCACTCAAGGTGTGAGCATGACTTCAGGTATACATCTGTAAATTTATTTTGCAATTGAAATCTTAGGAATATTGCTGCCTACACATAATCTTTCTCTGTAATGTACAACTTCTATAATGAGCATATTAAGCTTGTGTTTTATTGCTACAGAAGACTGAATGTGAAAGTCTTAAATTTATGAATAGTCGAATATATCCTAATTTTCCCATGAGTAGTTCTAGTATCTTATCTGGAGTGTACAGCAGAACAGATCTCAGATTTGACTTTTATAATTCTGGGTCCTTTACGACAGGTGTTAATTATATTCAACCACTGTAAAACATTGAGCTGAAGGTTTTCAGAGAATCATGTACAAGAAATCTTACATCTCTGGTATCCATATCCTGCTCATTTCAGCCAATGAACCAATGTAGCTTTTGCATCACAAGTTAGCTCTCTGGGCCAGTAATTGTCAAGAGATCAAGAATCATGTAGACAAGTAAGCATGATTTTGCTGTCACTATTCAGAGACCATAAACTGTTTTTAGTTTAACAGTCATCTAGTGACTACTAAGCTGCTTTAATATCAGCTCTGTTGAATAGGAAACAAGACTGCAAACCTACATGGTAAACTTTAAAGAAACAATAGCCCTTTGAATTAATTGAGGCTGTGGGAGGCTTTTACATAACTTTCAAACATTTGGTAAGAACCAAAAAGAAGGTTGTGATGAGAAACAACAAAATTGCCCCCAAAGAAACCCAAAATTGATTTATGATCTTTCAGTTTTCATTGGGATCATAAACCCACACCTGGAGGGAAGTGGTAACATTAGACTGCAAGACCCCTTTCCAGGCAAAAGTGTGAGTATAACAACAAAGAATTGATAATTGAAACCTTCTGCAAAACACTTATAACAGAAATATTAATGAAGATTTTACATATTAATTAAGTAACTTTATGTGTTTTTGAATGTAGGAACAGAAAAAGTTCAAGATATTAATGCTTGATCACTAGTCGGGTCATCAGATGATGCAATAAATTTAAGCCTGATTGTGAGCGCCCCAGGTCTTCTGTCCCCTATCTCTCAGAGCTGCATTGGAATTAATAATGCCACTTCTCTTAATATTGCAAATCCCTGGGGATTGCATCTTTAAATCGAGAAGTCAATAGTTTCAGCTTTCTGAACTTATTTACCTGCACAAATCTGATCCTGGAAGGTACTGGGAAAATCGTGAATGAAGAAGTGGAATTAATCGGAGATCACACCACCTTTTTTCCCATCTAAGTCCTGGGGATGTTGGCCATGAGGAACATGATAATGTATCCTGAAAAACATTAGAAGGCCCTTCTCAGTTTTGGGCTTCATTATAAATAGTCAGCAAATTTGGAAGGAAAGATAGCAACTTCAAAGACCTTATGTTTAGCATAATCATCCACTTTTCTCAGATCATCGGCACAAATTCTAGCTAGCACTCCACAGATTCTCAACTTTTTGTCAGAAATAAAACTAACCTATGTAAAGCTCAACATCAACATGTTTAGAGAAACTATGAATAACATTATTTTAGAAACCCAGCAAAAAAAGACTGCATCATTCTTGGGGGTGACTAGTCATAAATAAAAGTATTTCCCGTATATTATGTTATTGGTTACAGGCTTCATATCTGTACCCTGAGTAAGGGAGATTTCTATGTCACTCAATCATAATTCAGGTGTTTTCTATGGTTCCACACTCAATTACATATACAACTATTCTAATTTCATTTCACTGGTATATAACATTATATTATACCTAATTATATTATATATTATAATACTATGTAATATTTTATATTACTTCACATTAATTAATAAATTATGAAAATTGTTCACTCAATATATCAATTTTACCTATTTACACAAGATATTATTTATATGAAAATTCAACTAGATCATGTGTATGATTATATCTACAAAGAAGGGGTATTTATACATATACATCTTAATTTTAGTATATTTTAAGACAATGTAGATTAGAATGAGATATAGTTTTTGAGTAAAAAAAATCAAAATTATTTTTAAAAAATCCAGCACCTCTTTCTTTCTTTACAAAGCACTTGCTTTTCAAAATAGGGTAGTCGTAATGCCGTGTTTTAAAGAACATTTGCACTGAAATACGTGCTTTCTATATATCAGTAAAATTGAACCTATTGATCCTGAATCATAATCTTTTTTTAAATTTTTTTCTTCATACTTTTTCTTACTCATATCTTCTGAAAATAAATGTAAAAAAAACCCCATACCCTGATTTTTCAAGTTTTAACGCTTTAGCAAGTTTTTAAATGAATGTTCATATATCTGTAACGCGTGTAACATGAAAGATCACAATGAACATCAATTTATCTGAATAGCAGGATTTTCAAAAGTACGTTCATGAATGTAAAACACTGATGCTCTGGTGAAACATTCCATAGATTCAGACAAAATAAATCCACATAAATAAATGACTGAGTAGAAATACTAAGCTAGCATACTGTTTTGAATAACGTCTTGAAGTTTTCAAGTTCTGTCTATATTCAGGAACTTTTTCCAGCTGTGACAAAACTTTAGGAAAAAGTTGAAATGTGGCAAGAAGTTTAGATGGAGACAGTAGATCTATGTTCAAGAGCAACAGAAGTGGTAACCTCACTTTGCATAGCACTTTCTATTGTTAAATTAGGTCCAAACCGGACCTGTCTACTCCAAATCCTTTTGAGCAAGAAATCTTTGTCATGTGGATCACCAAGGCTGTATCTACGAAATACCCTAAGGCCATAAGACACAATACATTCTAGAAAATACTTTGACAATATGGAATGACAACGAAAGTTTTGTGCATATGTTAAGAATTCACATAGAGTTCTCATCTGACTTTATGAAGCATTCCATTCCATTACAAGGAGATATCCCAGGCAAGAAGACTGAGTGAAAAAAAAACAGAAAACTAAAAAAAAAACCAAACTTGTTTTCATTAAATTATTATCAGTTCAAAAAGAAACTGTAGGTAACTTACATAATTTTGACACCTTCAGCAGCAATAGGATTCCTGAATGGAAGCAAGGCTTTAACCCTCAAAGCAAAGATAGACTTGAAGTGGCTAACAAAATAACTTTAAAATCTCCTCCAATTACCTTTTTACATACGTATACAAATAGCTCAGGTGTTTGTTTCTGATGTTGTTCCACTATTAGAAGATATACATTTATTGTTTTTTTTTTGTCCTACAGCAAGACTCAATATTATTACTTTTAACTCTTTTTGATGAATTCCTTCTCCTATGCAGATGTATAACCTAATTAGTTTAATCTTTTGGATTCCTAGACCCTAATCTGGCTTAAATCCGTGCTACTGACTTTTAAATTTCTGGCTCCCATTTTAAACTTTTTATTATTGAAATGAGAAAGAACAATAAAGGAAGACAGAAATTAGAGACAGGAAGTCTACTGAATAGTGCTTAAACTTCTGTTCATTATCATATAGTATAATAGTTATGTCATATACAGATTTATTTAGTCTGTGATTTCTATTCTAGTATATCTATCACAAAGCCAAATACATACAAAAAAAATCTTTAGAACTATACAAAATATCACAAATGCTGCATTTAATGACTAAGAAATACAATAAAAGCACCGTGTTGCATTTCAAAGGAATCTTTTATGACAAATCTGAACAAAGATCTGTAGCACTTCAAGTTAAAGGCACTTTGCTGTGTAATGCTATTGTTCTTCAATACAATTGTTAGAGCTAGTTAATAGGAGAAAAACGTTAGCATCTTAAAAATAGGCAAAAACATGCACCTACGTAAGCCTTGGTCAAAAGTTATAAATAATAAATAAAATATATGTAATAATATTCTGAAAAGGTTTTCTAACTCCTGTTTAAATAGCTATATTGTCACTTTAATAATTTTATTCCCCCTGCTCTGCAAATAAATGTAGAAGACAAAACTTTCCCAAAATTTCCATTGTCCAGATAAAAATAGTAATCACATTTATCAGAGCATAATCTCAGCTGCTACAATTTCTCAGTGTTACTCTTAGCTACAATATCTGGCTGACAAATTTTAGCCCCCTATGGAACTGCCTCCAATGCTAATTTGAGCTCCTCCCACAATGCTGGTTTTTTATTACTTTCACTTAGCAATTTTTTTTCTGATGTAATTTCATGAAAGAAATATAAGCTCTTACCGTGTTGTTGGGATGGTAGTTGAGATGCAAACCACTGTCACACAGGGGAGAGGAAGTGCCACTGCTCTGGTCACTGGGGGCGCCTAACACCAACACGGATATACGAATATACAAAAATGTATCATTATCTATAATGCTATAATAAAACTTTGTGTTTGTGTGCTTGCATGTTTCCCTCTCCAATTGATTTTGTCATCCAAAAGTCAAGGCTCAACTCACTCCTTAGTGATTTGTAAAAAAGTTAATAATCTACTCAGTAAGAAAAAATCACAAATGTATTTGCTAATCTGATAATAAATGGAAAGTGCACTTACTTGCTTGGTTCTCACTTAAACGAAACAGTCAGACAATGCTTTTGTCATTCTCTATGAAGTTCACAGGTTTAACAGTTCTTGTAGCAACTTACAAGGATACAGAGCTACATCTCATAAATCATATATGATAGGATCTATTCAAGTGCATGCTACTGTACTTTACTCAGCATTCTCTATACTCCACATCCTTTCATAAAAGCAGCAATGAGTTACTGGGATTCTTTTTTATTTTAGAAGATTTCTGGTGTTGCATTTTTTTTTTTCTTGCCTCATTTAAGTTCAATACCTGGATACAAGATAAAGATGGTACTTCTACAACTGATTTTGTATAAGACATATCAAAACTTAGTTTTATTTAATTGCTACTGATGTAACATCAGGGCCTAGAAGTATTGAAACAAACACTTTTTTGTTTTGTTGCTCCCTTTAGGAGAAAAAAGCAGAAAGTAGTGGTGCCAAAAGGCACAGGATGATTATGCATATGCTTGGGTATGCTGCAACTGTATAATTAAGTGCCCACACTCACAATTTCAGGCAATTAAAGGAAGCCAGCTGTTTCCTTTGTTTCTGATGGGGCTAGTTCACTAAAACTCAGTTGGACTTAAAATATTAAACATTTTAGACAAATTTATTTTTAGGTACACAGACACCTACATGAAAACTCCTGATTTTTAAATGAGAAAGTTAAGCTCTCATAATAAATACACATGATCTCATTTTCACATCTAGAACACAAAATTCCTGGAGTAAACTCTTATCTGGTGCTCCACAGAAAAATGCTTTTAAATACTCTACACCAAAATGTGAGCTACTGTAACCTAATGTAATTCCCCTGACTCAACTTCGCTGACTCACACCAGCCAAATACAAGGCAATCTTGTTTTTCAAAAGTTGTTGTTTTTCAAGCAACAACTGCACACTTTTATTTAAGGTGACTGCTAACATAAGATCTGGCAATACGAGAAGCTCATATTTGGGCAACAATGCTGACTGAGAAAGCTGTTGTTAACCCCCCCCAATGCACACCAGATTCAGAAGCTGCAAGTATTCACAAGCATTGAATTAAGGTTTATTTTGGTCAAGTAATAAAGGCTTACATGCACAATCTTCATTCAATGGCAGTTTGAGAAAAGCAGGTGCTCTTTTCAAAAAGGACACAGTTAGGGTCACTTCTTCCCCCGCATTGCGAAGGACCTGAACCTGGAAGAGAAGCACAAACAGGACAATATATGTATGACCAAAACACAGCAGAAGTATAAGCAATGCCATGCAGCTCCTTATACCTGCAATGTATTGCAATGACATCTTTCAAAAAAGAAAGCAAGATGTAAAGCTTTCTATGTGCTCTGCTCCTGGTCACACTAACAGGTAATACCGGTTTGGAAACAGCACTGGCTGTTCTCTGACGTTTTTCAGCTGCGTACTTCTCCCTTCCAGACCTGGCATGAACAGTAACCCACATGTATAAATTCTTCTTGGTTCAGTTTAGTTTTGCTGAGGTTGTCTAATAAATCTCCAACAAAACAAAAGCTGTAGTTTCCACAGCTATGCCAGAGTCCTGGCATGGTAGGACTATGAAGGAATAGGAATACAAGTGAATCCCCTATCCATTTGTGAATGCTCTCAGCCATATTTTCTCTCTCCCATAACTGCTTCTGTAGCTCCTTTTCATGTTTTTAGCTTTTCTGTGATGTGGCTGATGACACCCCAAGCTACACAGCAGAGAAAGAGAAGTCCAGGCAGTCCCTTTACCAGTCCCAGACTGGTAAAGAGGAGACACACAAGCATCTAATCAAAATGCTATACTTAACAGGTGATAATTTATATTAGAATCATTTTATTTCATGAGAGCCATTAGGTGATATAACTCTGGGTATCAGAATGAACACTACCAGTTGTTCTGCTTCTATAACTTGTTAATCTTATAAGAGTTAATTTAAGTTGCCTTTTTAATCTGGCATATATTTGGTTCTCTTCTGCTGTGATCTCACTGTGTCCAGGTAACTTACAAGTAACCCTTCTGCAATGCTGTTGTGTCAAAACACCATGTAAATTAATTGATACAATTATTTAATCCATGCCAATGAAAAACCTATACTACACATTTAACTGCATACATATATATTGCTATTTTCAGGGATACTTCCATGTGAAAATCACTGCACTACATCAGGCTAATTTAAAGCAATCCGTCAAGAAAAATTGTCAACTTCTCACTTAGACACAATATTTCCAATTCTATAGTGGCTGCTATGGAGGAGTAACAATGTGATGGCACATTATTTGTACCAATATCTGAAATCCACTCTGAAATTTTAGTCTATTATATAAAGTAGCATACTGGTTGTCAAGGCATACTTTGCAATGTAGTATGTATGTGTGCCAAAAACCAAACATGTATCACAGCAAATTTCACCATCTTAAATCACATCCAAAACTTCTGCTGTAGCACAGAGATCTTCAGTGAGTAGTTCATATTTCTGATGTTTTAGACCTCAGAATTCAGAAATAACACTTATTTCATGGGATAACAATGACACTGTCAGTGGAATAGTTAGTCAGATCAAGACTCTGAAGTCCTGAATTCCATCAGAGATATCTTGTAACCTCAGCCTTCAAAGAAAACACATCTTCTCTCTTCTGTACCAGTCACATGATTCAGAACAGTCATAGCCAAAGCAAACAGGAGCATGTTTTCTAAACTGCAATCACAGATGTGGATAGACGAAGTGCAGGAAAAATAAAGTTATCCTTTACCTTTTTTAAAAAATGCTTTTACTCAATAACAGGAAAGAAAGGGAGAAGTTACAGAATTAGCAACTCTAACTTACAGTCACCTTTTGAAGATATCTAAGTGGATACCACCTGTGAAAAAAACTGAGAAGTAAACTCTGTCCCTGAACACTTTTTCTTCTAAAATTTAAACAAGCCACAAGTCCACATGATTATGCGTTTGATAACATTGCTGTAGAAATGCTAGAAGTTGTCCTAAGTAGTCTGGTATTACCTTTTTACTCCAAGCTTTCTCTCTTTATCTCTCAAACTTATAGAATGAAAAATTGTGATGAAGAAGTGGTACAAAATCTAGATGAAATCAGCAATACCTATTCAAGTAAAGCATATACTGGAGTACATAAAACACGTAAGCCAGAAAGTGCTTGGTCTTGACATGTACAACAAAGAGATATAAAATATTGAAAAAGAAAACTACTAGTTAATGATTGCTACAAAGAGAATAAATAAGCTACCAATCCCATGCCACTTACTTTTCAGTGATTATCAAATCCATTCTTGAAAATAAAGTTAATTGAAGAAACTTTGATTCTTAATTGAATTAACATTCTTTTTGAAGCTTTCATTTGAAATCTTTACTGCAACTTTAGATTTTTGCCTTTCTTTTATATAAACAATGAACAACTGTTGAATTGTATTAAATCAAGTGTGCTTTACAGGACTGGTTTACTTGATGTCCTCATTCAACAGGCACTTTCCCTTAGCATCTTTCCTTCATGCAGAAAGAGAATGAGATATGAAAGGAAATCTATTCTTACTGAGAATTGCTGAGGAATGTTTTTAGGAATATACTGGAACAGCTAAAGTGAAATGGAAAAATGTGTAACTTTTATAAAAGGGTAACAGCCAAAATAAATGTGGCTAGTTGTTATGGAGAGTTTTGTCTCTGGGAAAAAAAAAAAAAAAAAGATGTTGAAAACGGAGTCAAACAGTTTGACTAGAAGATACAATACAGAATGGGCTTCTAGATTTTACAAACGTGAGTGGAATCCCAACAATGAGAAATACTGGCATATTCTTTCTTTCTTCTCTCTCCATCATTGCCCGTCAGCACTGTAGCTAAAAATTTTACAGAGCAATTTCATTAAAATGAGTCCTGCATGAATGCAAAAGTAGTGCTTATTCAGGCTTGGAAAATCTATGTTAATGAAAATATATCTATCCATACAAGTATATCTATGCAGATCTGAAAATGCATATTCCACTGACAAAGTGATAGTTTTAAAGAGCTAGATTTTATGGTGGTGTGTGATACTTCTGAATAAAGTCTCTACATAACAATAACAGTAGTCTAAGCATTCAGTAATGCTTATAGTAATGTTGCCCTTTAATTTTATAAAACCTTTTAAAGTGCCAGTTAAAGACAACATTAGAGCATATGCTAATGTCTGTCTCAATATATTCACAAAAGCACTGATGTATGAAGTCCCTCTGACTTCAGCAAGTATTTTTCTTGAATGAGACATTAAATTCACTCTTAAATTACAAATGAAATTTATACATAAATGAATTGGCACAGACTTAAACAGAAGACAACAAAAAGCATATATTCCTTAAGATTTATGATTTTCTGAACCACAGCAAACACCATTCTTCACTGTAATTGAAAGCAAAAATTAGCTCATTAATGAATATCTTAAATTATTATCATTTGAAAAAACAAAAGAAGGATACTGTGCACTGTTATTCAATGTACTGGTTCATCTGCAGATCCCACAATACGTATTCTGGTACAATGACTTAAGGGCCCAAGGCTAGAAGGCTCGACACATGCATACAACTGCCTCAAATTATGTTTAATTATGTAAAAAGGCAATTGTTTCTTTCAGTAAAACCCATGTATGTGATATAGAATAGTACAGATATTCACAGTAAAAATATGTCAGTGTGGGGAGATTTAAATTCCCATGCTCTAATATTTATCAAATGTTTGCCCACAACAAATCAATTAGTATAATAGTTAAAATCATCAAAAATTTTCTTCCTTCACAAAATCTTTCTTACTGATGTACAGCACAAAGTAGAACATCATTTTGTGACAGCAGTTCCAACTCACGCTGCTCAACTGAAAGCATACGCCAGATCATAGCTTGACATTACCAGAGAAGTTGATTGCTGTCTGGTCAGAAAACTTGATTTAGATATTTAGATACAAAATCAAAGGAGTTGCACACTGGAATGGAAAACTTCCTCAAGCAAAGGAAAAAGAAATGCATGTGCCGAGGGTGTATGAAGACATTAACTTCTATTCGGACACAACTTTTGCACCTAACTTGCTACCAGTACTGTTTTATAAAAGGGAAGGTGGATGCAGTAATACTCGTAGTTACAGCAGAAAGATCATATTCAGTTTATCACTAAGCAATTATTCTGAAGCGTGGCAGAAAAAGTTTTAGTGTTTCTCAAGATGGCATGGGAATTGAACCAAGGTAGCACTAACACAGAGAATGATCCAGCTACAAAGACGCTATATAAAAAATCATTTCAAAGCAATATACACAGTCTCTCGGGATTTGATGCTTTTTGACAAGTCCCATCAGACTTAGCACTCAGAAGCAAAATTATTCTCAATTCCAAGTGACAGTGCTCATTTGAGCTAGACCATCAGGTGATTTCTCAGATGGGCAATGTCACACCAGTCTGTTGTAACTATCTTCTGTCTTCACTCATCGATCTTTGTCACACCTGCTCTTATTGGCTTATGAACCAATGTAGACATAAAAGTTCCAGTAACCTGAAGACTCAAGTACAAAGTAGAGCACTAAGTGATCTGCCTTTAAAAAGAGATAAAAAATATAATCATGTTCCGAGGTTCAAATATGAGCCACAGAGTACTCTGATTTCTGTCAGATTTTTCTTCAATGTAGTGTCAAGGTAAAAAGAAAATTCTATCACTTCAGTGATACACTGACAACCAAGCTGGAAGAAAAGATTAGTTTTTTGAACTTGTAAAATGGTATTTTTTAACTCTTATTATTATGCTCCATAATCAGCACTAAAATGCTTAGGAATATTAAAATAGCAACAGACAGCAATTACTGCTGAGTTAGATGTTTTCTTTTCAAAAATAACATAGGAGAGCCTCAGCAAAAGATAATCATGCAAAAAATGGAGGAGAAATGAAAAACTAACAGAATCACAAAAGTAAAAGACTGCCAGGAAAGATGTTCTGGCAGCATTTTCCTGTTCTTCATTCATTGAATTTAGCATCATTAACAAACATAAACCCCAAAAAATATTGCTAGAAGTGCTTAATTTGCATTCCTTAGGTCACGTACTCTAATTTGGAATTCTGTTTTACTAAAAATAAAAATATTATATTTACTAAAAATAGCCTATTACTGGTCATCACAGTTCATATTCAATCAAATTACCAGCAGGCCAATACAGAAACTAAAACAAGGAATTAGAACTTGCTAAAATTTTAGTGTTTGAAGAATGGAAATGCCAGTGGTAGTCCTAAACTCAAACCTCCATATCACCGTCAGAAAAATAAAAAATCATTTCATTATAAAATCTGACTATGTTGCTTACAATGATCTATCTTTGTAATGATTTCTTTGAATCATACCAGCTAACCTTCAGACTGTCAATTCGGAATTGACAAAACACAAGGGGAAATGGTTTCAAGCTCAAAGAGGGTAGATTTAGGTTAAAATATAAAGAAAAAATTATTTACAGTGAGGGTGGTGAGGCACCAGAACAAGCTGCCCAGTGACACCGTTGATGTGTCCCTGGAGACTTTCAAGATGAGGCTGGATGAGGCCCTTAGCAACCTGATCTAGCTATGGATGTCCCTTCTCATTGCAGGAGAGTTGGACAAGATGGCCTTCAGAGGTTCCTTCCAACTCTAAGGATTCTATGATTCTGTGATTATAATAATGCAAAAGTCACTTTCAAACAGTGAGTTCTCTTAATGCTCCCTAAACTTTATTCCATGGATTTCTATTAGTCTGGGACCATAGTCTGCAAAAGAAACAAGTACACAGATACACCAATTAGTCACTGAGCAATCATTCATTCCAACAAGAAAATGAGTAGAAAATAACATATCAGTACTGTGAAAGGGTACCGTATAGCGCTAAGATTAATATTTTAAGTGTTGAAAATTTACACTTCATTGCACATTACGTTTAAATGCTTCTTGTATCCTACAGCATATATTACAATATACACAACATGGACAAAATTCATTTTCATGTTCTGACTAAAGTTTAAGTAATGAGTCAATTGAAATTTGACTTGATTTGTTACAGAGCTTACTTGAGTATTAACACAGTTTCTCATATCTCATATATGGCAAAAATAATCTATGCAAGTAAACAAATTTCAAAGAACCAGAAGACTAATCCAAACTCCATCCATGTTTCACGAGTTTTTTCAATATGCCTATATGTAGAGAGTGAATGCCAGAGCTGAATCACAGAAGTGCCAACCCTTTTTTTCTCATTATCAACCCCCATATAGTTTTCCTCTAGGATTACTCAACTACACTGAATTATCTATGCAGCTATACAGTTTCAAAAACTCTTATTTAAACTCACATAGCTATTCAATTTTTTTATTTTGAAACTTAACATATACTCAACTGCTGGGAACCCACAATCTTTCTACACTAATTTATAAACACATTTTTAAATTACATATTTAAAGAGTTTCAAAACAGCTGACTGAGAAAAGTGAACAAAGGCCCTTATAGTACAGAAAATGTTAAAAATAAAGTAGAACTGTTGCTAGTATGGTTGAAACTAAATTATGTTTATTCTACATTTTTTTAAAGGTATGAAATTAGTAGCTTGAAAAGTTTTGGACAAAAGAAAAAAAAATTTTTTTTTTGGCTTTGGATATCACAACTGTATAAGGCTGATAAAGCCAACATCATTTAGATAAACTACTTAACCCCATCGTCTGTCAAATATTTTAAGTCAAGAAGCCTACTTATGATCTCAACTAGTTGTAGTAAAATGCATACTTCATCTCCTACTGACTTAGATGCCTTAATTACAATAGAATTTATTTGTGTAAGTCTCTCATTGGTATCAGAGCTCAGAAATATACACATGAACCAGAATTTAGTTTGGATCAATCTTACTGCCGCTTTCCAAATAAAAATTAATCAAATTTACTTTAGAATTAATATCTGATCTATTTATAAGTAAAATATAACTCCTGCTGGAATCAGGTATTTACAGTACTGTTACAACATCTACAGACTTGTCCAAAGCTTTCTCAACACAACACCCTCACACCTGTGTTAACTTTTGTGTGCAGTCAGATTACCAACAATCACCCCCCATCAGCCTGCAATGGATTTCTCCTTTAAGACACAAGAGGTTTTTGACTATTAGTCAGAAACCAACTGTGACAGCAGGCTTTAATGAGATGGTTGTTCTTTTTTAGGTCTTCTTGACTACATGTGGTGGAAAATATTCAAAGAAAACTATCACCTGCAGAATGTTTAAGCAACCTGCAAAAGCTTTGCACGTGGCTTCTCCGTAACAAATGGCAATTGCTTTTTACCTTCAAGGAATCCTGATGCAAAACTTCAAAGACTTTTTTTTCTACTTTTTCTTAAAAAACAATCTAGGGCATTTTAACACCGAGATCAGATGTAGAAATTCCTCCTACTTAATCCTTAAGCATAAAATCCTTTACTAGTCACACAAGTAGTACATTTAATGGGCACTAGTCCCATATAATATAAAGACATTATCCATGTCATATTTGGAAAAATAAATAACATTAGCTATATTCACACTTACGTGCATGAGTTCTAGACTATCCAGATACAGTTTGAATGAAGACCATTAAAAATCCTTTTATTAACTGAATTGTATTTTCTAATGATGGAAGACATTATGCTAAAGCCAAAAGGCTTCATATAAAAGATTTAGCACTTCCAATATTTTTTTCTCTTCTAAGTAACTGTAAATAAAAAATCGAAGTGAGGTTGAAAATGGAAATTCTTTTTCCTAGCAAGTTGAAAGAGGAACTGAATGTGACTTGGAATTAAGGACTTGAGATCTTCCAGGTAAAGTGTGCTTCCCACTACAAAAGTGAGAGAAGGAAATAATTACTTATTGGAGAAAATAACTTATAGGAGGAAATAATTCCAATCTAATTTTCCATGTTAAGGATTTAGAGCTCATTTTTACCCTCACAGTTTGGTCATACTGCACTTTATTAATATTATTATTTTTTTGTTAGAGTAATGAACCCTTAAAGGGTCTGAGCTTTCTAGGCTTGATTATTAACACAGAAGATGCTTCTTTACCTATTAAACAGACAAGAATTCACTGCTTCTTCACTGAAACTTTTTAGACACTTCAAATTTACCAGAAAAAGCATTTTCACAGTTGATTAATATATATGGCATTTATAAGGCATTTACTAAACAAGTTTCTTATTTCTGCATACTGTTTGTGAAAATATCATAAGTAATACGCAAAATTCAGGCATGTTACTACACCAAATATCACGTTGGCTCCTGCTTCTGTTCCTAATATTTCAAGAGTGAAAGTTGCTCAGTTGGCACAGCAGTTTGAAATACATTCTTAAATTTCAAATGTTTTCTGAATAGAAATATGTCTGAGATTGTTCAAAACATTGTTAGAATGCTTTTCTGAGAAAGCAGAACCCCAGTTTAAGTGAGGGGGTTATGATGGAATCAGTAATAGAATAAGTGTGCTTACACTAATCTCATTGCAAGACTGAGGTCAAACACACAGCCAGTGGCAAATTTCACATTTACATATTCAATATAAAATTTGCTGATGGCAAATATGACCTTAACATTTACTTTTCATGAACAGTCACACTAATCAAGCACCAGCATATAAGTCCTCATGAAAAATTAATAAAAAGTAGTCTTAAAGACTTTGAAATCAAATTTTAATTCTGAATTTGAATAAATATTAATGTGTAAGCCTAGTGGTATTTGTTCAACACTAAATGTTATCAACTTCACAATGACATAAAGCATAATTCTTGGACAAATTTGTATATTAAGTAATGTTTTAGATCAATGTATGCAGTTAACTCTGTTAAGCTTCTTGGCAGTGAGGCTCTAATCTCAGAGAAAGATATTTTAGTAGTTCTGGAAACGTACTCAGTGGCAGAAGTTTTCACTGAGAAAATGCATAATAAGAGTCTTTAGTGACATTTAATGTAATGGTGTCCTTTTCACTGTGGGGAAATAATTCTACTGCATCTAACTAAAACTGAGAAACTGACTTGGTACTTTATAAATATTATATAAAACTGAGGAAAAAAAAGAGTCCTTAACTCATCAAAATGTTTTAGTTGTTACTTTTAGGCAAAGGCATACATATTTTGCTTAGCTGGGATCCAACACAGTTATCAAAAAATATGAAATATCAATAAACAATATTGTCTAAACATTTTTACATTTTTTTTCAATAGCATCTAAATTTAAATTTTGGGAGAACTGAATTTGGAGGTACTCATATTGGGTATTAATTAACTGGAGGACACTTGCAGATATTTTACTAGCTGATGTTGTTGACAAGCTACTCTCCATCATATTTGAAAACTCATCGTCATCAGGTTAAGTCCGTGGTGATCAGATAAAGAGAAATATCACTCCTAGTTTTAAGAAAAGGAGAAAGAAAGATCTGGGGAACTACAGGCCAGCGAGTTTTACCTCCATGCCTGTGAAAATCATGGAGCAGATCCCCCTGGAAAATACATGAAGACATATGTGAGACAAGAAGGTGATCTGAGAGAGCCAGCAGAGCTTCACCAAGGGAATATTTTGCCTCACCAATCTGGTGACCTACTGAGATGAAGCAATGGCATCAGTGGACAAAGGTAAGTCATCTATCTGGTCTTCTGCAAGGCCTTTAACTTGATCCCATACTACATCTTTATCTCTAAATTGGAGAAATGCGGATTTAAAGGGTGGACTATACAGTGAATAAATAATTGGTTGGACAGTCGCAACCAGAAAACTGTGGTCATCAGCTCTATGTTCATGTGGAGAAGGGTCATGAGTGGCGTCCTCCAGGGGTCCATCTTGGGACCAGTGCTCTTGAGCATCTTTATTATCAACAGAGATAATGGGATTGAATGAACTCTGAGCAAGTTTGTGGATGATACCAAGCTGATATAACAAAAGGAAGGAATGCTATCCAGATGGACCTGGACAAGCTTGAAAATTGAGCCCACACAAACATAATGAATTTCATCAATAAGGCCAATTGCAAGATGCCACACTTTTGTCAGAGCAATTCCAGATGCATGCACAGATCTGGAGAAGAACTCACTGACAGCACCCTTGTGGAGAAGGACTTGGGGGTGCTAATGGATAAAGATCTGGACAGTCAGATCTTAGTCAGCAGTGTGAGCATGCACCCTGGAAGGCCAATTGCATCCTGGGCTGCATTAAAAGAGGAATGGCCAGCAGGGCAAGGGTACTGATTATCCCTCTCTACTCAGCTGTCATGAGATCCCATCAGGAGAACTTACTGCGTCCCAGCCTGGGGCCCCTAATACAAGAAAGATGCAGAGGAGGGCCATGAAAATGGCCAGAGGGCTAGAGCACCTCTCCTATGAAAAAGACTCAGGGAGTTGGGCTTGTTCAGCCTGGAGAAGAGAAGGCTCCAAGAAGATCTACTGAAAAACCTACTGAAAAGCCTACTGAAAAAGTATCATCAGGAGGTAGGCACACTTTTTCATTTAAACAGAAGTCTTCCAATAAGATGAAAAGATTTTGGCCTTCATAACTTCTTGGACATTGAGAAGTGTAGCTGTACTAGTAAAATTTTAAATGTCTTTGTACTGTTTTTGTGATCACTATTGTGCAGGTGATTAATTTTACTCTCAAACCTCACTTATTGATTGACAGAAGGATGATTTATATAACTTGTAAAATCTTATAATCTTCCAGTACAAATGTTTAAATGCAATGTTTTATCTATTAGAATTCCTTGCAGCAGATGCAAGATCTCACCAAACTTTTCTGGATAACCAGAAATTCAAAAATAATACATTATGACCTAACATGTGCAGGAGACTTTGAATGTGTTTTGTATGTGTTTTGTATTAGAACTTTATAGTAAATATGACTATATATAAGATTCCAAAAAAGCCTTAACATGACTGAGATATGAAGGTTTTGTAAAGGATGTCAGTTTACCCATTTAGTATGTAAAATGCATTATACTTAAAATATTATAAGAAGAAATTTCAGTATTTCAAGGAAAACAGAGATACTCTCAGTACTTAGTACTTGCACACTGACATGCTAAAATATGGGAGACTTTTTAATGCAGACTGTTCTTTTGAACTTTTCTTTTAGTGGGTCAGCATAATTAGAACCTTGGAAATATTCTGAATCAGGGCTGGTTTGACAAGGGCATGTGAAGTAGAGCATATTACCTACACTTACAAGACCTAATTTAAAGATACATGTCATTACCTTAGTAATGCCATTTCAGCTTGAGCACTGACTACTTCCCATTTTGTTCAGAAAAGTACTAACGGCACAAGCAGGCAACAACATCTGCAGGTCTTTGCACTACAGTCTGAAGAAAGGATAACCTTTGTAAATTCTAATGTAGAACTTCTTCCTTTTGACACGACACCTGCACTCAATTTTTTCTTGTGATCTAACCCAGTGTTTTAGTAGGCACTATCTTCTACATTAGAATAACTAATGGGAAACAGGACATACGAAATTGAACTTGTAGAAAGAGTCCACTATTAACATGGTAATGTCAAGAAAGAAATTGCTGAACTATAAAAACAGGCACAGTACTGACAAACAGGTAGCAAAGCACCAGTATTATACTATTCCATATTAATGGGTAAGAAATATGGAGTGGACCATTTGGAAGCTTCCCTATATCTGGCTGAACAGTCCAACATTGAATACAAATGAAAAAATATAGACTCCATTTTCCTTTCCTCTTCTTCGTCCACCAAACAGTTAGAATACAAAGACCCAATCCTAAGAGGGAGAAAAAAAAAAAAAAAAAAAGAGAGAAAAAGAAAAGGGGGGGGGACCTAGAAGTACAGGTGTTAGATAAGCCCTGGATAAATACTGGCACTTTTTTGAGTACAACTCTTTACTTGTGATTCTTTCTGGCTAGCTAAAGTAGTGTACATGCTTTCCTTCAACCAATGTAATCTCTCTGATCCATATCAAGCCATAAGAAATAAAAATGTTGTCTTTCAGAGTTGAACATTTCCTACTAGTCTATGCCACATGGCCATTTCCCTTTTAAAGAAAATACTGATGCTGCCTCTCAGATAATATTTTCTAGTCCATATGAGTTAGAGAAAATTTTTTAATAGTGACCCAGGAAAAATATTTGTCAATAGAAGGTTTCCTTTTCCGTACACCAAAATGTCCTGAACTCACAGAATGCTATATGCATTCTTGTTTCCTTTG
This sequence comes from Centrocercus urophasianus, assembly GCF_019232065.1. Lineage (NCBI taxonomy): Eukaryota > Metazoa > Chordata > Aves > Galliformes > Phasianidae > Centrocercus > Centrocercus urophasianus. Next base: position 38,678,257 of record NW_024884253.1, read on the forward strand.
ATTCTTGGTGGCTCTTCATGTTTTCTATGTGACTCATACTTTCACTCTGCTGACTCATATTTTCACTCTACCCTTACTAAACCTTACTAAACCTTACAGGATTTTGACTTTGAGAATTACAGTAGTGTAAAAAGAAAATAATTATATTAATCATATTGACTCAATATTCCCCATGCTAACATTCTACCCACTTATTAAAATTACCAGAAGTGTTGAATAATTTTAAGAGATGGAGTCTTAAAACAAGTAATACAAGTATAGCTAACTTGAGAAAAAGATAGGAAAAGTAAGTTAGGAAGACAAACAATGCAGATCAGTGTATAAAGTTTAACATCACGGCTGTTGAATAAACCCTAGCCTTTTCTGTGTTCTGCACAAACACTGTTTATTTGAACATCAAAAATATGGCTGAATACATATTATACTACTTCTCTAGGATGCATCCTAATAAAAAGAATTTCTACTACATAGGAAAAAGAAACGAGAGCTCCCGCAAATCACAAAAACAAGACAAAACCAGCCAAACAGGTACCTCTAGGGATTATTTATACCAGCTAGGTTCTTTTCTACCTGATGTACACTCACTTCAAACTAATGTCAAAATACTTGACAGATCATTATTAGCTCCAAGTTTCATGAACAATAAGGAAATTATAAATACGTTGTTACAGATATTTTCATTAATTATACCATGGTAAAAGAGGTGAGGTTAACACTTTTCTTACAACCACAGGTCTCGAACAGAATGGCAGTATGGAATAACTAACATCTTGGCCTCTTCATATGAAGAAAACTATTGAGGAATGATCAAGCTCTCCTCTTACAAGTGCTGACTATGCAGCTTCAACGTCTAAATATCTATTCGGTTTTATCTCTTGCCTTATAAATGCAATATGATTATTATTCTGTTTAAAACATGAAAAAAATTACTGAAGATATTCATCATAAGTTTAAAAAATCAGCTTGGATGAAAACTGATCAAAAAAAAAAAAAAAAAAAAAAAGATTTGTCAACTGCATATAATTCCTGCACATAATTCCAGTTAAGTAACTACAGCTTCTATGCCATCGGCTTTACGAAATATATATCATAATTGAAATTCTGCTAGAATACAGGGAAAAGGGTGAAAGCTACAATGCAATGCACATGGGCATCTCATTTCTTGTCAAACTCACAGAAAAGATGCCTTGTTCAAAATGTAGCTGACATTTGACTTGTAATATGGTGCTACACAGAATACCTCGCTGTATCAAAAAAAACACCAAAGTTTAAATACCTACACAGATTCTATATCTACCAATATCAGCTTCTCCCTGGACAATAACCTCGCTTTTCAAGTAACTTACTTGGTGAGAAACAATTTTTGTTATGAGCACTTAAAAGACTAGGTGTTTACTATTTGGATTGACGTTGCTGGTGACTGGATTTATGCACTGTTGCACCGAATTCCTCAGGCAGAAGCCTAAATGTGTATGCCTGTCTATGCATGCTATTCCTGATTTCAGATTATAAAAAGTCTTGCAAAATGCTAAAGAGAGAAAAAAAGATGGCAAAAATAAAAAAATTAAAAAAAATATCCAGAGTAGAAAGAGTTCCAACTCATCTAAATTAAGAAATATAACAAGACATCCCCTACTTCCAAATTCAACTTGAGACTGCGCTTCTAGAGACAAATTATTTCTATGATGTTGAGAGATGATTTTTTAACTTTTTTTTCCAACCTCCTCCAATGCTGATATTTTACCAGACAGAACATATTTATTTTACCATAGGAGAGTACTAAGAGTGAAGGAATGCTCTGCTGTGTTTAGATGGGATTCTTTACAACCCCAGTAGAACAACAAATTGACATTCAGTCTTTGATAGAAACTCATAATATCCTTTCATGATAATGAATAATATCCTCACCTTCTACAAATGAAAAACTAAGCTCAAAATTCACCTAAAGCTAAGAAAATTCCAATGGGAAGTGGGCAGACATCTCCTGTAAGTTAAACCAAAAAACAAGTAAGCCTACATATTCAGTCTTATAAGTCTTATCTACCTATTGATTTTTCATATTCAGGCTTCAGATTGTAATGTACTTTTGGAATAACACGATCTGTGCTCCACTGGATGCTTTATTAACAGACTTAGTAACTAATGGAAGACAACAAAGGATACCATAGGTGCCCACAAAGGTTAAGTCAACTAAGTTTGTTGCACATCAGAGAAAGATTCTCCCTACTATGAAAGACTGTACTAATTTGATAAAACGACTTATTTTTGAAATTCAAATGAAAATATAGTTTGATTTGTGTGGCAGAGTAAAAACAGTATAGTGAAACACCATGGTTAGCTGATTAGTAATCAGTGTAATATTACAGGCTGCATTGATCATTATGCAGAATTTTTCATTACTGAGTTATGAGGATAGGACATTTGCTTAGAATGTTTTTGCAAACAGCAATAACCGTTCTATCTAGAAAAGAAAAAGAATGAACACACATTGCATTCCAAGTGCAGATAATGTATACGCGTTTGAATTTCCTATGGGAAGCTTCAGCTTTACACACTGGAAAATCTTTCCTACTGCTTCACAGTAAATATTTTCTAAGATATCAGGGCAACTCAAAATGTTAATATATTCTCTCATCATATGATACCTGCTAAGTCTTAACTAGATTCAGAAAAAAAGGAATTATGATCAGAACGAAACAAAACTCTAACATTATGGACCGTGCACAGCCATTTCAAAAGTACCTAGATGTGGTAAGGATTGGACATGAAGTATTCATTGCAGTTCTAATCCATCCTGAGAGCAACTATGTTCTACATACTTTGCATTCTCTCTGTTACTTTGACATTAGAACTATGGATCCCATATTTGATAAATATTAGCATAGGAGTGCTATAACAGCTTCATGGAACATGTTGCAGACAAAATCTACCTATAACTCCTGCTGGCAAAGTAGTTTCTGTATCTGCTCCTTAGTCAGGTCTGTGCCTAAAATCCTACATAAATGTACAATGAACTACCTGATCTATCATTAATAAACCAGTACTTATTATAATCAGACTTTCAGCAAATTCACTACACATACATGTACATCACTGTGCAGCAGGCAAACAATGACTTAGTTGCCATTACAGAAACAAGGTAGGATTGCTCCCACAACTGAAGTGCTGCAGTGGATGGTGATAAGCTCTTCAGAAGGGACAGACAAGGAAGAAGGAGAGGTCGTGTGGCTCTCTGTGTTAGAGAGTGCTTTGATGTTGTTGAGCTTGGTGCTGGGAATGAGTCTCTGTGGATAACGGTCAGGGGGAGGGTTAATAAGGTGGACATCCTGGTGGGGGTCTGTTAGCAATAGGATTAGAGAGAATGGTCTCAAGTTGTGCCAGGGGAGATTCATGTTGGACATTAGGAAATATTTCTTCTGCGAGAGAGTGGTCAGTCACTGAAACAAACTGCCCAGGGAGGTGGTGGTCACCATCCCTGGAGATGTTCAAGAAACATTGAGATGTTGTACTGAGGGACATGGTTTAGTGGGAAATACTGATGATTGGTGGACAGTTGGAGTGGATGATATTTGAGGTCTTTTCTAACCATTGTGATTCTGTGATGCTATGATCATACTAAATTCAATGTTTCTAGAAAAAAAAAAAATCAAAATATGGCATTTATGTTTGTTTTACATCTCTTCCTCTGCAGATCTTAGTTCAAAAAATGTTACATAGACTACTTAAATATTGGCCAATATTGATTCTTCATTCTTAGAAATTATTTGTCCAAGTACTATTATTTGTACAAGTACTTGTATATACACAATGGCACATTCATAGCTAGTAAGCTAACACCTTTGTTTTGTTATTATTCTTATTTAAATAACATTATTTATAAGGAGTTTGAGAAGAACATTACGTGGGACTAAAAAGGTATGAAGTAAAATGATATTGGCTACTCTATGCGAATCTGTCCTTTTGGGCAGATTTGAATAAACTTACCAGTTTTAATTTGCTTTTTTATGTGCAGGTCTGCACTTTTATTAACATCTTTTTCTCATGTCTTGAAATTTCAACATCACATTGAAATCCCATTGAGATATTTACCATATTAATGCATTAAAACAAAACTATGGTAATCCCATAAAAGATTAAAATCTGGCCACTACCGCACAGCCAAAACTTAAAACTAAGGCAAACATGAATGTTATTCTGTTTATACAGAGGATGGATTAAGGTTTCTTGTCATGGTTTTATGATTTTTGGTTGTCAGTATTTCATATCATAACACCATGTAGTGTATTGGGAGTTAAACTGTTAATGCTCCAGTTCTGGGCACCTGTCCAGAAGAGAAGAACTACATACTCCAGGGGCCCTTGCGGTCAGGGAGGAGATACAACCCTAGCAAAGTCACCTGATGTCCTCTTCTTCACCAGGCTCTCTTCCCTGCTGCTCAACTGAACTGCGCATCTCACCTCAGTGTTACGGTGAGGCCTTTCCAACCTTTCGGACACTCTCATTATATTTGATTTAATAGCTTCATTTCTAATTATATTGTATTATAGCATGTTACCTTGCATTCTGATACCACATTTAGTAAATTAGTTTGTTTCTCCTCAGATCACTGCCACTGTTTTTAATTATTTTGGGGTCCCCTGTCTCCCTTTTCTGACGGCACGGATTGTGTGAAAACCCTCCGCTCCACTAGTCACGGAACTGGGCCGAACCAGCCAATAAGCAGTTGACAGTTCTAAGGAATGATGACTGATTTGCAACACAAATTTCCAGCACAAAACCACTGCATAAATGCATTCTGAGAGGTGGAAGAGTGCACTCATTTTGTCTTTCAGCCTGCACTTATTTGTTTGTCAGAATTTCATCAACCCGTGCTTTCTATACCTGAATGGCATACATTTATCAATCTGTCATAATGCAGAATACAGTATTAAATGCAGAGCATTTATGAATTGATAAAATGAGCTGTACAATTATAGTTGCTATAAACCTAAACAGGAATAAAGGATAATTTCTTTAGCAAGCTTTGGTAATCTTCCATTCATGGCATTTTTTCTCAAGCTTAGTGTTTCCTACTTCTGAAAATCCTTAAGGACAATCAAACAGCCAAATATAACACATATAATATTTTTACATCTCAAGCACACATGCCTCCTCTATGAGGAATCTCCTTAATACTCTGTTCATTTCTACTCTTATGAACAAGGAGAGCATCCTCATAAATTAAAGCCAGAGAATGGAAGCCAGACTAATGCTTTGTTTTGATTTTAAATAGGTTTTAAAACAACAAATAAATCCCAACATAGTTCAAATTATGACTTTTGAAATTAAAATGACCTCGCAGAACCAGAAAGGTTTAGCAGTACTTAAATTTGATAGCTATAAGCCAGAAGAAGAATGGTTAGGAAAACATACAGCTAAAATCCTCATAATAAAATAACCACCTTTAGTAAACAATCTGAGAACAGTAATTATAACAAGTCTACAAAGAAGATCAAAGATTTTCTAAACAAGAAGGTACAGTCTATTTTTTTTTTTTAGGAATAACAATAATACAACTGACACCAGTGTACTGCTATCATTTCAATAACTATAATAGACAAAATGTAGACTGAAAAACAGAAAAGCTCACCACTTCTTCATGCCTGCATTTTCTCACATTAATTCCATTAATCTGTTATTAAAAAGATAAAGAGAAGACTTACTCTACATTTCATAAGTATAGATTTTATTTCACTTTTCTAGAAAATTATACATAAAAGTACTTCCAAGTTCACTCACCTGCAGAATTGCATCTCCTATAAAGAGCAAACCTGAAAGTTCAGCTGAAAATAGAAAGCATATTTTTCACTCAATTTGCACAAAATATCCTATATTTCTTGTACTTACATTTATATTTCATTTATGCTTTTACATAATCTTTTTTAAAAAATAAGCAAAAAAAAAACCAAACAAACAAACAAAAAAAACAGGCAAAAACAAACAAACAAAAAAATACGTAGCTTCTAAGTAGATATTTGGAATCTTATTAATCCTAAAACACCAGCTTTCATTGTTTCAGTGAAAGAGTTCTTTCATCTGAAGTAACAGAACTCCAGAACATCTTCCATCAATGTATAGCATCTTTTGGGCCATAATGGTGAAGTATGGCAGGCTTTTCTGAAAACAGAATGACTACAGAACTAGGTCCTATTTACCTGTGAGACATGATTTCTTAGAAGCTCTGAGGGAAAAGAACTTTAGAGCTACTTATGAAAGACAACCTTTAACTTGTAAGATTTTATCAAAGAATCTGTAGATCCTATGTTTTTGATTAATGGTGTGTTTTGATTAATAGTGGTGTATTTATGCTGGATAACACCTTCTCTGTTCAAGAGCTAAACAATCAGGGTGTTGTACAAAATCATCATAAATACTGGACTTGATTTTTAAAATAGATACCCTCCAAGTCATAAGGGAATTAACCAAAACTGATTCAAAAATTAACATTGAGTGATATTACAGAGCTATCAAATGCACTTCATAAACACAAAATTAATATAATAAAGGATAAGTGTCTATAAAAATATATAATCTCTAACATGAAAACTAAGGAATACTTACAGAATACATGGAATTATTTGTCTATAGCATTTTGAAACATCACAGAAGATGCTGTTTAGAAAGATCTGAAACTTGACTTGGTCCAACTAATTTTTACTTCTTTACATGAGAGACTGGCAATAATATTCACATAAATTATGATAATATATTTGAAGGTCTGGCCTTGTTAGGCAAGATACAACAATGGATTCTTGAATTATGAGAGGATTTTTAATATATTTTATGTTTAAGAAATGTGTATCTCAATATTCCTCTTCAGACATGGGGCTTACATGTTATTATCAAATTACATATGACTTAATTACCTACATACAACACGGTTGGTATGAATTGCATGAACTATCACATTCTTGTTTAGAAGCCTAAAAAATGAACCAGAATCCAATTGGTAAAAGGGCAGAACTAAGCCTCCAACGTTCTGAGGTACACGTTCTAGGTTAAACAGCATTTTCCAAGATACTAAGCAGAGATGACACTTGCATAGCCTTGTTCTACAGAAGAGACGTCCCTTGCAACTAGCTCTCTAAACACTATTATTGAAAGCAGTAATAGAGTTTATACTTCAAGTATGTACTGAAGTTAGAAATAATGCATCACTCTAACAAAACAAAACAAACAAACAAAAAAATAATAACAAAAGGAAACAGCATGCACTTTGGTGTGCTCAATTAAACTTTGTCTATGTTTCCTATTTTTCCTGCAGTGCTTAATAGCTTTTTAATAGCTTGTGTAGGCAATATATGCCACATTATTATGTATTACACACTTATGTTTATACTGAAAATAATGGAGTCACTTCTTAAGGCTAACCTTTTAGTTTTCCTTAGGGGCTCATTGTCTGCTACACTGCAGCATCTCTACACACGACCATCACCTACATTTCAGGGTCAGATTTCAGATCTCAGTATTTTAAGATTCCCCTGTACATTTCTTTATCTACAGTGTGTGGATGAATATGAGCTTTTTTCTCTAGATGAGCTTTTTAGTTGTGCAGAAGCAGCATTCCAAAATTACTGTAAGCAGATGGAGGAAAATGCTTCCAAGTTTGCTTATGCTTATATACACAAATACACATAAACATAACAAAGATCATAAATACACCCTAGAAGTACTTATTCACAACCTTGATCCTTCATCGAGTGCATCACGAGTCATCTAACAAGAACCTGTCTTCATAGCACATGCTATATAATTCCCACAACTTCAAAACATTGGCAGTTAAAAATATGCATGATTAAAGCCTTCATACACTACTGATTTTGCTAAATATCAGTTGCTGCAAAAGTTTACTGACCGCAGCACTAAATGTTTTTCTCTCTAAATTGGAGTGGTATGGATTCAAAAGATGGACTATTAGATGGATTAAGAACTGGTTAGCTGGTCGCAGTCAAAGGGTTGTGATCAACGGTTCTATGTCTGAGTGGAGGCCAATCGCAAGTAGCGTCCCTCAGGGTTCAGCCTTGGGACCAGTGCTCTCCAACACCTTCATCAGTGACACAGACAATGGAATTGAGCAAGTCTGCAGATGACACCAAACTGACTGGTGTGGTCAATATATCGGAGGGAAAGGAAGCCATCCAGAAGGACCTAGACAGACTGGAGAAATGGGCCCATGTGAACCTAATGAGGTTCAACAAGGCCAAGTGCAAAGTGCTGTACTTGGGCCAGGGCAATCCCAGGTGTAAGAACTCCTTAAGAGCAGCCCTGCGGAGAAGGACTTGGGGGGTCCTGGTGGACGAAAAGCTGGAAATGAGACAGCAGTGTGTGCTTGCAGCCTGGAAGGCAAACTATATCCTAGGTTGCATTAAAAAGGGGTGGCCAGCAGGGAGAGGAGGTGATTGTCCCCCTCTACTCGGCTCTTGCAAAGCCCCATCTGGACTACTGTGCCCAGGCCTGAGGCTGCCAGTACAAGAAAAATATGGAGCTCTTCGAATGGGTCCAGAGGAGGGCCACTAAGGTGATCAGAGGGTTGGAGCACCTCTCCTATGAGAAAAGATTGAGTGATCTGGGCTTGTTTAGCTTGGAGAAGAGAAAGCTCTGGGGAGACATCATTATGGCCTTCCAGTACTTGAAGGGAGCATATAAACAAGAAGGGGAATGGCTGTTTACAAGGATGGACAGTGATAGGACAAAGGGGAATGGTTTTAAACTGAGATGGGAGGTTTAGGTTAGATATTAGGAGGAAGTTTTTCGCTCCAAGGGTGGTGACACACTGGAACAGGTTGCCCAGAGAGTTTGAGGGTGCCATGTGCCTGAAGGCATTCAAGGCCAGGCTGGATGTAGCTCTGGGAAGCCTGGTCTAGTGTTTGGTGACCATTGACATAGAAGGGGGGTTGAAACTAGATGATCATTGTGGTCCTTTTCAACCCAGGCCATTCTGTGATTCAATGATTCTAGTTGAAATAGCAAAGGGTATTATCAAGATTCTGCCACTACCCACCTGAGTACTATCCTACTATCCAGTATAAAAAGACATGCTTCTCCTCTTGCATTCACATATTTTAATGATCAAACTTTCAATATGCTACTTCTTTCTGGCAATAAGCATTCAGAAATAAAAGACAGAAGTATTATTTTTGCACTGCTTAAAGTTACTAAATATTTTCATGCCTATTTTTTTTCCCTTAAAAATTATGCTTTACAGGAACATTTAAAAGATCGTTTGAAGACAATGTTTAGAAACTTCTCCAAATATCAGTTTTGTATATTTATAGAGAATAAGATTTAGAACACCCTGCTATAAAGAGCATGTCAAGACATAGTGTACTAATCTGACACTCACCTCGTTGTTCTTTGGAAATCTTAGAAATGACCACTGGAATATTATGTTCTGCTCCACCCTGAAAATAAAATAAACAGTAATCTCATGAGTCACTGTAGATATCTTTTTGTTTGAAATTATATTTTACCCTTTCTGTAACTTGGTTTCAAAGAGACTGAGAAAATAATTCTGAATCCAAATTTTCTTCTTTTTGTCTATGCCTAATTCTAATATAGAATTGATTTGGATTAATTCCTTACTTCTTACTGCCTCTCATGAAGAAGCTCCCAGGTTCCATAATTAGCCAAGGAAGTGAACAAGACTTGAAGAACATCCATTTCTACAATTTTTGGACAGTTTAATGTATGAAACTGTGTCCTACAAAGGCAGAATGGCCATCACACCACAATAGCAACCATGCTGCGAACACTCAGTTTTCATGCTGGTAAGAAACATGTAAACAAAAACCCAAGAAAAGCAAGTTTGGACTTTCATCTCAAAAGCAGCCTTTATTTGTTTCCATCTCTGTCACACACGAACAAAGAGTGAGCAAAGCAGTGGGGTAAGTAACAAGGAACAGAAAAAGAAGACATTAAATGGAACAGTAGGTGTTCAATAAATGCGGGAAAAATAAAGGAAAGTTGAATGATAATTCAACAGGTTGAAAGCAATTCAATGCTGTTGTTTCATTCAATTTATCCTAGTGAAGCTGGAAACGTTTATGGTGCTTAAGGTATTAAAAAGAAACCTTAAATGAAAAGCACTCTCAAAGAAAGAAAAAGACAAGTATGTAACAGAATCACAAATATGTTTCTTCCTCTGAAGTCAGCACCAAAGTGCCAGCCTGAACATAACCTATACAAACTCAGATAATCAGAAATGACAATATGCCACACTGTCATTTTGCCTAAGAATCCTGGTTCAATGTTTACTTATTTTTTCTTTTGTTTGAAAACTACTGACTCCTTAGGTCCAGGCACTCTGTGTCAACGAACTGAGTGGTCTGACCTGGATATTTTGATGTTCTAAGGATTAGTACAGATCCCTTCTTCATGCAGGAACCAATTGTTTGAAACTGAACAGAGAGCTGCACTCAACAGCTTTATCTGTTATGGAATAGAGGAAAAGAAAACCATAGAAAACATGCTTCTGTGTATCCCTTCTCTATGGGCAGTCTCGTAAAGTATTTAAATTCTATCTATACAAAGAAAGAGCCTTTCATATCTGCCACTGCACATGTCCCAGATGGTCATGGTCTCCACGAATACCATGATGTTACTTTCATTTCAGTCAGGTTTACACACATATTGAAACGAAACAGTTTGCAGCATTGTAACTTGTTAAATATATTTTGATGGTTTTCACCATAGAAACAGCAGTCGCAAACAATGGCTTCATTTTAGATAACCAGTTCCAGATCACTAAATTAATAAGACTTTAAGAGTTTTTCTCAGGTATATGCACATTTGATTTCTTCTATATTTTTTCAAATAAACAAATATCAGTACCCTCTCTAAGCCTTCAACATACTACAAAAATATTGCACTATGCAAGATATTTGAAGTTCAGCCAAGGAGTTCAGTGATTAAAGTTCAACATAACTAAGGTCTTTTTCTCTCCGTAAACTGTGCTCTCCCTGATTCAACTCAGCTCTCCAGTAAAGAGGGGAATTCCTGTTATTCCTAAACCAAACAGTAATGAGCACCACCTTGTCCTCTCACTTTCTACATCTAACTCCATTTCACTGCAGTTTTGAAGAAGCATCTCTTAATACTTCTGAAAAAAAATGACCCCCTTTCTGCAACCACACCCAGTCATTACAAACGATCCCTTTTGAATTAGTCTTAGGACTCGTTAACTCCTACATGTCTGATTCTCTGTAAAAGTGCATGAATTCTGGCTTTACAGACTCAAGAGATACACTGCTTCTGAAAGCTCTGGAAACAATGGCTACTTTTCAACTCTTAAATTAAACTCTATCAATCTATTCTCCACCTACAATCCCAGACCAGTGGACGGGACAAATACATGTCAGTTAACATTACTGAAGGCTTAATGACTCAGTCTTCAGATTCTACCACTGCTCTTTGTAACTGAAATTTTCTTTGCCACTGTCCCTCAAGCAGAAAAGTTGTGCAACTATTAGCCTGGAATAAAGCTGGCTGCCCAGCTCCAGAGATGGTCCTATTAAAATAAATAAAGGAAGCTTTAATCACTGGCATTTGAGGGCCCAAAACTACACGTGGTAGATCAGCTAACGCTGCACCAGCACAAAGCAGAGAGAGACAATCACTTCTCTTGCCCTTTTTGCTTTTGTCTTAACAGTATGGCTCATGTCCATGTGGACAAACTCTTCAAGACTGAAATAGAATGACGTGATGCATTTTGTTCTCATCTGTGATCATGAACAGTCTTATCTCAAAATGCCAGTTGGCATAAGCCAATATCATGGCAGGTAACATGCTAACAATTAAACAATATGGACAACAACATGCTAGTGTTAATTATCCTTTTGCAACTTCACTGTCTGATATAATAGTTTACCTGGATAGATTAGTAAACTAAAAGCTAGATACTTCACCTATTAAATGTGGTAATCAAATGTTGTTTCTGCATTAGAATTGGGTAATATTTTTTTTATTTCATGGTCTCCACTGTCATAGTTCTTTTTGGGAGTCTTTCTACTTTACCTGGGGGGGGAGAGGGGAGGTGGTCTCTGATAGTTTGCATTACTTATCCTCTAGATGAACCTTCCCTAGGAATGCACGCGCAGTATATATATTTTGTCATACACATTGCGAGAATATCCTGCACGAGATTGATCAAACCAGAGAACAAGTCATGGCATGCACAAGGAAGTGCCTGAAGAGACATTGGGAAGGCCTGGCATCACCCCACCCCACGGTGCTCTTTGTCTAATGAAGACTTTGAAGAAAATCACCATATCAATATGACAAGAAGAGCACTGAGACAACTTGGAAACAACAGGATGGCTACTGGCTGACACCAGATAACACACCAATTAACAAATGTAAACTTTGACAAGATTGTGAACCTGGAGTACCCAGCCAATGGGGAAATAGGGAAGAAGCATAGGCAAAGGGGGAAACAAGGTACAAAAAGCCATCATTGTGTCCTTAAGGGTGCTCCTGCTCCATAATTGCAATTGCGAATAAAATCTGCTTTTGTCAGAGATACCATCCTGAAAAAAATTATTTGCATATTTCCAACATTAAACAATAATTTCTAACTTCTATTGTTTCCACTTGAAATGCAGAGAAAATGTTCTCATAACAAAGATTACCACAGAATGAATGGATATGAAGAAAATTATCTGAATATATTCAAAGGATATTCAGAACAGTACCTTTATAGATACGTTATGTAGACACACGTTCAGAAGTCAAACAATCTTAGAAAATCTGTAAATCTGTGATAAAATTCATCGTATAAAGAATGATCAAAAGAGAAGCATGAAAATGGCTCAGTTCAGAGTTCTGGTATCTAGAAGTCAGCCTGCAACTGCAAACTTTAATTAATTTAATGAACTATTACTTCTACTGACTATTTCCCCAAGAACACTACACTCTACAATTATTAAGAAACATGATGTTCTTTCATAAGTCATACACTTTGCCGCTTCTTGTGTCAAATCTCCGCATCTCAAACATGTCAGAGATGTGATGAATGACTGAAATACTACACTGCAGTCATCAATTTCTAAATCTTACTCCACGACTGTTTCTTCTCACAGAGGTTTATTAATGAGGGTTTTAAAGGGGCTTCAGAAATGAGAAAATAATTCCTTCTGAGCAGTGTGGACAGATCAGGTTTGCTCCAAATTTAATTAAACTTTTGCCATTAACTTCAGTAAAATGAAGTACAGCAGAACACAGTATTTCTGCTATCAAACCTACAAAGAGTGGATTGTAATCAATTTTTAAAAGGGCTTAGTTTCAGATCTTGTGTGAAAATCAATTTTGTAAGCAGTTTTTTAAGATGAATCTGATTTTTACAACTTAGTTGAAGCATCTAAGAACACAAAAGAGTTTTCTCCCCACAAAGAAATCACCAAAAAACTACAGGGGAGTTTCATTTTGAACTTACTAACTTCTTATCTGTCTGCTCTTAAGAAAGAAAAGGGGAAAAAAAAAAAAAAAAAGGAGGGGGGTAGGGATGTAGAGAGAGAGAAAGAAAGCAATCAATTGAAGAAAACCAAGAATATTTAAGGTAGGGTAAGACATTTAAGAGAAAGTGACTTGTTCATGTAAGATTTCTGGTAGCAAACAGACGACCAAATTAACAGGAAAAAACAGATGATAATACTCTGCAGCTGAATGCTAAAACTAGATAAACTCATCTCAAAGCAAATACTTTCAAGTGAGAGGCATTAATCACTGTACACTTATAACTCACATCTCAGATAAGACAGAAAGAAAGAGTTCAGATAAAACTCATCCTTAAGTAACTTAAGACACAGAACTGCTGTAATACAGGAAGTTATGGGAGACAAATTTACCAAAACAAACACAAAAGCCCTAAGACTTTGTCACATAATCTACACTGCTGCTGAGTTAGAAAGGGTTTGCTACTGTTCTCTGCCCCATTTATAGCAATAGCAGGGGATGCATTACATTCACATTTATTCAAAACTTTTAAATCCAGACTGAGTCTCTAAAACATGCAGTGACTCAAATAAGAATCGTGCTTAAGGCATAAGTTGTTGGCATCAAGAAGTGGCAGCTGAGTAATGGAGATCAGGTGAGTTATCCCACCTCGCCTGCATGGCTCGTTGGTTTAAGCACCTTTCCAAAAGCCCTAACACAGACACAAAGGTTCAGCAAGCTGCCTAACAAGCACGGATGGTTAATTTATGATGGCTGATCAGCTACAGCTGCTCACTTCACATCCACTGCAGAAAGCGAAGCACTGCAGCACTCGGGACCAAGTCTTAAAACAAAGTGATCAGTGATGTTTTTTTCATAAAAGAAGAAACAACAGAAGTACAGGAGCTGGTTCACAGGCACAAAAACAGGGAAAAAAACCAAAATTAGTTGGCCATCCAAAACTAAGCTGCTTTGGTTTCCAGACGTATACAGAAATTTGGCTCCCATTATATCCTTATGGCAGTATTTCTCTTCTCTGGAAGGCATAGGGACTTTGGGAACATGAAATGTGGTATCTCAGCAACTATACTTACATACAGAGTCATGAGTTCTGTATAAGCGTGTACATGTGAGTGCCAAAAATGAGAACAAACGCCAGGCACGGGAAAATGATCAGTCAGGATAAGGTGTGGAATTTCCTTATTTTTTGTCCACCACTAGCATTTTGCCTAGGTCTCAAATTCAATAGTTACAGGTTCTGTTTTCAGACATCTATATCATATCTCCTAGATCCTAAAAAGATAAAGCTAGGGTACGTTAAGAATTCTTTACACACTGTGAGATAAACTTCATGAAACATATGAAGCAGGTTTGGCTCTCATAGCAGCCTTTCCTTAAGGGTAACTTGTAAATCCCTACTTTAAGTCATTTTCACAAAAAAAAATTTTTTTCCTGTGATATATATATATATATATATACACATATATATATATATATATATGTGAGTTTTTTAAAGTATTTTTCCCAAACAAACCAAAACAAAGTAGCAAACTATTACTCATCTTCAAGAAGATTAACTGGTACCTTTTAAAAGAGAAAGCTGACACTTTTTGGAACTTATACTGCATACCCAAAAAGTCATTGTCAATGAGCATTCACACAGCTCGCCTAGAAAACTACAAAAAGCATCATTTAAGTTCCATTTCTATTTCCTACTACAAGTTAAATATGGTAATATAAGCTTATGCAGCATACTTTGTTTTAGGTAGAATTTAATATCCCATTGCTCATCTATTTATTTATTTATTTATTAAGAATACGGGATTACAAAAAAAAAAAAAAAAAAAAAAAAGAAAGAAAAAGAAGAGTCTAGCAAGATAGGAAATGAGTTCATTGACTCTTAGAACAAGCAGAATCATCTTGCTTCAAACACACTTATAGAATATTGCAGACCACGGAATTATTCTCACCGTTTTCATTATCTAATCTATATTATCTGATTGAGTTTGAATGCATTTTATTGAGAAAGATCTGTCTACTTGATGAGATCTGTTGAAGCAATATCTGTTAAAGTAACTAACAATCTTCATCTGGTCATTAGTCATTCTAAAAGTTGAAAAGAAAATATCTATTCAAGCCTGAATGTATGTAGCTCCACTACCTTATTAATTATGATCAAAACAACTTGGCAGTAAAACTAGAAGCTATGTTTAATAATTTAATGCTATGATTCGTAAATTCTGTTGCAGCTTTTAATATAGATTATTTTGCAGAAATAGGACCTTATTCAGTTTATATGGTCTTTCATGAATGCATAAAGATATCTTCCAAGGCTGAATTCATAATCTGAAAAATCCATAGTCACGCTGGCATTTCTAAATCCTTTTGCATCTTCCAAGGAATTTATTCAGAACAGTGGATATTTTGCTCTAAAAAAATACCACTACTGTAAGACAGACCATCCACCCATGCACTTTATAATTTCTATCTGCCAGTGATTGTGTTTCTCCTATTTACCTGATACTTAAACACAAAGTGATTTTGATTTCTTTTCACAATTTTAATTTTAGAAGATAGCCTATTGTAAAGTATAACAAAAAAAAAAAAAAAAAAAAAAAATTCAGTCACTTTTATTCAACTTCATGAAACTTGCTTTCCAAACCACAACAAAATTTACTCTTAGCAGCTATTTCTTACTACTAACGAGTAAAACCTCATTCCCCTGTATACTTTATCGTAAGCTGACACACATTACTGAAAAATTATTCAGTGAACTGTAACCTATAAGGACACTGCACCCTGTTGACTAAACTCATGAGAAATTTTGGCTACAAAATAGCAATTAGTTTTCCTTGAAAAGAGGTCATTAGTGGATCAAATAGATAAAAGGAAGTGTGCCAAGATATATTTTAAGAGTTTGTATTTCTATTCAGCAATATTCTTATCAATGACAGCACAAATGGACATTAATCCCTCTTCTGAGTCAGTTTTTATAAGGTCAGTTCTAGCAGCTGTTCACAGAAAAGCCTGTACTTCAACTTTATATGCATCATTTAAGGCTCTTTGCATTCATGTGAAGTACACTTGATTTTTTTCTATTGCCATCTTGAGGCTAAGGACTGCTGTGCTAAGAAGATAAAATAATGTTGAATCTCCACAATGAGATTCTAAGCTAAGGTAAGGTTTTCAAAATAATGGCAATATAGATTTACATAGAGCTTATGAGGACAAAAATGATTAACCCCCCTGTCCCTCAAAAAGGATCACTTTCACTTCCATATGTTCTTAACTCTTACTGAGGAAAGCAAAAGTAAGGTAACTATTATGATAAATTACTGCAATTACTTGATCTACAGAAAACAATATAAGAAAGTGGTAACACTTTCTGCCCAACTAATGAATTACAGTGAAGTAATATGGTATTATTTCTAGGAGAATTGATTATGAACTTACTGGCTCTTCTCTGTGCCTGTCACTGTAAATTAACATTAACAACCACTTAAATTAGAGTGCTACTGAACAAAAGTACAGTCTGTGCAGTTGCAAATACTGTTCAACTCTCACATGAAATCATATTACAGATCTGTTTAGTTTGAATCTTAATGGAATGATCTTTCCATTGCCTTCTGTTCCATAGGGCGGTGTAGCTGCTGGCTACCCTATTGTGATAGCATCAAACTTTTTAGAATATATTCTATCTAATGTTCTTAGTCCTCTGAAATATAGTTTGTCCTCATTAAAACTAAAATTAACTATATACAAAGACCTTCTTGTGTGATATGGAATAATATACCAAAAAATCATCCTACCTTTATACTTAATCCAAATCCTCCTACAGTTTGTCTTCTAATTGTGACTGTCCTTTCCTGCAAAAAAAGAAAAAAAAGAAAGAAAAAAAAAAAAGTCCAATCAAGTCTGGTTAGATTTAGTATTTTCTGCCACAACATCTAGAATCACATTTCATTAAGTTCTTTCTGTGCTAACCTCCTACACTGATTTTACCTTTAATGATAAACTTGTAAATTCCTGAATGTGAAACTCCTATGAAACCTATGCTGCAGGAGTAAACAACAAAGTATAGCACAGCTTGACTCAGACAAAAATTTATTTGTTCTGTTCATACGATAGTAGCAATGTGTGCCCTAGCAAACACTGCAGTGAAACAAGAGCAGATCTGTAGCATTAAGCTATTAGTGCAGGACACTTCATCCACAACACATGCACTTCAGACGTCAATTCAACTGTCCCTGAATTGGTCCTGTAGACAGACTGAACACTAGACACTGAAGCACATAAATTGCACTCCAGAGGCACATTCTCCAATTTAGTTTCATCTAAAAAGGAATACAGCTTGGGTACTCCAACAGCACTCAGTGACATGAACAAAAGCAAGAATGGTTGAGATGATCCAGAAACTCATTTCAAGGCTCATTCCAGATCCAAATTAAGAGACTAACATAAACACAGTCACTGTTTGACCTCACAGAGGTTTTGGTTTAAAAATTAAAACTATTGGCTATTGTTACAGATGCAATTATTAAAAGCACCCCATGTTTTCTCTTCTATTACTTATCCTTAAAATTTGTTCTGTAATAATTATAGGCTAGTGTCTGCCTTAGATACGAACATTTAAAAAGTAAAATCATGGGGTTTTTTTTTGTCATTCATGTTGATTTTATTCCCAAAAATCATTTAATATAAGTCAATCTGGTTTGCAGTGAAAATCTTATCAGCAGATACGTCCAGTCACAAATAGAAGAAATAGCTAGAATTCTCATGTCTTGTATACGTGGTTTAGATTTTATATTCCTTTCAATACATATAATTTCTTAAGTCTGAATATATACATTCATACTTTCCAGTCCAATTGGCAAAGATTGCCAGTGCTATTCAGATTTGCATGCACAAGTAAAACATATATACTATCAATGTTATTTATTACATTAAGGAATGGATCATAATTCAGTCCATATGGCTATTGAGGAGTGCAAGAAGCATACGGAAGCATAAAGTGTTCTCCTGTCTCCTATGAGAAACTTGCCAAGCATGAATGAACTTGAAAGCTTTACAGATATATTTTCCCCTCCTTTATATTTAAAAAGAAAATAAAAGAGGTAGGGAGGTAAGAGGTTTGGGAAATGGATAATGCTGAATTTGAGGGAAAACACAGTTGTCTCTCACATTTGTGACAAATATGAATTGTGAAACTCCAGAAAAAGCAAGCACAAACCACCCATACAGTGTTTCGAGAGCCAAGAAAAGATAGCTGCCTAAAATGAGACATCACATTTACTTATTTACACTAACCTTTGTAAATGTTTAATTCTAAGAAAGAGATGTATTGAAATGTATTAAAAACTTAACGAATGTACAGCATGGCAGTAGAAGAACATATGCCTAACCTGTTCCATCAGTGTGCATCTATGCTGTGCACAGAGTCCAGAAGAGCATTCTCAGCTCTTCGCTGACACCTTCTAGGAACTTTAATAACAAAGTGCCCAGAAAGAGAGTTCAAAACACAGAGCTATTCCAGGCCACAAACCAACTCAGAAAATCTTTCATCCACCAGGAGGTTTCAGTCAGATAATGCTGACAACAATAAAGTCAGGATAAACTAATATAGAACACAGCTTGATGTTTGGTCTAAGCTGAGTTTACACATAAGAACATGAAACACTTAGCTGTGGCTCTGCTGATAGTAGTAATTTTTTCTGATAGATACCTCCCATTTTCATCTCTGTCTCCTGTTGGATAAGTAGTTAAGAACAATAGACTGAGTACCACGTTCTAGTCCATACGTTCTAATATTTTTGTTATATATGTTCAGATCACACGGAAAATACTTACATTACATAAGAATACACTGAAAAATAACAATCTTTTTAATTAAAGAGAACTAGCATAATAGTATTACATTATCTATGCATGGAACAAACCATATTATACTTCATACATATCAAATGAAGCAGTACACTCATTAAAGGACATAAATCTTCTTTAAAGTTCATCATCTCCATTAAGTACAAAGAGTGGCATCTACATTAGAGCTATGCTTTTAAAAAAGCCTAATAAAAACTGCCTTTTTGTTCTCTTTCTTATCGAAACACACACATATACGCACCTATGTAAAAGAGTCAGCAGAGTCAGCATTCTGGTTTTCACTCAACTTCAGAGTTAAGCAAGCCATAAAAATGTTTGGTTCATTTGTTTTTTATTTTTTGTTTTCCCTGAGTTTGATAGACCATCTGACATAAAACTATAAATATTTTACACTGTAGCCTGGCATTACTTTGTAAGAGCTAAAAATGAATATACTTCAAAAATACTTTACCAATATAGCAGATTACATAGTGGAAAAATTGTGTAAGAGTAAGCAAATAGAACATCCAGAAATAATTCAAGCAATTGTAACTTCGCAGCACAACACAGTTTATCAGAGGGTTTCATATGGTACTTTTTCTAGGTTCGTTTCTATCTCTGTTGAGAGCAGATATTAAATATTTCAGGTCTGGGCTGTTATTGAACAGAATTGAAATTCAAGAGCATAGTGTATGCTAGATGCGCTCTAGTTATGTGTTACGTGCAAAGTATTGCATTGTAGCCAGCTGAGGCAAATTCTACACACTTCGCATTCCTAGAAAAAAGAATTTTGTTACTTTAGTGTACCTTAAATGTAAGGACTTACATATTCTTCACAACAAAACATCTAACACTCATAAATATGCAAACTAACAACCTCCAAAAATATAAACCAGAATTACATAAGAGTTAAGTATTTCATTATTACACCACCAATAATCCACTACTGTGCTACTACAAGCCTCACATAAACAGTAGAATGAAACAGCTTTTCCCAAACTGTCAGACGCCAGAATCTTGGCACAAGATCACACCCCAGATCTCATCAATTTTTCTTTTTTTAACCAAAACATTGGAAGAAAAATAATGAGATTCAATCTGATCAATGTTAAGTCATCTAAAACTTGGACAATGGTCAAAGGTAGTTTTCTCTATAATCAGCAAAGAAAAAAAAAACAAAAAAAAAAACATTTAACTCAGATGATTCTAAGTAGGTACCCACATCAGGTGAAAATCTATTTCACCCTTTATATCCTCCATTGAGTACAATACATCCCCCTCTTTATTTACACAGATATCACTGAGCTTGCACTGTTTTTTTTTTCAGCTTCCCCAAACTATGCCATCTCTGAGTTTTGATTGATTTGAGTCTAATAAGAATCCACCCAGTTTGATATAAGACTAACAACACATCCTGTGAGCTTATAATTCCTTTATCACATTTATTAGCTACTTTATACTAAACAAAAGGAAAGTTAGAGCTCCTAGGATTTTTAGATACAGTATTCAAAGAGTGTTTTACAACTTGCTTCCTGGAACAGAAAAAAAAAAAAAGCAGTTATCATTTTATTGAAAAACTCAAAGCTGCTGCCAAGCTGTCAGCATTTTCTATGCTTGTAACTCAGAAAATTCCTCATCCACGCATATGTTCATTGACTGGAAAGGAGAGCTAAGAGTTTTGCCAAAAATTTATTCATCCGAGAGCTACGCACTGAAACAGAAAGGCAGTAGTTTTTAGTTTTCTACTAAAGATGTATTAAAATTTTCCCTTAAACACCAGTATGAACGTGAGACTACAGATATCATCTTAAAGATTAGAAATGAAGAAGGATCTTGTGAGCATGCGGTGACAATAAGTAATAAGAAAAAGCACAGAAGTCTATGCAATTAACTATTTACAGGCAGAAAGCAAGAACTCTGTTTTCACTGTGAATGGAACTGTTGCAGTGATACTAAGCATATGTCTGTGTATATATACATATATACAGTATTAAAAAGAGAGCACACTAAAAAGAGCATGGATGGCAGGTTGAGGGAAGTGATCCTCCCCCTCTACTCTGCCCTGATGAGGCCACACTTAAAATACTGTGTCCAGTTCTGGGCTACTTGGTTCCAAAAAGACAGGGATCTCCTAGAAGGAATTCAGCAGAGTGCCACAGAGATGATAAAGGGCCTGGAGCATCTCCTGTATGAGGAAAGGCTGAGGAACCTGGGACCGTTTAGCCTAAGAAGACTGAGAGGGCATCTGATTAATGTTTGTAAGTATCTAAAGAGAGGTGGGAGGAAAATGGACGAGGCCAGGCTCTTCTCAGTGCTTTGTAGTGATAGGACAAAAAGCCTAAAATTTGAACATAAGAAGCACTGGAACAGGCACCCCAGAGAGACTGTGGAGTCTCCTTCTATGGAGATATTCAAGACCTGTCTGGACACCTACCCGTGTGACCTATTGCAGGGCACCTGCTATAGCAGAGAAGTCGGACTCAGTGTTCTCTTAAGGTCTCTTCCAATCTCTGCAATTCTGTGATTCTGTGATACATATTAACAAAAAACAAAAAACACTTTTTTTATCCACTGAATAATTTCATCCATTTTCAGTAGAGAGATTTTACATCTTCTTTTTGCTAATGCTTTATTCTTTTTTCACTGTTTTTTCTTTGGATTAATTGATGTGAGCAGTCAAACTTCACACTCATTCTAAAAATACACAGGTCACTCACATCACTGATTTGAATTAAAAGTCTAAATGCCAAAGGCCTTGCTCAACTGCTGAAATCTCCTTATTTCAGTTCCTTGTACAACTGAAGAACACTGGCAGTATGGAAGGGCAACAGAACACCTGGTCAACTGGGAATCCTGGCTCCTCTGCAGCTGTGCATGATAAATGCAGACGTGATACAAACTGCTAAAACTGACTCTAATAAACAAGAGCACCTGACTCTGCTTTTTTTCACTCCAGTGTGTTACTGTTAATACAGCATATGCCCCAAACCAGAAACACTCATCTAAAATTCTACTTGTAAAAATTATACTTCTAGGATGTATTGCCTTCAAAGTATTGAATTTTTCAGTATATAAGGAAGAAAATGAAAACAAAGAAGAAGAAAGGAAATACAAGGTCAGCATTGATCTGATTTCTCACATGGTTAAGTAAAGAATGCCCTTTGTAGTTTCATCATAGGTGTAGTTTCAAGCTGCCACCTCCCATCACATCTTGATCAATGCTTTGGGTTTTCCAACTGTTTCATCTTTTTCAATGCTTGTATTGCCTCTTTTGTGAGGAAACAAATAAACAAAAAACAAAACAAAAAGAAACAGCAAAAGCAAAGACAAGAAATTATTCTATTCTTTCAAATTTGGTCTTATAAATGGCAGCCTTGTATTTTAACCTCCATAGATTGCTACACTTACTATTTTTTTAGATAGAGGCAGAAAAATAAGATGTCTTGGATTGCCCCAAAATAACCTTTTTCAGTTTTTAATTTACATTTGTCAGGTCTATATTGTAATTTATAAATAGTCCAGATTGGCAGGAAAAAAAAAGTTACCATCCTCTGATAGATATTTGATAACTTCTGTGAGAAAATTTCATCCAGTCCACTGAATATCAGACAGACAACAGCACTACTTAAAAAACAAACAAACAAACAAACATTAAAAAAAAACAACAAACCAAACACATTCTAGATAGATTTTGTGAAGGTAATAAAATAGACAATGCTGGAAAGGTGACCCATCCATTCTTGCAGTTGCAGTTCTCTTCTGAAGAGAAAGTTTCACTTTGGAAACATTCCCACAATTCAGTCTCACATCTGAATCAAAACAGTAAATAAATACGGAATAAACAGAAAGCAGAAAGTAAATCAAAGCTTCATGTGAATCAAAAATGTTTTAAGCTTTTCCCTTTTTTCCACTCGTTTTTGTAGTCATTAGCTTTGATAATGTAAATTGAATCTGTATTACCTACACCAAGATATATGAAGAAAAACCCACAATCCTCTCAAAATTAAAGATCTGAAGTAACACATTTAAAAAACACTTTCAGTATAACTGAAAATCCAAAATATGCAAACAAAGGAAATGCAATAACTGCATCTGACTTCTCAGGCAAGTCAGGGTTAAGTGACATTCTGACATAATATCTTTATTATTTAAATCAATAACATCACAAAAAGCAATGTATTATACAATTTTATAAGGTGAAAGGCTCTCTTTTGTGCAACTAATTTTTTTTGTAATCCACACTGACATTATAGAGTTATAAATCTTTCAGTGTAGTTGATTTCACAATAGCAAATGGACACATTTAAAAGTGAGCCATAATAGGTTCTTATCTTTACAAGAAAAAGAAGAATGGCTGTTGATTAGTAATACCAGAAATCAGATCTGGCTTCGGTTCAACAATTTAACTCGGTGTTACTCTCTGACCTTGGAAAAGATGCTTACTGATGAAAGCTTCTCACCTATCCAAAAGCAATTACAGATCCTACGTTAAATTTCAATACATTTGTATCAAACTCAGTTAAATTCTTAGAGAAATTCTGCACTACTTGGAGAACTGATTTTCCAAAATTTATAAAAATGTATATTCAGTTTTTATTAGCATTGAAAATATAGACGATCTTCATATCTACCTCCTGAAAACATCCTTTAAAAAAGCTAAAAAGAAGTTATTAAATGTTTAATTAAATAAAGCATTACTGCATAGCTGTAAGGAATTAGATTACTCAACATGAATCAGAGCTATCTCTGTCTTTTCAATAGCAAGTTAGCTGTATTTCAAAAATCTATTACTCTTCAACAGAACCTTTAAGAAAATTATTGAAGAAAACAAACTGCTGGCGTAACAAAAATTAGCATTTTGCCAGCTGCTCGCTGTTTATTTTCAGTCTTCTAGGAAAACAGAAGCTGATTCAAACCACCCATTTTGTCAGATGGTACACTGTCATCACTGGTTTCTGGATCTAACAGGCAGATACACTCCATTAGAAAAAATGCTTGCCTGAGTACAATTAGCAAACAAACAGAATCCTCCTCAACACATAGCTACTTTTCCTGATAAAAGACAGCCACTCATTTATTTGATTTTCAGGCAGACAGAAAAGGTGATAGAAATTACAAGGATTAACTACAAAATAAAAATTATGATTTGGAATTGTAAAAATTAATAAGTTTCCTAGGAATTTGCCTACTGAAGATTTTTCTTTCAAAGGAGACATACTATATCTTAGGGGTACCTTCCCACCTAGTTTGCAGCAAGGAGTATCAGGCCATCCTTGTTAGTCGTGTCGATTGACCTATGCATCTGAAAAGTCTGGAGTTTGCCTTATTGCACGTCAACTTGAACATCATGGAGTAAAATTCTGCAAATAAAATTTCATGCCATTCAAGGCATTTTGAAAGGAGACATAAAATAAAATTTTTCCTTGCATCAATAACAAGGGCAAGTGCCCATGTGGTATATAATTCATCTGCTTTCAGGGAATTTATTTTTGAGATGAAAAGAGGAAAAAATCCTGACTGTTCTGCAGCACAAGTAACTGTTGTAGAGATTTGTGATGATTAAAATAAAGCTATCTGTTGGCAATACCACAAATATGAACAGATCTTTTCTAAGAGCCTACTACATTGAGGGAAAGAAAAATGTAGCTGACCTAACAGTTACCCATCTTCCAATTTTTTCATATGGACCCATGGGTATCTTCATCACGTACACTAGTCAAAACTCAGACATACACTCAGCACACTATCAACTCTTCCTCCAGGCAAGGATTTCATTTGGAATAACACAGACATTGCCTTCTAGACTTCAAGATTCACAAAATGTCACATCTAACTTGTTCATTTGCATTGGAATCCAAATCTACATCAGATGCCCGCTAGTAGGATTAATGGTGAATCCACAACATTTCTATCCCTTGGAAATACATAAGCAAATCTCTGTAATACTTGTTGATACAAGTGATACTGAAATTCAGATCTATGTAACCTGTGACTAGAACTATCTCTACTGCTCCATGGAACTGCTTCAGGTATGACTAATGCACGATCCTCACGAACACCATCACTTCATTCAAACTACTGAAGAAACAGATGCTTTCTTTTTTTTAGATTTTAACACTATTTTTATGCTATGCTGCTTATAATCTTTTACACATTTTAGTTTCTTACTCTAAACTGCATGCGATGATGGCAGAAACAAAGTTCCTTTGCATCTATTCAGGTTTAGAAAATTAAAATTGTTTTCCACTAAAAAGGAAGAATTCCATACTAAGAACTAGGTCTTTATTTCATGTACTCACATTAAGCAGCACCTCACTCCTAAGGGTTCATTGCTTTCATTTAAATTATTCTGCAGGATGCAAATCAGGATACTGCAGGAACGTTCAGTGACTGTTTAAAGTCTGTCCTACACAGAGGAGCATGCAAATTGATTCCGATTCAACAAACAGAAGAGACACTGTTCTGAACTAGAAGCGTAGTAATAATCTTTCATTTCTAAATAGTGAAGTGGTAAGTTTAACATCCTATAATCAAATTATTTGAAGATCAAAACAGATTAAAAAGGATTTTCGCTGTAGCTTCTTGTCTGTACAATTTAACAATGCTACTGTTCCTCAGTTACAAATTTTATTTTTGTTCTTTAGAGTTCATTCAACGAGGCATTCAATGTTAGTTTCTAATGAAAGAACTTGCTCTTTCAAAAGCATGTAAAAGAAAAATAGATGTGGTCAGTCATCTAGAATGACACCAAGAACAAAGCAAAATCAGCCAAACAAAGTAAAACATAAAAAAGCAACAAGCAAACAATTAAAAGAGAAGCTTAAAAACAGCAGCAATAAAAATGGAAAAGGAAAAAAAAAAAAAGCAAAAACTAAGTTTGTGGTACATCTGATCATGCTACACAGTCACAGCTAATAATTCCACACTATTTAAATAGCCTGTGACAAAAGGACAGTTAACTATCTGAGAAATGCCAATCATCCTTAGCTAGAATGAGCCTACTGATTCAAGATCTAGTCTTAATCTCAGAATAAACAAGAGTAAAGGGGTCAAAATTACTAGCCTACCAATGACACTGTCAAGTGAAAATAAACTCCTCAGCACCACATTAATATCCATTAGTTTGTGAGTTATGGATTCAATATGCTAATACAGTAGGGAGACTGTAATCAGTGAAGCAAAACACACTATTTTCAACAGTGACAGTGCCAACCTTGTAGCAGGCCAATGAAAAACACTTTATCTGTGCTATGTCTGGAATTGCCACAAACATATACAAAATAAGATCATCACCATGACAACAGGCGAAAGGCTAAAGACATAGTCACCATCAGAGCAGTGGGGCCCTGTGGAGAAGGGACAGCCTTGCTCTATCCAAAGCTCCTCAGTTTGTTGATTAACTTGTTGATGAGCAAACTTGTTTACGACAAACCTGCTGAAATCCAACAGGCTTAAAAGAATGCCTGAGAGAAGCTCAGGGTGGCTTTGAAACTTCAGTATGTTGAAATTTCAGGATGGGTGCTCGCTCAGACCAAGGGTACCCTGTAGGCTAAACCAATGCTGGAATCCAGATCAGTGATTGTCATGGTTCTATGTTTTTTTGTTTTTGTTTTTGTTTTTTGTTTTTGGGTTCCAGTATTCCACATCAAAACATCATGTCGTGTACGGGGCATTAAAGTGTCACTGCCCCAATCCCAGCTACCTATCCCTGTACATTACAGCAGTCACGGGATCTGGCCCTTCCGGGTGGGGGGGCGCTCTCTTGCTGCCTGGCAGTGGGTGCTGGAGGTGCTTTCCTAGCCGTTCCAAGCTTTTCAAGTTTGACTTAGTCCCGGGAACTCTCTCTCTCATCTCGTCTGATTTATTAATCCCAATTTCAATTAAATTGTATATATTGTGTTATCTTGTATTCCAATATTATAGTAAAATAAGTTTTCCTCCATAGATTGTTGCCGCTGCTCTTTTCCTCCCTTCCTTCCTTCCCATTTTTTTGTGGGACTGGAGTGAGGGGGGAGGGCAGAGGCCTGTCGCCCCTGTCACGGACATAGATTGATCTGGTCAACTCCATGACAGTGATCTCTTTCTCTGTCCATTTCTCTTTCTGTCTCTTGCCAATTCTTCACTTTCTTTTCTTTCTTTTTCCATCAAAAAGTTGTAAAGTAATGCAAGCCTTACTTCGATTTCTTATAAAGTTGCAAAGTTTATGTGCACAGCTTAGAAAGATACAATTGTAAGAATACCAATACTTTTAAGATAATTGTAGTACAGAGATTCTCATTAAAATTGATGATTGTGTTCGGAACTTGAGTGCCAGCTTCACCTTAATCTACCCAGAGGGAATTTGAGAATCTGGTCACCCCTCCTCACCCCTCCCTCTTTTAACAGACGGGATGTGACAAACCTAAAGAGGGAAAAGCTGTAAGAGAGTCTTGCTGTGAAATGGGAAAAAACTAAATATGCATTTCATGAAGACATTCAAATACCAAGTTCAGCAGAAGTAATACACGTTACAGCATAATAATTAAAGTCATATTTTTGAGTGATAAAATCTTGCAATAAATAAAGCCAGAATGGTGCTGGTGGAGAAACAGTGCTGCAGTGTGTCTTGCTAATTGAACAGCTATAGCTATAGCCAGAGTTTGAACTCATAATTTCTTTCTGCCTGGGCTGCTAGATGTCATGTCTGTAGAGAAACATTAAAAGGAACATCTCTATTACATATACAGCACATGGACCAGTATTAACAAACTGTACAACATGAAATGGTCAAAAGACATGCAAATAAACCCAAGCTACCAATTTATTTTTAGATTTTCATTTCTATCTTTTTATTATACTATATATATTATATTATACTATATATTATATTATTATAATATAATATATACATAGTAAATATATATATTATATTATATTATTATACTATATATGTAATATTTGTATTTAGAGATATAGAGATGTGGCAACAGCAGTAATTAATAACATAGACATAATATAGGTATTACACTGCTATGCCTCACAGGATTTAACATGAAATCCTATGAAAATTCCACTTAAGTGAGCAAACTAAATATTCAGAATAGTTCCAAACAAATATAAAAGAAATCTCTCTGCAGTACGTCTATAGAAATGAATAGTAACTGTTCCTTTTTTTCTGCTTTCTTGTAAATAAAATAAAAACATAGCATTACAATAGTAACTACAATATTATCCTGCATAACGTTTCACAGATCTTTCAAAAAATTGCCTCCAAAACTCAATTTATTATCCACAAAATTCAGTGACGTGCTCAGTAAGAAATCCTGCATCTTTACATTACATCATGTAAAATAGTAATACATAAATTTCACCATTACAGTGTTTCAACAGAAGTCCATTTCTATTAATGTAAAATGCTAGTTTAGCTGGTGGCCCTCAAATTATTGACTGGCAACATACATTAAGTTTGATATTATGCTATCCTATGAGGCAAATCAAGCAATAGAGGATAACATGTAATTGCTACACTTTCATCCAGTAAAGCTCTACCAGAACAATTAACCATCAACTGTCTCATAAGCTCCACAGACAATAATCAGATATTGAAGTACATCTGCATTTGCAGCAAAAGTCAATGCTTTTGTCATTCTTATGTGTATTCTTAACTGTATTATGTGGCTCCAAGATTTAAGGTGTGGAGAAACAATACAATAAGTTGTGCATATAACATATTTGTTCCTACTGATGCTTCCTAGACGAGTATTATTAAAATTTACTCTTGGAGATGATATATTAGAATATATTTAGTGTTTGATATATTAAACTATACTCAGTATTAACAATGTAACATGAAATATCAAATAGAGTAAATGCACACATATGCACACATATGTACACACACAATGAGTATTTTTACTTTTTGTAAAGTACATCTTAAAAGAGGAAATAAGAACTACTTACACCAGAATAGAAAGGCTCACCAGACACACAGATCACATCCTGCTCCTGGATCATCAATATATCTTTGGCTAAGTGCAGTCGCACTTTGAAAGGCTCCTGGTTACCATCCTGCAGCAAACAAATCCCTGTCTTTGTCTTGAAAGGAATAAAGAAAAAAGTTTTCTCAGCATGCTCCAAATTTCAAAAAAGACAGACGATAAGTCTTAGTTGAGAGTTTGATACAGTTTGTGTTCATACTTCAATAAGTATCCAAAGCTATTACCAGTTACTGCTATGCATTTACTGTGCTTAGACTGAAAGAGAACAAATGGCTGTGGTTGTAATGAGCAGAGGTACGTTTTTCAATTATAAAGCCTAATTCAGTCAATGATGAATTTGTAACACATCTCTGGTTAGCTTTGGGGTAGCTCTGGTTATACTCTCCATCTCTGGATTAAATGATGACAGCTCACTTGGATACAAAATCAAAACTGCTGTTTCTGCGCGCTGCACCTTTTTTGGCACAAAAAGACATACAACTGTATAACATCTCCAAACTAACCACTAAGCACTAACAGCCTATGTGAACCTGTTCTGGGCTTTTCCCAAAGCGCAAGCACATCAACTTACAGTACTTTTCAATGACAATACTGAAGTTAAGAGACAACAGGATCAAGGAATATAACTCCCTCCAATAACTTAATTCCCACTTCACTTCTGTATTCTGTATTTACAGCTACAGGTCAGGAATTCCATAGGATTCTCCTGTATAAAATATATGGCTTTTGAACAACTTAACAGAATCCTTGTCAGCACATATTGGTGCAACTTTTGGGATTCTATCTATAAGAGATAAGAGCAGTGAAAAAATCTGCAGGTGGAAGCACACACAGTATTAGCAGAATGTCCTTGAAGGCTGTATTGAAATTAGCATAAATGGACAAGTTGCTAGGACATTTTTGTATGAGAAATTTATTTACATATTATGTAAAAATTAGCAATTTAACACAGAATTTGCCTTTATCGTATAACTACAAGTACTTGCATAGACACAAGTATATATGTAATTATGCATATATCTCAGAAAACATTTTTTAGTTGAAAATGGTTTTAAATCTTAGGCTCATCAATGCCAGTAACAGAGCTTATGTTTTCTTCATTCGGGTCAGATTTTAATCCACGGGCTGTAGAAAGTTGACTTGAGAGAAGATCAAGGACACAAGTCTTGCGGTGAACTTTCTCTGCCAAGGTTGACCTGGCTGAATCTAAGGGCTCTTTCTCAGACAAGAGTTTAAAAGAGCGTTTCGAAGATCTCCCCATAGTAAGCTCTGATACCCTAGATCTATAGCATGAAGAGAAAAAACAGAAATACAGAACTGACAGTAGGCAACTGTAAGAAGGAAAGCTTAAATTATTCCTACAAGGTGCTAAAAGAGGTAGGAAGGTCAAGAACAATCTTTAAATAGTTTTATATAATCTCCCCTGATGAACTGCTCTTTTACTTCGGCTCCATGCTCAATACTCAAAAAAATGTTTTCTCTGAGGGACAGGCAGCAAAACTGTATAATTTACTCAAATCTTTGAAATATTTTATTCAAGTAACAAAAACAAAAGGGTTTTGAACACTAAACTCACACTAAAGGTAGTGGGTGCTCTGATTATACAGACTTGTTTTAGTATTTATGTGTCATTTTTGTAACAGGATGGGATAGAAAAGGCTTGACATGGACAGACAAATTAAATAACTGGATCAGCAAAAAGAGTTAAGTTTTCAGTACCAATGAAAAACTCCCTCATAGAACACATATAAAATATTAGAAAATAAAAATAAAGAGATGGTAATATAGTTAAATTAAATTGCACAATTCCTTCTCTTCATAACTTTGCTTTATAGACTCAGAGGGATCTTCCTTGTATGGAGTTGTGAAGTAAGCAGTAAACAACTATGGTCAAACAAAATAGATAAGCCCACAAACACACACCGTTTATAAAACACCTTTCTCCCATAGTAAACGTTAGCAAACATGCTCTCCCTCATCCCCTGGATAAATGGCAATGGGATAAATTCTGACTTTAATATACTGGTTTTAGTAGCACTGCCTTACTTGACTGCACATTTCTGATTTGGTCTATTACCCTATAAAGTCTCAAAAGAATCTTTCTGCACAAAGCTAAGGGGCTTCTTTGTGGGAATTAAGAGGCACATAACCATAGCAGGCACAATTAGGCATTAGAAAAAAATTTAAAATTCAAGTCAGTTTCCAAATGCGTGTGGGCTGAGTTTATTCAGTCTGAACAAAGGAAACCAAGCTTGGGAACAGCAAAACATTTTGGCTCTTGGAAAGATTGATTTGCACATTCAGGCATCTTACTTACATCAGACACTCTAAAATGCAATGAACCACTTCACTGTTGTTGGGCTTTATGAAAGCTGGTTTATGATACAGTTCAAAATTAAAGCTTCAATTATGCTATGTCCTTCCCTATGTTATCTGAGAGCAGCATAAACAACTATATAAAGGATAAGATCCTAGGAGATGATGCTAAAAATCCAATTCAGTTTCATTAGATAAGCTCAAGACAATTCTGTAAGAACTACATTTATTTTTTTCATTGTTCTACTTATATCTCTTGACATTTCTTTTTTCTTCCTTTTTTTTTTTTTTCCCTCCCACCTTAAAGCATCCACTAAACTGAATCAAATAAGGAGGCAAATTCCTGCATCTTTATACTGAGCTGCAACTTAGTGAAGTTTTTCTGCACATATGTTTTCATGTAAAATCACAGTGCACATCAGCACCTTTTATCCACACAGCATGCAGAAAAATTAACCTGGCTGGAAGATCAGGAGGGCTGTCTTGTCTATACCCCCACAGTCTCTTGCATGTGCCAAGGCTGTGGCTGATGTCAGCTTCTGTTCCCTTGACTAACTTTTATGAGATTCCACAAGAGGGTGCGCCAAAAATTTTCCCTTCAAGGCTTTTATATTTCACTGCCAGAGGGTCCTGCCCTGCCCTGACTTACAGCGATAAAATAGCATATGTCATGTCAGCTGAGCTACTGTAACTGTCAATGTGAGGTCAGGCAAAGCATCCTCTCCTGCTCAAATGTATGATAAACTGCACTGCATTGAAACAGACATGGAAAAAGGAGTGTAGTTCAGCTGCTAACATTTTGTTATGCCAGTACACCTTGACTGCCCATGTGAGTGAGCCCAAACTGCTCACTCAAAATGCTTTTATTTCTTCCTATTTTCTTCATCCTATTTGTAGAATTAGGCACCTGTTATAAAGAGGGCAAGAAAAATGAGTGTTACAAGCTGCATGTGTTTATGAAGTCTGCAAGGCAGGGTATGGAAGGGATAGGGAAGTAATAAACAGTGATGAAAGAATGAGGTTTTGTATGAGAGAGCAGTTAGTGACTTCAAGCAAAAGCAATGAAGAAGATAAAGGTGTCTTCCTTCCTAAGTGACAGATGCAGTGAATTCTGCACCTCCACTGTATTGTCTCTGCCATTGGATGCCACTTACTTTTTAGCTCAATTACAAAGGATCACTGCTTCGGTAAGAGATGATGTCGTTGGTACAAGTTTAGAAACTGCCTGCTGTTTCTGAACTAACGTTATTATGAGAGGAGCTGAAAACAGATCCATCCATGCTTTGCAATACCACTGTGTGTTGAACTTTCTGTTTCAGAACACTGCTGGAGAATGGCGTAACATAGCAGAGCCCTCAAAGCAGGATACTTCTACAAAGAATATGGCCACACTCAGATGATTACCAGCAACAAGGCATTGAAAAAGGTGTTTCAAAAATCTTTTTCCATTATACTCTGATTTATTCCACATAGCCATATTGGTTGTGCATAAAATCAAGTCCTGATATCTTTCCTAAAAAGAATTTATAAATTCTTACAGATTATAAAATTTTTGCTGTAATATATATGGCCTTCACAAATATTTAGAAATTAATTTCAGAAGAAATATATACAAAAGAGAGCTCCAGTTCGGCCTGGAGAAGAGGATAAGAAGCAGTGGGCACAAACTGGAACACAGGATGTTCCCTCAGAGCACC
Source organism: Centrocercus urophasianus (assembly GCF_019232065.1). Lineage (NCBI taxonomy): Eukaryota > Metazoa > Chordata > Aves > Galliformes > Phasianidae > Centrocercus > Centrocercus urophasianus. The sequence goes on from NW_024884253.1 coordinate 38,711,573, forward strand.
AGGAGCACTTCTGTGCTGTGCAGGTGACGGAGCGCTGGCACAGGCTGCCCAGAGGCTGTGTGTGGGCTCTGCTCCTCAGAGACCTTCAGCAGCTGCCTGGATGTGGGCCTGGACCCCTGCTCTGGTGCCCCTGATAGAGTGGGATTAGACCCAATGGACCCAGAGGGCACTGCCAGCCTCAGCCATTCTGTGATTCTGTTAAAACTATGGTTTGTACATTTTGGCTAGCAGAATGGTCTCTACTAAAGGTATACCAAAATAAATAAGGTTACACATTGGTTTCAGAGTCATTTCCCTGCAGGACATCAAACATATCAATATGTTTTTCATCAATACCTTTTAATTTACCTGGCCTAAATAAGGCTACTGACAGATTTACTGTTAAATAATTTCAATTTTCATTTATTATTATTATTATTATTAAGAATTTTAATCTTTTTTCTATAGTCCAAAGCTTTTCCAGGGTTTTGTTCCAGAGGAAATTTAATCAGTATTCCAATCCATCTTAGTTAATCTTCATTAGTTTTCAAGAGACTAATATATCTTTTGGTTAGGCTACTTTATCTATTGCTTTTGCCCTTTGGTAATAACGCAATTTAGTTTACTTTAATTCCTCCAGTTTCAGATCCTTTTTAAAAGACCTCGGCACCTCAGCAGATATCCAAGAATTCAGTCTGTGAAGCAATGGAAGAAAGGAAGAGGAAAAAAAAAATCTCTCAGTGATTTTTCTATACAGGATGACCTGGACTTTAATTTTCTCCTTTGGTTCCTGTCTTCCAAAGCATAACAAAACTCTGCAATTTAGTTTAAAGCCATAAAGAATCCGATACATGTAAGGATAATGGGTTGCAGAAACTGCCTTAAAAATGTATGCAGTTAACTTCAGAGGAATACCTACACATTGGGATGTTTATTTGAACAGAAGCTGACCTAAAGGCATACGGAGACATTCCTGTCACTGCTTTACAATGGCAAGTATAATAATCAAAAAGGAAAGTGAATCAGAGGCATAAGGGAGTGATGGCAATGAATACAAGAAGTAGAAATATGTGCCAGAACCACATAAAAGGCATTTTTTAAATGGTCCAGCTACTCATTCTGTAGGAGGAGTATTGCTAGCGTAGGTGAAAAACACACTGTCAAAAACTGGAACATAGCCCAGATATACAGGAATGTGTTCAGCCTGTCATTCAGAGTCTGTTCTACCAGGTACCAATATTTTTCAATCCAGAGGATAACAAGTACTTTCCTGCACATGAATTCTATACTTCAACCCAAGATAACTGAAGAAAACAGAGAATTTGGGCTCCGTCTTCTTTTTCTTTGATTTGTCAGGTCTGAGTATTTAGCCATGGCATTCTTGATAAGTGTTTTCTCAAAAGAATGAAGTCTTACAGAGAATTTTCTTTGTTTCACATAATCTGATTAATTCTATATGTAAATTAGACATTTAGAAAATGTCTATATATGCATATACAATTATACAAATGTACATATGAGTTTCTTTCTGAACTAAGGCAAAATTGTAGAAAGAAACCTTTCATTTTCTGACACTATAAATGAATGCTTTTTAATACCTGGATTGCTAATGGACTTACTAGGAGTAGATTAGGTAATTACAATTCAGGTCAAGAGATAGGACCATATAAAACAAAGGCTACTCTGCATGTTTCTTCAAATTTACTATGTTCATTAACATTTCTATAGGCATCAAAAAATGTCCATCATTTTCCATCTTGTGATTTTGGGATAAAATTATGATTTGAAGCTGGATTTAAAAAATATAAATACAAAAACTGTAGTATTAGTCAGAGACTGAATTTTTCTTCTAAGCAACAATTTTTAGAATGTAGAAAAAGGTCAAGTGAATTGAGGTCAGAGTTTAAAGAACTCAGTGACTCTATGACTTACACTCTTGAGAAGTTCAGCAAGCTCTGGATAAAGGATAAAAGTGGAGATGGATAGTCTTACGGCTTGGAAATTGTTGAATAAGTTGATTAAAAAAATGTTTTACAAGAATCAGTACAACTCATACATCTGATGATCAGTGAAGGAAAAGAGTATGAAATCCAGAATAACCCTTTAGAAAAAAAAAAATTATGTGTATGTGCAAAATCTCCTTTTTTGAATTGTTCAACATAGAATAATTTTCTTGAAGAAAAAACTCATTTCAGGATGCCTTGAAAAGAAGCACAGTCTACAGATGAGATTATTCAGCAGAAAGTAATCATCAGAATCATATTGAGATTGACACCCAACTGCATCTATCTTCTAAGCTCTTATTATAATCAGTGAAGAGCTCATTGTGGTCACTAAAGCTCAGAGAGCAATTGAGCTGATTATCAGGTTTGGGATGAATTGGTCACTAAGCTCCACTGACTGTAAGACCTGCATTAGGAACTTAGCTTCAAACTGTAAATAGGAAAGACAATTTCAGCACTCTAATCTCAAATCAAAATCCTGTTAGATGCTGAAGGTGGTGTTACAGTGAGTGTCTGCTACAAGCAAAAGCAGAACAAACAAATGAGGCTTTCTACTGACAGATAGGAGCAGCCTCATGTTCGCAGGCTCTGCTCCTCACGAGCAACTTTAACCAAACTGGTAACTGCTGCAAAGGACCAGACAAGAGGATATAAACAATCCAGGTAGTTCTTGAGGTGCACTGTCGATAACTTCCTCCTCCAAGTGATAGGGGATCCACAAAAGAGAGGGATTCTGCTGGACCTCATACCAACAATGAAGAATTTGTTGGGAACATGAAGGTCAGAGACAGTCTTACCTGAAGAAGTCATGAAATGACAGAATTCAGGATCCTAAGGACAGGGAGGAAGATGAAAAGCAAGTTCACAACCCTGAACATCATGCACCTGAACAAGTAGACTTTGATCTTTTCAAGGATCTTCTTGGAAAAGATCCATGGAATAAGACTCATTGTGAGGCCACTAGTGATAATCTTTGATCACGGTGACTGGAAGAACAGCTTGAAGACTATAGGAAAGCAAATATCACTCCTATCTTCACGAAAGGCAAGAAGTAGCATCAAAGGAACTACAGGCTGGTCAGCCTCACCTTGATCCCTGGAAAGGTAACAGAACAACTAATCCTGGGAACCATTTCCAGAAACATGAAAGAAAGTGAACAGGAGGTACTCACTGTGGACGCACCATGGGGGAGTCATTCTTGACCACCTTGATGAACTTCTACCATGAAATGATTGACCTGGCAGATGTGGAAAGAACTGTGAATATTGTCTACCTGGACTTCAGCAAGACCTTTGAGACTGTCTCACATAACAGTGGGAGGAGACAAAGCCAGGGCAGTTTACTCAAATGAACCATAGTGCTATTCTATACCATGTGACACAGTACACAGTAATAAAAGCTGTGGGAAGGAGGAGGAAGAGTGAACATCTGGATGGACATCCACAGTTGCAGAGTCTGTCTTAACAAGTAACCATTAGGTGTGATGGAACCCTGCTTTCTTGGAAAAGGTTGAACATCTGACTGGGAATGGGAAGCAGTAAACGAATTCCTTGTCTTGTTTTGCTTGTGCACACAGCTTTTGCTTTACCTATTAAACTGTCTTAATACACAAGTTCTCACACTTAAACTTTCTAATTTTCTTCTGTGTTCCACTGTGGGAGAAGTGAGCAAGTAGCTGTGTGGTATTTGGCTGTTTACTGAATTTAACTCACATCAGTATTAGGAAAAATAGAGCTTGCCATGGGTACTATGATTAGTATGCCTTGTCTGTAGTGCATCTATGAGGAATATTTTGTTTTTATGCTAGTTGAAACTCAGTTCAAATCACTGCCATTAGTAAGGATGGGGATGAAAGTACCAGTGAGAAGTGTCTGAGTTTCACTTAGCATTTTGGGAGAGCTATCTCAGTTCTTCTGAAGTGGTGGTGGTGATTACATGTCTCTGGAGAATTGGGAAAAAAGAGCATTAAGATATTCAGTAGAAAGGAAACAAAGAGGGGAAGAAGAGGAAGGCTTCGTGATAACCTTTACCTTCATTCTCAAAAACTGCCTCGTAAGTATAGTGGCATACAAGATCAGTGACTACTTTTCTCAGATACATAGATTAATTGAGAAACTGATGCAACTAGGGAAGTACAGAAAGGAAGGCTGAAAGTCGTAAATGTACTGACTAGATAACCAATCAAATAAAAGTACTGTGAAACAAAGACTAGAGCTATTTTATGTTTCTTGTCAGTAGTTGAAATAAAATAATAACAAAGCTTTTGTGATTGCATACAAAATACAGCTCGGAGAGATTAAACTGCTGCTGAAGATGTACCAGTGGAACAAAATTATAAGTTCATTAAGGAGGCAGTGCCACGATGGTACTTTAGTCTCTATCATCACTTTCACAAGAAACTCAAAGATAAAATCTTGGCTGAAAGATATTTTGGAATTGAAATACTTGACAGAATGGAATATTACATCTCATATTGAACTCATAATTAAAATCTATATTAACTGATTAATAGAACTGGATGGCACAAGTCAAAGGAAACTGTCCACATAGCGGAGCAAAAACCCCAAACCCTTCTGGAAACCAAGTAAATGAAAAATACAACTGTTAGGTAATGTGATAAAACCTTGTCTGTGTGCACAAAGTTATACAGACAACAGATGGTGGGAGCCTGAGTAACACCCTGCCTGGCTAATCCAGGCCCATCACAGAGGCCATCAGCCTATCAAAGTTCCACTTCCACAAGCTAGGGAAGCACACAGACAGGAAGGTGGAAACCCAAAATAAGGACTCAGAGGAAGGGACACTCTATCTGATCCACTCCCAGTGTTGTCCTGGGAGAGCTCCAGCCCCAGTATCTAGATGTAATGAATGTGATGAACCCACTGGGACAGGTTCCTCGTGATGATACAATACCAGACTACCTTTGGGACTTAGAAGCTCCACTGTCTAGGGGTGTAAAATGTATTATCATAAAATCATAGAATTGTTTGAGTTGGAAGGGACTTTTAAAGGTCAACTAGTCCAACCTCCCTGCAATGAACAGAGACATCTGCAGCTAGATCAGGTTGCTCAGAGCCCCATCCAGCCTGACCTTGGATGTCTCCAGAGATGGGGCATCTACCATCTCACTAGGCAAGCTGTTTCAGTACCTCACCACCTTTATTATAAAAAACTTCCTTCTTATATCCAATCTATATATCCACTTTTTAGTTTGAAAACGTTTTCCTTTGTCCTATCACAACAGATCCTGCTAAAGAGTCTGTTCCCTTCCTTCTTATTGCCCTTCTTCAGATCCTGAAAGAAAGGGATGCAGCTCTAAATTGCACAGGACTTACTATGGAAATTTTAAAAAGGAGCCACGGGCAGAGAAAGAGAGGTATTTAAGTGATTTTGGGAGAAGGTAGATGGGCAAGGACATAAAGAGAGGTTGGCTGCATCTAAATAGGCCACTGGTCAGCACATCTATCTGGTCATATTCTGAGGAAACTTACTGAATTCCTTTGTAACTTTTTTCCTGGATGAGAGACTTCTTGTGTGTGTATTTGCAGGTGCCAGCAACTGAGGAGACTGGGCCCCAGGAGAAGCTATTGGGCAGGCTGCGTGATAAGCTCAGCTGCTGGAGCACCTACATTCTATGTATGCATACATAAGTATAATCTCTAATGAAAATCTATTTTGCTCAGCCAGAGAAGAAGCTTAGATGAGGCTGCTGATGCCATCTGTGTTTGTGCGAGTGCTTTGCGTGTTCTCACATAATTCAAATGGCTGGCCACATACATGCATATGTACATGTCTATTCATATATGCAGTGTTTATGTGTGCTCTGTGTGCATATGCCTAGTGGGTATATATCTTCACCCCCACTACTATTTGGATCTGGGGCTGCAGAACTGTGATGGCTACATGTCTCTTGGGCCATGAGAATACAGCTTGATATATTTTCCATGAACAACAACGAAAGTAGAGGATATCTTACAATGTTAGTGCTGAGGTTTTAGTTAAAAATTTAGCTAAACCTGTAAGCATAAGGCTACTGATGCTTTATTTGGTGAAAGTAGGTTAAAAGTCTATATTTTATTAACTTTGATTGGCTTGGGACACAAGATGTAGTTAGTTCATTGCAGCTTTAAGAATTTCTCAGAAGTGGCACCACTGATTCTGTGGCATAGACCTAATTTCACGCAAAGCAGATAAAATGGAGTTGAATCTACTTAATTTAATTTAATTAATTTAAAAGTTAGAAACGCTTGCTTAGATCAAGCATCTTTTATGGTGGGAGGCGTAACCCTGTCTTTCCAATGTCCATCATGGAAGCTCAAAAAAAAAAATTTTTAAAGACCTAAGTTTGAAATGAATGCCCAATTAGAAACCAAATACTGAATGAAACAGATCTGACAGTATACTTGCACTTTAAAGGCTAAGACATGACTCATATTCCAGGTCATCTCTGTGGCTGCTGTTGTCATTATTGCTGCTGGGCACTGAGCTAAGTTAATTGCTGCTAAGCAATCTCTACTAGGCTGCAGTTAAAGTAACAACACAAAATTCCTGTAAAGATAACGCATATCTGCTCCATAAATCAATTAAAAAGAAAAAAGCAAGAAAAAAAAGAAGAAATGTCTCTTTTACCCCAGGCAAATACTCTGGGATATACTGCATTACAGAATTTAGATTGCATATAAAGTCTGTCATACAGTATTGTGGGCAACCATCATGGTATCCTTTCCCAAAGACCAAATTCACTTTAATATTATTTTCTAATCTCAGTGCACTTTTCAGAAGGCTATCATGATTTCATAATCTTCAGCCTGCTCATATTCTCTTCCCCCAAGTAATTTACATCAATTTATTCTCAAGTCAAAATTGTTCTGGCATGTAGTTCTCTGACCTATAGTTATTCTCCTCCTTCCACTTCTATTTTTCATGGAATTATGGTCACTTATAAAGACATGACCACCTTCCTGATCACTGTTTCCTATTCTCAGTATGACGGCAACTGAATGATTTTTTTAATCTTAAAAATGACTTCACATTACAACATAATGTGGTGTAACTAAAGTTGTGTAAGCATATTGAAAAAAAATTGTCCACGGGAAACCATTGAGAAGATTTGCTGCACTTAATAACATATTCAAATATATCTTATTTACCTTCAAAGTTAGTAAAAATACAGGAAAAAAACAAAAACACTTCCTCCATCGTTTGTGGAGGGGAAATTGAATTACTTTATATTGATATTTTGAAACTATATACCTATACTATGTGAAAGTTACTCTCTTGTCTCATCAAATTAAAATTGAAGTACTTTTTGTTTGGGTCACTTTCATACCTTCCAATTTTTCCCTACCCTTTTCCCATACTCCTACATTTTGCCTTTGATTTTGTTGAACAGAGATAGATTTGGGACTCCACTGATGTTTTATTTCATGTACAGGCTTTCAAATATAAATGGTAAAGACTAAGGGCAAAGCTCACACAAAACGTAGATACCTGCACCCACATTGTGCCCAAAGAGGTAAATTGGAAGGGTCAAAGGTGAGGGGCGGTGATGAAAACACCTGGGAAAATGCTTTCATGTTCTATTACAGAGTCTGCCTGCCACCATGAAGCAATCAACTGAATAACTTACATCTGATTATATAATTCCTCACATTGCAGAAAAAGGGGGTAAAGGAGGGGCAGGGTGTGTTAGCATATAAAAAGGATTAAAAGTGCATTGATTTTGAATCTACTGTTGTTTGAAAAGAAAAATATCTGATCCTACCTCTTCGCAGGCGGTCCTGAAATCCATGTGCTATGACACAGCAAGTGATATTTGTCTAAAATAGAGAGAAAGAGTTCATTAGAATGAAAAAGATATTGCAAAACATAACTTATCTGTCTAAGCTGAACAACTGAACTAGCCTTTGTCAGGTCCAGATATAGTCATTCCTTAAAAAGAGAAATGATCAACGTTGCAAAAGGATTAGGAAGCGTAAGATGTTGTAAGTAATTTCTGCTCCTTATAAAGTACACAACTTGGTTTCACAGGGTATGATCAGAGATATTTTTCTGTTCCCACTATCTTGTCCCTCCCATGGGGCATTCAAATTTATTTTTCATATTGCAAAAACGAGTTTATTTTTCATTTCTTTTCAAAAGTAAGGGTGTACTGGAAAGTAACACTTCAGAAGGACACAGTTAAGAGTTGCTTTTCAGAATGTTCTTGCTCTCATGAAAGATTTTTTGTTTTTCTTTTCTCTCATAGCAAAAGAAACATCAGGAATCAATACCTTTGTCTCCCATTTTATTAACATACGTAACCTCTCCGTGGAATCCAGTTATCATTTAACAGTGTATCGGCTGCAGAAATATTTATGAGTTGAAAAAAAACAAATGTTAGAAAAGTTGGGGATATGAGTGAGGGCTGGCAAAATGTCATACCAAATCCTATTATTATTACTTTGCAAGAACTTTACCTGAAATATACTCATCCCAATGCACGCTTATTCATTCATTTATTTATGAGATAAAGCTACAACAGCTGGCTTTTATCAGAGGACCAGAACAGTGTCCTGCTCCTCATTCTACAATACAAATTCTCATCCTTCTGCATAAAACATTTCCAGGCAACACCTCCTGAGCAAAACAGACACTTCATTCAATGCCCTGAGATGCAAAACCTGTAACAAAATCCTACCCATCAAGTAGTCTGCTATTATTCTGAATGAATCACGTGCTTATGATTTTTTGTATAAATTTTCTACTCAAAAGCTTCAACCTAAGAACACAAGCTAAAATGAAATTTAAAAAAAAAACAAAACACATAATACAAAAATGCAAATCTTAATTAAAAATATCTTAATCTCTTAAGCATCTTAATTTGTTTTACTGTCTTGTACTTAGTTTTATTAAATCCAAGCGCACACACATGGCAATATTCTGTATTTACTGAGATTTGTCTGTTTTGCAGCCTGTGCACCAAGCCTATTTCTAACAGAGCTAGCCTATTTTGGCTAGGTTACAGCACATCATTGCTTCCTTGTCAGCCTTACAAGTGCACCAAGAATGAACAAACATCTATATTTTTAATTCTGCTCTCAAAATGCTCATGAAAGACAAGGTCACTATTACAATTTCAAAGGCTTTTCATTCTTGAGGGACAGTTATTATGAAATGAGTTTGTATTTTGTATTTTTTTTATAAACTCTCCCTCTCACAGCTGAGTAAGCTGAAATGGGAAGGAGGCTTTACTTCAAATATTTTGTGAACTTCTTAGCTTTCTAGAACCAGAAACTTTTGTATCTTTAAAATAAAAATTGGAGTGCTGCACAGTGTTATCCTTTTTTAGACCCTGACTATATCAAGTCAGTAACTTCTGCTACAGAAAAAAAGTGTCTCCAGTTACACTCTATTAATTCCTAAACGTCCTGCAATACTCAGGTAACACTGGTTCCACAATAACTGATGACTGCTCTGCAGTTACTTTTTAGTTACACTTGAATGCAAATCCTGTTAAACCCAGGCATTTTCCACAACTAAGTGATATTCTATCTTCATCTCTTTTGTTGTTTTCATGTATTATTGATGTATTTATGTATTCATTTAATAAATATTACTATATTACCATATAGAACCAAAGTCAGGAACTAAGATGATTCTACGTACAGCTGGTGACCCTAAATAAATTTTAATTTGCTCAGATAATTAGTGAATATAGTATGAATTTTCATATGAATATCAGCTTTACTGAAGAAAAAAAAAAAAAAAAAAAAAAGAAACAAAAAATCTTTTAAACATCTCAATCACTACAGTTATTCCAGCTAATCTAATATGCTGAATAATGTTATTTATGAAAATAAATTCTCTATCCTATGGCTTGAGAGATGTCATGGCAAACAAGCACTGACTTTCAGTGCTCTGTTTTGTCATTTTTGAGGACAGATCACAAATTATAAATACTGCCTCTCTCTATCTGCTAATATTTGGCAAGTCTACCTGCTGACAATTCTTTTCCCTTACGTGATATATTACACATACAAAAATTGATAATACAACAAATACCCTTCTGACATCCATTTCATACTGAAATAATTACTTCAGTTCTCAAGGAAGGTTACACACAATGCTTCACTGAATTACAGAAAGCTATGGGCTGCAAGGAATCTTAAATATCATCTAATTCCAATCCCCTATGACAGACAGGCACACCTTCCACTTGACTAGGTTACCCAAAGCCTCGTTCAGCCAGGTCTTGAATACTTACAGGCATGAAATATCCACAGTTTTTCAGAGCAACCTGGTCCAGTGCCTCACTATCTTCATAGTGAAAAATTCCTTTCTAATAGCTAATTTAAATCTACACTGTCTACACTCATCTAGTTTAAAATCATTATCCTTTGTTCTGTCACTATACTCTATGATAAAGAGTCCCTCCCCGGGTTTTCTAGATTCCTCCTTGAGGCTCCAGAATGCTGCTGTAAGGTCTCCCTGAAGTCTTTTCTTTGCTAGACTGAATAACCTCACTTAGCAGTCTTTTTTCACAGAAGAGGTGTTCTAGCCCTCTGATCATCTTCATGGCCCTCCTATGGACCCTCTTCAACAGGCCCATAGTCTTCTCAAACTGGAAGCTGAAGAATTGAACGCAGTACTCCAGATAGAGTCTCATGAGAGTAGAGTAGACAGGAAGAATCAACTCTTTCAATGTGCTGATCATGCTTCTTTTAATTCAGTCCAGGACATGGTTGGCTCTCTGACTTGCAAGTGCACATACATTTCCACATCATGAAAAGCTTTTCATCCATCAGGACCCTCAAATTCTTCTCAGGGTTGCTTTGAACAAGTTCTCTGCCCAGTCTGTATTTGGCTTGTGACTGCCCCAACCCAGGTGCAGGACCGGACTTATGGTTCTTGTTGACCTTGATGAGTTTCTCTTGGGACCACCTGCCAAGTCTGCCAGTGTCCCTTTGGATGGCATCCTTTACATACTGTATGGCAAATGAACCATGCAGCTTGATGTTTTCAACAAGTTTGCAGAATATGTACTCAATCCCACTACGCACATCACTGACAACAATAGTAAACTGTACCAGCCCCAATATAGACCCACCCAGGAAAACTGCTTGTCACCAATCTCCACTTGGTCTATCCATCAGAATCATCTATCTGTAATCTAGAGATAAGGATGTAGTGTTGGTTCAGTATCATGTGGTTTGCATAAGTCCAGGTAGACGGCAACAGTAACTCCTCTCTGCCGCAGAACACCAACACATTTTTCAGGCACTTCTTGACCTTAGTAAAGCCACGTTGACTGTCCCCAGTCATATCATTTTTTTTCTGTGTGCCTCAGCATAGCTTACAGTAGGATCTCTTGTTCCATGATCTTACCTGACATGGAGGTGAGAATAACTGCAATTCCTTGGGTTTTCTTTTTTCCCATTTTAAAAATGGAGGTTATGTTTCTCTTCTTCTTGTCACTGGGAACTTCACTGGACTGCCAAGAGCTTTCAAATACAATGGAGAGTGGTTTAGCATCTTCATCTGCCAGTTCCCTCACGATCACTAGATGCATGGATCTGTGCACCTTCAAGATCTTTATACATGGTCTTGAACCTCATCTCCTACAGTGGGCAGTTCTTCATTTTCCTGGTCCTCTGCCTTTGGATTCTGAGACTTCCTCTGGGAAAGATGTCTGGAGGTAGTTTTTCATGATTGATGATAAGATCTTCTAATATTAAAATGACGTCTAAGATGTGTATCTGGAACTACAGAATTCTCAGCACAAAACCACATTTCCCAAAGTTAGCGTACCTTTTTCACACATCACAAACTCAGTCACTAATCTCTGCAGCATGGCTTGCACTGTTTCTGTATAGCACTGTTTCCAACTGTTTCTTCGTTGTGGTACAGAGCGGAAATCAAGCCCATTCTCAAAGGGGGTTTTTTGCAGTCCATCAAGCAATTTTTTAACATTTGATATTTTGGAAACAGCACACAGCATCTAAGATTGCACAGTTCATGATCTCATACATCAGCTCAGAAACTTCATTGTTTCCTGTTTCCATGGAAGAACTCTCTAGGTTATTAAATTACAAGAATACATATAATGCATCACACAGACATTTTATGATGCTATGCTGGTAAAATATTTTAATGATTAGTAATTTTCTCCTTCTGTTATACACTATATATATATATATATGTGTATAGATACATATAAAACCAAGAAATCCAAGAAATTCTAAAACCAAAGCATTTTAAAAACAATAAACTGTGAAATCCACCACTGACTGATGTCTCTTGGCCTGCCTCTGGCTAACCTTGGCAATCTCCTTATCTTGAAATCATAGCCACACTTACCTGAGTATCTTTCCAACTCTCCAAAGAGCTTCCTTCAGTCTCACACAAACATATCAGCGCCCAAAGATACCTTCAGCATCAGTATTTCATTTTTCTTTTTGCCTCCCCATCCATAAATTGCTTTGGCACAAACTGTGCTCTTTAAGGTGAGGAAAAAAACACCTGTCTGTGGCTATGAAACGCTGACATGCAGAGGAAAAGTAGCAGTGTTGCGACAGGGTCTGGTGCACAAGTGTAGTGTGAAGCATGAGCAGTGTATATCATTCAAAGAGGAGTGACGGCTAAAAGAGAAAATGACACTTCCTCTGAAAAGCTTTGGGACCTGTAATCGAAGTTATCTACACAAGCATGCTTTAAAAAGTTACTTTTCTTCCTTTCTACTTGATTTGCAATCCATACTTCCTCTAAAACTGAGTTACCAAACTTATTTAGCTCATCTCTACTGATAGATGTCTAGGAAGCAGCACATGAATGACAGGTTGAGAACAGAATTTGACACCCTCTTGACAGAACAAGCAGTTATTCAATACCAAAGAAAGCATTTACTGAGCTGTAATATTATGGCATTTTTGTTCTAATGGGAAATCAATGGCTAAAACATAATGGCAAAGTTGAAGACTAAGACAGCCCTCAGAGACAAAGCTTCATTTAGGATAATGCATTGAGCACTTGAGTTATGCTCAGGTCTTCCTATAATAAATCAGGTTATACTCCTGTAGTGTGATAGATGCAATTTCACCATGACAGAACATTCCACTATTTTTAATAAAATAAGATAGCAAACCAAAAGAAAACTTCATGGATGCATGACAATGATAACAAACACTTTGTAAAGTCTTCATAAAGATACAAGCTAAACAGAGTACAACTGGAGCAGAAGTACAAAACAATTCTCAAGGTTACTGTTGCAAAGAACAGAATATTGTATCCAAAAATAACAAATTCGTGGAGAAAGATGTATTATCAAACACAACTGAATTTATCATGATACCACTGCAGCTTGCATAGTTCTTACTCACTTGGGATAAATCACATTATTTTTTTCTTGGAAAACTGAGTAAACAATTTTTTACTCCTCTTAATATTTACCTTCCTCAATTGGGGAGATCTGTCTGGTGGTTTGACTCTGAGAGCTGTCTGTCTGCATCTTCACAGAGTCTTGAACTCGGAAGAAGCTTATACAGAGACAGTCTACAGTCACAAGAATGTTCACTGTCTGAATTGCTTACTGGCAAGCAGACTAAAAACATGTTTCAAAGGCATAAATACCGCATCTTGCAACCAATTGTGACAGCTATTAACTAATAAACTACATGTTCACCTTTTAAAGTCCTTCTCCTGCCTTCATTGCTACCAAAATTGTCTATGCTCCACTTTCTGGAGATATTTGAATCAAATCTCATTTCTTTGTGCGCTGAGAAATGAAGTACATTTCTATGTAACTGTGCAGGGTGTTTTTAGAGAAATTTATTAAAATTTATTATTAATTATCTCTTATCCACAGCATAGCTGGTCCTTTCTGTTTTAAGGAAAAACAAAACAAAACAAAACACATGGGGAAACAGAGGCATTAGTTTAAATGCAAATTTCACAAACTCTTCTCTATTCTGGACAGCTTGCAACAAAATGTTTTGGGCTGGTACAGTTTTCTGATCCATGTACACAGCACAGGAATCCAAAGGAACCATTTAGTAACCACAGGCAGACAACATATTCCGTTATTTTTTTCCAGGCTACTTCCATTATATTTCATTTGAAAACAGAGTTACTTACAGTCAGTTAACATAATGTATTTAGTCATTTACTGTAGTAGCATATTGGACCCATCTGTTGAAAAATTTGTCCATAAGCTGGGAATGTATTCCCAATACCCAAACACATCCTTACTTCTCTCACAGAATGCAATACACAAGGAGAAATCATTCAGAATTTTAGCTTCCATGAATTAATTCATACTGAAAGATAGTCAGAAACCTGGAGATCTGGAATACATTACACATACTTCATCTACCCAGTAGTTCAAAGAACAAGGCAAAGTTTCAACTGAGCAAAGACATGCACTTTTTTCTTTTTTCTTTTTTTTTTCTTTTCTTTTTTTTTTTTTTTTTTGCCAGTGAGCAGCATAAATATCTGACAAAGCTTTTCGACAAAATGTCCAGCTCTCAGCAAAGCACATGCTTCAAAAGAATTGAAGCTGGCAATTAGCAGCTAACAAGGTTTCTAAATGTTTAATTCCCATTACCATAATTAAGAATTATATTTACTTCCTAGTCATAATTTATTGTTTTAATTGCAAGCATTCGTAATCCACAAGCACAGTTACGGAGGATTCAAAATTAAGTGGGCCTCATGGCAGTATTAACTGAATGAAGTTATACTGGACTCACGGTTATACATTCCAGTATTATTTACATCAAAAGTTATCTGGTGTCCCACATCTACGTGTAATGCAGGCAAGTTATGGCTTGGCAAATGCAAACTGATGGAAATGGCAAAAATAAAAAGAACAATGCAACACATGATCTTTCACCGGTAAAAAAGCAGTACTATGGGAGAATCATTTGAAAATGGCAAGATTAAATGTCAATGGACTGCTACTGCATGTTTTTTTGGGAGGAATGCTCTACAACAAGCTTGGACAGGAAACTTTGGCTCTGTATTAAAGCCTGGAATGTTGCTCAGAAAAAAACTAAATGTTCCTTCACTTTTCCACAGTGTTATCTTTTGATGATTCTCCATAATTATCTGAATACAATAATGTATTTAATTTTGAACAGATGTAGCACAGATACCAGAGGCCCAAATGAGGATAAATATCCACATATTCTAAGCTTCTCTGAAGGCAGTACAAACTGTTACATAATTTAGGTCAATTTCCCAGTTTTACCAAAATAACTGTGCTTCCTATCCAAGACAAACAGAAGTTCTCTGACTATCTGCTATTGCAGTCTGCTTTTTTCCTGTGTTACCTCTCAACACAGAGCTTCCTAATAAAAGAGATACTGGCAATTCCTTTGCCATGGCAATTGATTCCCAGTCAAATATAAATTTCATGTCTCTGGCATTATGCCTAATGCAAATAGTTTGGAGTGAGACATTCAATATCGCGTTGCATCTTTTCATTTCATTTAAGTTAAAAAATCAAAAACGCATTGTGCCAATCTCCTAGGAGAGGTAAGGAAATCAATTATCAATTGTAAAGACTTAGGAGGTTTTGTTTGGCAGGATTCTTGGGAATTGCTTGAAGAGCTAAGTTTAAGAAAGGAATGTTTGCACTTCTGAAATTTAGCATGTTTTTTCAAATTCACGAGAAGGTAAGATAATGCTTAATAGAAAACTCACAATTTAATATAAGTTTTGCCTGTGTCTTAGCCTATATTTAATACATTTAGTCAACATGGTAATTTTATTCTCTTAAGCTTTGACTTTCATTAAATGGAAATAAAATAATACCACATTTATTTGGGATTTTTCAGATTCTGTATAAATATCTGACATATATATTTACACCCCTATATAACAGATAAAAAGATTCAAGTTTATTTCAGAAGCTCTTAAATGGGAAAAAAATATTTCACAGTGAAACCTGTGAAATCTGCATTCCCTCCACATACTACATTGCAAAAATCATGCTTAAAAATCAAAATAATAATATATAATTAATAACAGTAAGCAAAATCAGACTATGTGAAGGAGGGACACAATGCCAGAAGTAGTACAGAAGTTATTCATTTTATCAGCTGAAAGTTTTGATTCCAGTAAACATTTGTAGAAAGCTGCACATATTAGCATTTTGTTAATTGACTGATAAGATTTCCACATAAAAACAAAAACGCAAAACAAGATTTCTCAACAGGTTTGGCATTCTTTCTCTTTATATGCAACTGTTTGAATCACAGTCTCTGGCATACATTGATAGAGATTGAACTAACAAGGTAAGCACGACTGAAAGAAATTCAATTTAAAAAAATTCAAAAGATAAAGTCCATTGAAAATGAAATGACCAGCCATTTTAAACTTCCCCAGAAAAATAAATGAATAAATAAATAGAAATAAAAATCCAAGTTTCATTTGAAACTTCATAACCTAAATAGCATTTACCTTTCTTCGTTTTTGAAGGAGTAAACATTGTTTGACTCAACTAATCACCAAAACTTTTTCATGTTACTTTACCATCTCTTTTTATGAAATAATTCAGAGTCCAAGAAAGAACATTCCTATTCAAAATTCACGAGGTCAAAACACTGTCTGACATATTTTAAATTACCAGACTATAGATCACACAGTGCAATCAACACACAATTTTTTTGAGATAGAGTGGTAGTAGGGTTTTAAAATCTTTTCTTGTCACATCTGTAAGTGTGAATAAAAATTCTGTACCAAATTTGTGTCATAAGCGTCTACCTGGCCCAAACAAAAGAGGATACCTCATACCTGTTGAGAAGGTATGTCAAATGCAGCATTGAAAGGCACTGGGCTTTACTAGTCTTTTCCTTAGAGATGGTAGCAATAAACAAGATAATCCAGTAAAAAGCCTGGCATCAATTAACTTTCAGTGATTGTTTGATATTTGGAGCTTTCTTTTGAGTTGGCATTTACTGTCATCTCTATTTTTGCAATTGATAGTTTTACTATAATTTGGAAATGGAATTCAGGTATTCAGGAGTAGAAAAATTAGGGGAATAAGCCTGGAAGCTAAGGAGGGAGATGGGCGGATCGCATGAGAGTACATTAGATCAATACATGTTGGTGGAATAGAAGAAACCAGTTATTCTTGCTTTTGTCAAATCAATATTCTTTGCTGGCATACTCATCTTTAATGACTGAACTCAAATATCAAAAGTAACTTTAATTAAAAAAAAAAAAAAAAAAAAAAAAAAGTAGAGAAGTCCATCTTCATGGAAGACTGTAAGAGCCAAAAGCTCAGGCTTCTTATTTACGTAGGCTAAGAAATCTTGAGACTGGGACTCAGCCCAGAGAAATTTTCTGTCACTTATTCTGTTGGGTCATTGATCTTTAATGTCAATAACTTTTTTTATAGTTGTTTTTTTTTTTTGTTCTTCTAACATATGAACTTAAGAGGTTTTCCATAAATAATCAAGTTAATCACATGAATAATTTGGAAAAAATAAAAACAATAACAGAGGTCAACTTAAAGTAATACAATTAAAGCACCATTACACAGCTTCAGGTTGAAGTCAGAACTGCAACTCAGCTTCTGTTACCAGACCCCATATTCAACAGTGGCTTTCCTATCCAAGAATTCCTATGACAAGTATTCACACACAGTGAATACTCACCACTAAAATCATTAAAATCACCATTTGTTTGCCATCTCTGATGAAACCATAGATGCATTACAGAGAACTCCCAAGGATTGTTGACATTGCTACTCCAGTATCATATCTGCAAAGTCACTTATAAAGACAGTATCTACCATTAGAACATTGATTTTCCTCAGGTTAAGAGAAACAGACAGTAACCTATTTCAAATATACTGTTCACAATATAGGTATTTCTAGCCACTAGAGATACCACAGTCATGGTTTGCAGTTCTCATCATATATATCTTTTTTCAGAGCAGTTACTTCTACATATAGCAGATATAGCACATTCAACACTTACTGAAAACAAACATGAACAACTTGACTCAATCAGCATAATTAGAACTTTCAGTTGAGTTTTTATATAATTGCAATGAAAGCCTCTTTAACTCCTCTGAACTCCAGAAAGCAGGAACTTATAGCAGTACTGTCATACGTTCGTTTATTGTCAGAATGCTCCTGCAGTGATACATTGTCAAAATAGATAAGAAAACTTGAAATATGCAAAATATGCCACAGAGGAAAACACAGCACTTTAAGCACTGCAAAATTAAAATAAACAAATTTAAGGAGCCTATGAGAAAATTTAAAACTAATCAGAAAACAACTCTTTCTTTCTCTGTAACAGTAGCATTCATCACTGAAAATCGTTCTGTATGGCACTGGATTGGGATGAAAAAGTGGTCATCCCAGCTGTTCACACAGTTCTCTTCTGGAGGATACAATGCCAGCCATAGAGGTATAGAAATAAGGAGAAAAAAATACCAAATACAGCCTGGTCCTCTCTTGAAAATAGAGGTTGATTCAGATTAACACTGATTAGTGGTAAAAACATCTGGTTTAGGAACACAAAGCCACCAGACAATGACGCCAGTGCCAGCAGATGTGGGTGGACAGCTACAGGAACCCCCCCTATTTAATCAGTTACCCACCTCATGGGAATTAGTCGTTTTGTTTATCTAATTTTCTACCTCACTGACTACTGCTCTGCTTTGATTTTAACTTAGTGTGTTATTAAACTCACTGAGAGCCAGGATGGCAGAAACTGAAAGCTGTAAGAATTTTTTCTTTGGCTATAAAGTCTTGGACATAGTTACGATACTGATTATGATATAGACTAATGTGAGATTAATATTAGTAACTCCTAACTATTGTTGTCACAAAAACTCCATCTTTTTATTCAGACGTAACTTAGACACGTTTTAACTGTTTTTTATTACATGCTTCTTAGTATATATCTTTTTTTTTTTTTTTTTTTTTTCAATAATATAGACAAAAAAGAAAAGCTGTCTCTGAAGACAAAGGTAAGGACTGGCATATTAACTTACTTAATAAACAGAGGAATAAAAAAGCTGTTGGTCTTGCTATGAAAAGCCTTACAGTTCCCACGTCTGCAAAAGACCCTGGAATTTTGACAGATTAAATTGCACTTCTGCAAAAAATAAAACAAAATGAAATAATGTAAACAAAAATAGAAATCAGTGAAAGGGGAAACTCTGTAGGCCAAAACAGAGGAGCTACCTGGATAGACCAATTGGGGACCTTTTGGGCAATGGGCAAGGTGAGCGACAAAAGAGACAAAAGAGACAGTCTTCAGGAGAGAGAAAATGAAAGTCTGTAACCACCATAAAGCACTTGCTTCCAGAGAGGAAATAGCCAAAAATCAACGCTGAAAATTCTATACTCATGACAGTATTACACCTGTTTTATAGTAGAGAATACTAAAATTAAGCAGTGCTAGTATTTTATTATACATGCTGTTATGTATTACGGGCTTGATCCATTTCAGTTAGTACTCTTCAAAACAAGAGGCAACATGGTTGAGTAATTAGTATGTAATCATTCTCAATAGGCAATTTTCTTGCAGCCTTCCTAATTGGAGGATAATGCTGTTAAATACTATCGATATAGGCTACATTATGCAACCACTCTCCATGCCAGTAACCAGTTGCATTGATAACACGAACTAGGAGATTCATTTTGTGAAAATTCACAAAAAGAAGCAGAATATCACAGCGACTGCTATAGTAGCTGTAATAGTAGCCTTGCAGGTTCCAAGCCTACCAGTGACAGCACCAAGAGGATAGCTGTGCTTAATTCAAGTATTTTCCAGCTTATACTTTACTGAAAGATTTTAAACATAAGTAATGAAAGTAAATCAATCTCCAGATTAAAAAAAAAAAAAAAAAGTCACTAAATTGCACAGCTATAATAGGTGTGCATTTATATTGGTAAACTAAAATAGTACTGAACAACTTGTGCATTTCAGACACAGTCACCGAAGCTAAGCAGGAGTTTTGCCCTTTGTTTTACTTTCCAAGACTCTCAGTCAAGAGAGGAGAGGAGAGGACAGAGTTCAGGTCACAGTTCCTTTATTAAGTTTAAAATCTATTTCAGGGAATAGAACGGCCATAGTTTAAAGACTTCATCCGGAACTGGATGAGGTATAAGTACTTTTTCAGCACATCTTCCCACAATGGGAGCAAGAAAGAAACTTCTATGAACTGTCCAGAATGTGACTATGTTAAGAGATACAACATAGTGCCAGTCTGAGAAAATCTAGGAAAAAGGAAAATAATTTTTAAAAAGGAAAAGAAAAATGTGAAAGAAGAGTTAAGAGATTGCTGATAAGAAAAAGGACATGGAAAGAAAAAGATCTGAAAGAGAAGAAAATGGAGAATAGGAAATGAAATAGTAAGGAAAGAGTGGTACAAGTTATGAATTTTAGAAAATGAATATTGAAGAAACCTTTACCTTGCAGAGAGATGAGAAAATAAATGTATGTTTTATAAAATCATTTGGAATTCCAAATTACACACTCTTTTTCAAAACTGGTCTTATATAAATGTCAGCTTGATCAGACTCACATTTACAAAGTTTAATCTTACTATTTTCTTCATCAATGCTATTCCATATTCTAATTGGTATAGTGAAGGGATATTTTTTCAGGTATATGAAGGATCCCAATCGGTTTTCTTTCCCTCCTCCTTCCCACCCCCACTACCTCCCCCCAACACACACATTCTCAGCCCTGGAAAACAAAGATTAATTTTGCAGAAACGGAAACAACAGAAATCTCAGAGTTGAGCTGGCTATAGGAAATAAAGCTGAGAAGAGCAGTCAGGTCAGAGATGCATTAAGAGATGCTTTCTTTACATCTTCGGTTACATGGTTACAATAACTGTGCCACAGTTCAAAATGTTTTCATAAAATTACCAGAACTACGAAAGTTCATTGCTTGTGACGTGCCTACTGAGAACAAATTACTTAAGTGCAGCTTTGGGTACTACCTGACTCACTATTGCTTCCTTATCAGTGTAGAAATATTCAAGTGAAAGAGGGAGATATAAGGCGAACAAACTGTACAGATGTCCGGTGACACACTGAATTACAGTGAATGAGCAGATGTTACCAGAACACAGCGATGCAGGAAATGAAAATGGGTGTTGTGGGGCTGTACAGTATGTTTGAGGATCTGGGATTTGGCAAACCTGTCGCAGAGGAATGATTAAAGCAGGAAGCTCAGCTAAATTAGGACCATGCAGCAGAACAAAATACATGACTATTTTTAGAAAATGTTGGCATCCGCATAGCCCAGGGAAAAGACTGGCCTCTTACTTTCAGTGTGACAGAAATGGCATCCAAGTAAGTTACAAGGACATACCAAGAGTAAATGCTAGAGAAGTTAAATGAGACTGATAGAAGACAGTGCAAAATGATGGCTTAGGAGGAGTTCTGCAAAATAAATGTCAAGGGCTCTCTGTTACCCAGAGTCACAAAAGTATAAATCCTTTTGCCAATTAATGAACATATTAGAGAATAAGTCAGTTTAGGACACCCTGGTATCAAATAGCTTTATCTCAGCTTGAATGCATGTAGGAAAACAAACAAACAAATCAATTTGTGAAGTATAAATACTGACATTGAGTGGAAATCCTTTGGGAAGGTTCCAGCTTCAGAAATACTATTCTATGCATGCTGTGTCTGTGATACTTCATCATATTTTCAAAGAACTCTTCACAGAGAATAACAGATAGAGCTCAATTTAAAGTGAGGTGAAAACTAGAATGCTAAAGAAGGTATTAGAGACAGGCTTCCCTGTTTAGAAAATGCTTCACCATTGAAAATTGAGATTTCTTCTACGATCTGCTTATATTACCTCTCCTAGCAACAGCACTGTTTCCAGCTTCTTGTATTCCTCCACTATTTTAGCAGCCATCAGACTGCCTAAAAAATTGGTTCCCTCAGTGAGAAATATTTACATTTCTTGCTGCTTTGGCTAGTGTTTTATAGCAGTGGTTTTTCATACAGCGCTACTAACAATCACTAATAGTCAGTCTATAAAATATACTGTGCTGTTATGAGATTTTGTAACCTATCTATTAAAGAAGAACATTAGTTGTGAAAGATTCACAAGACTGACAATTAGTAAATATCCATCCAAGTTTTCACCCACAGTGTTTTTGATTCTTGCATCAGTGGTGAAAGAGATGGCATGATGTCATGTGAGTTACCATGTCAGTCCTTGCAGGGAATGACCTAATGGCACTCACAAAGACTGAAAAAGCAAATATCCAAGTTTCTCTTTATAGTTCATATTTTCTAGAGCCTAAGAAAACCAAGTAGAAAGGAAAACAAACTCCAAATCTGTCTTAAGCAAACTTCAGTTCTGTTCAGTATTGTCCAATAAAAACAACAAAATAATCTTTAAATTTATTCCTCAACAGATTTCCATTTAAGGAGTAAACCTTGTTATCCCACCTTTCACCATCTGGGATCAAAAGCATATGCTTCCTCTGCTGATGCCTTTCACTGAGCATATTCCCTTACTGAATTCTCCCTCCGTTTCTAATACACCTGACAGATTATTGTGACACGAGGCCATATGAGAACACATATTCTTATGTACAGAGGAGTTTATCAAAGGATTTAGAGTACTGTTTGTCAATCATTACATTCAGCCACTAAACCTTTCTACTCAGTAAACAAACAAAAAACATTTAGCTCTTCCTATCCAGAGGTGAACAGACTAGCCCTGCCCCAATCTTGAGAGCAGTGTTCTGTACAGGATTTTTATGAGGACCTTTCAGCTGCAGTGAGCCCCTCAAAAATTATTTAAGAATTGCCAGTACGATGAATCGTTTTGTTCCTCATGGAACAGGGCAGGATGCCAGAGCTTGTATCTTCAGAATTTATCCCACAGAAAAGTGAGGTATATATGCTCTCAAGTTGCCAAATTACACTTCGCTAGACTGCATTGGTTTTATTCCTTTTCAGTATATTTGATAACACTCAGCTGCTTAGCAATTTGTCTTTCCCTGGGCCAGTTACTTGTCAGCCCTCAAGACAGTAACTCATCAATGACAATAGACAGTAAGTCAGCTTCATCAGGGACTCAAATGCCTCTATGAAAATGTTTGCAGCATGGGGAATAAACAAGAGGAAGTGGAGCTGTGCACATGCTTGCAGGGCTTTGATGTCAGTAGCACTACAGAGACACAGTGAGGTGGCTTCCATGACTGGAGCACTGAAATGGAAGGATACAGGCTTTTTAGGAAAGATGGGCAGGATAGATAAGGAGGGAGGTATCATCCTCGATGTCAGTGAGCAGCTAGAATGTACGGAGCTCCATCTGAGAGCTTATGAGACAAGATAAAATGGAGGGCAGGGATAGATGACATTGCAATGAGGGTCTGTACAGGGCATATGACCTGGATGTCAGACAGAGTATAGATAGATAGAAGCAGCCCTGGCCTTCATTGAATCCAGAAGGTTCCTGGATTACGTTGATGATAACTTCCTTATCCAAGTGACAAAGGAGCTAGTAAGAAGAGATGTTATGCTTGATCTCATTCTTACCAGCATGGAGAGACTGGTGGGGAATGCAAAGCTCAATAGTGGCCTTGGCTGTAGTGACCCTGAAATGCTGAAGTTCACATTCCTTAGTGCAGAAAGGGATAAGCAAAGTAAATTCACTACTGTGGACATCAGGAGAGCAGACTTTGGTCTTTTCAAGGATCTTTCTTTCTATTTTTCTCTTCCTCCCTCCTTCCAAAGGAACAGTTTTGTGAAAACGGCATTAGAAGTACTCAAGTATCTAAAGTTAGAAATATATTTTAAATATCTTACTGAACTCAGCTTTCACAACAATGAAGTCCTATGGTGGGTTTTCTTCTCCCTATGTATAAAAAAATTATGAAGACAAAATTATTTTGGGATTAGCTAACTTCCAGAAGTAATAGATTTAATGAGACTTTCTAATTTGGTGGTAATATTTGAATTTCACAGTTGAGCATATCATAAAAAATAAATAGTACTGGTCCTTGTTATAAAGATGTAAGATGACATTTTTGTAGAACGACAACCAACCCTCAGAACTCAAGGAATCTCAAACAGCCCACATGAGCAATATAAAGTAAAACTCTGACATACACTATTACAACAATTATTGGAAATTTTCAGGGAGGGAAATTTCCTATTTACAAGGCTGCATAGTACAGCATACAGTCCATCAATATGGCAAAATGTACTTAAAAACCAATATAAATTAGTCTAACTGCTTGAGGTATCATTCAAGCTGTCACTTCAAAGAACACCAAAGTTATTTTTCAAAATCTAACATTAAAGAGCTTTGTTATATTGATGTATCTAGAAACTGTATTACATGCTTTCCTTCTAGATTTCTTCTTTTATCGTTTGTTTTAAGGGATATATATATATATAAATTAAAAAAAAAGAAAACAACAAAAAAAAAAAGATTAATTCCAGGCTATAATATACTTTACAACCCTCTACAGATATGCGTGAGAGTCCCCTGATCATCAGAGATGATAGATCATAGAATCACTTGGGATGGAAGAGACCCCAAATGTCATCTTGTTCAAAGCCCCCTGCCATGGGCAGAGTTGCCAGTTTCTATATCAGTCTGCTCAGGAACCTATCAAACCTGGCCTTGAACGTATCCAAGGATGAGGAATCCACAACCTCCCTGAGCAGCCCAAACCTGTGCCTCACCACTCTCTGAGTAAAGAATTTCGTCCTAATATCTAATCTAAAATCTTTCAGTAAAATTAAGATGTGATTTCAGCCACAAGACTTTAAAAAGTCTCTCTTCACTACTGTAATTTTCAGGATTTCATTAACAGAGCACATACTTCAAAATTGTAATTCCTTTGCACTTTATTGAATTTAATCATGTGGAATATATTTTATGAAGTTCTCTCCTTGACTTTCACTTTCAGCAGAGGTGATTTAGGAGAATAAACAAGAAAACCAACATAAAATCAACATAGTATTTTAACTGATTATTTTTTCATACAAGATATTTGGATCATGACAAAGCTTAAATTCTAATCTGTATGTTATGTGTGAATGAACTATTTTTCTAGTTCTTAAGTTCCTTGGAAATAGTCATGATTTGCACTGTTTTGCATAGAAGTAAAAATACCAACAAGCTGGAAAATAATAAAAAGATAAAATATTTACTAATTTATCCCTCTCAATTCTCATATTTTCCAATCTTTTCCAGGAGTGTTATCTCACCACCTCCACAACCTGTCCATATTTTCTCTATTATTCTTTTAAAATTTTTCTCGCTCACTCTAACATTTCACAAGTTATATTAGACCTTGCTCTCATTTTCTGCCACTGTTCTTCCAAAATTCAAATTGCCATTACTTATGTCTGAAACTTATGCAAAAAAAAAAAAAAGCTGAATGTTGTATATTTAATAAGAAGACACTATTAGAAATATACTACACAAATACTTAAAAGCCTCAACTGAATGACCGTGCTGCAAATTCTCTTGCTCCAAGTATTTCAAGCACTATAGCTTTTCTCATTTCCAAATTCTGAAGATGAGGTATCATGTTTATCATCTTTTTGACAAATCTAAGTCATTTAATCTAATATACTCAGGAAATTTGTATAAACTTTTTTCTCCTTCTTCCTTTTAAATCTGGATACAAGAATCATCTACCAGAGTCCGAGAGTAGTTCAAAAACAGAAAACAAAATGACACTAGAATAATAGAGCAGACTGCCTTTTCCACATCGTAAACAAAGCCAAACAAAAACTGCTCAAGTATGCACAATTTTAGACACTTACATAGTGATGTCACATAAACTTGACAAGACATCAGTCAGAGAACATTTAAAAACTGACCTACAAAATGCCAAAAAAGTTCCTGCTTCAGAAAAGGAAGAAACACTGAAAGAAGTGAGACACTGTAGACTGCTGTGTAAGGTCATTAAAATAAATTGTTTCTCAATAAGCAGCTCATTTGACAGATGAGTTGTGCCAGGATGAAACTTATCGCTTACAGTTTTATGTTTGTAGGGTTTGTATGTTTTTACATATGATATCATTACTTAAATAAATGTGCAACAAGCTTATATTGGTTCTATTTCAATCCAGCCAATTTGGCAAATTCTTCATTTTCTATAACTTCTGAAAAAGATACATAGTAAACCTGGCAACGCTTAGCAGCTAACTGTCCTTAAACTATTACAGTGAGAAATGATATGATGATTGTTCTTTAAACAACGAAACAGATTTGAGAAATTGCTCCCGTGCTTCTTGTTAAGTCAGGAACAAAGTGAATTTTTACCTCTCTATACTCTTGCTCTGAAATCTCTCAGCTAGAAATCTGCAGAGATACTGTTCTAAAACATGGATTAAAGCATCTTGAAAACGTGCTACTTTGAGATCAAAATTCAGAGGGCCCTTAAATTAGAGCACTGACTAATACTCCTTTCTTTTCCTCAACCACCTCTCTTTTCACATTTCATGAAACTGTCGGGACTAGCTTGCTGCAGCAGAATTAGAATTCAATTTAGAAGATTTGAACTGCTTAGATGTTAAACACATCATGGTGATCGAGATCCACATTTCTGTTCCACAGCACTAAGTAGCACAGAGCCTAGCTGCTCTTTACTGATGGTCAGCAAAAATAGCAATCAATGTCAGTCACATTCAGCACATACTTACTACGTGCTGCCCTGGCAATCCAGGCTGAAATTAAGCACTGGAAGACCACACAGAGAGCCTGGAACCACCTGTCAAGGAAGGTATGGTATACAAATTGGACCAAATACATACAATTCTTGAATGCTAAAAAGCATCTTTCGAAAGCCAGTAAGAAACATCAGAAAGTTCTCATAAGAATTGTCTGGACAATAATGCCAATTATGGAAAGGAATCTTATTTAAAAAGTCAGTATAAACATTTTACATAAAATTAATGCATTGTTTAAAACGTTTCTACAGTCTCTGCCATGGATGTGATCTTCTATGATTTTCTGGTTATCAGTATTTCACATCATAACATCATGCACTGGGAGTTAAAGAGTTAATGCTCCAGTTCTGGGCACCTGTCCCAGAAGAGAAGAACTACATTCCCAGAGGACTTTGTGTTCAGAGAGGAGATAAAACATCTGGCAAAGTCATGAGACCTCTCTCTCCCCTTGTGCTCACCCCAATTGAACATCTCATCTCAGAATTAAAGTAAGGCCTTCGGCTTTTGGACGGTCTCTTTTTTTTTTTTTTTTATTTACCAGCTTTGATTCTAATTATACTGTATTTTATTGTATTACGGTGTGTTATCTTGCATTCCAATACCTTCTTTAGTAAATTAGTTTGTTTCTCCTTAGATCATTGCTGCTGTTTTGTTTTCAGGCCCATCTCCCTACTCTTTCCCTTTTTTCCCCTTTTCCCTTTACTGGGTTGTGGGTCCCCTAGTCATGGAACTGGGGTGAACCAGCCCATAAACTGTTGAAACACAGGGTTCAGAGAATGAAGAACTCTAATGTCAGTTATTACATTGCAGAAGAATATCTTCCTTTTTCCATTATTTTCACCAAATAAATTCCAAATAAATAAATAGAAACTCCTATCTGCATGTCACATTTGGCTTCAAAATCCAAATGCCAGAAGTCATGAAAAGCAGGTGCAGAAGTAAATCAGAAGACATTTTAATGCCTACCAGAAACAGATAACACAAATAATTTACTGTTGGTTTCAGTGTCTTCATGTTAACTCACAATTGCCTACCCAAAACTGAAAGGTCACCAGTTCTGCAACTAAGAAATATCAGTTAAGAAGCTCATTTAAGATTAACAACAAGCTATTAACTTTTATCTGCTATAGGAAAAAGGGGATCAGTAAAGGAAATTAAGCACAGCAGGATTTGGTTCAGGTTCAGAATACCATTTAGTGCATGAAAATTCATTAATTCAGCTGAGTTCTCACCATGAGGTAAGAACTATGAGCTTGGCAGCTCAGGTTTGTCTCTCATTGTGCCTAACTCCTTGGCACACAGACACAGATAGCTGGGCATCCAGAGATAAATACCAAGCTGCACAACACCTCAGAAATCACTCCCTTCCATGCTCTTAAATTCCTATGAATGACATTTAAAGCAAAGGGACAGAAGAAAGAATTTAAAGATAAATAACAGGACAACATAAAGACACAAGGCAGGAATGTTGTTTACACTGTCCCACTGAAACCACACCACTGCCCTCGGCTGTATGGGACATACTCATACTACACAAATGGGTGAGAATAGAGGAAGCAAAAGGTGTAAAGACTTGACAGATGGATCCACTTTATTCCTGGTACTGGGACCGAAGCAGACTGTGACAGTGTTTGTATACAGTTTTCTTAAGGAATGATTTTTTCTTCTTGCTGCCTGTAAGAAACTGCAGACTGGGCTGCAGATCCAGGGCTATATGGGAAAATCAAACTGGAATGAGTGAGGAGGCAAAAGGAGCATTGGCTACGTCTGAGATTTTCATTTGTGATGCTTTTTGATTTTGTAGCACAAATGGGAGAGGATACCACATCTGAAGAATCTCTGCAGACACAGCACTCAGAAAGACTCCAATAAGTGGAAAACGATGGCAGAGCCTTTAAACATATCAGGCTGTGGTCTTTAGCTACCAAAGACCAGATAAACTGTCCCTTCAGCCAGCTTCACTATCCTCTGAGTGTGGCAGTGGACAGCAGGCAGACATACACACAGAGAAACCAGAGAATTCTAAAGAGCATGTGAACAAAGCCACTTCAAGATAAGAGAAAATGGGAGTAAAAGAAAAAGGAGCATGCATCTAAACCTTACCCTTATACAGTTGTGCAACTCTCAATGATTTTGCAAATATTAAGTCAATTTACTAAAAATAAATGAGATACTTGTCTTTTGATATGAGGTTGAATGCATCTATGGTCTGAAATATAAAACTAAAAGTTGTATTTAATATTAGAAAATTTATTTATTTACTTTTTTACTTTGTTATACGTCATACAGCTTATTCCAAAAAGGATTTTCAATAGTTCTCTTTTTCACTGAAGGAATGATATATGCCATAAAATTTAAAATATTGCTATGTCTGGAATTATGGCTACAATTATGGAGGATTGCTCAGTGCCTTCAGCAATGACATAATATAAATGCTCCATAATAATTTCATTCACCCTCCAAATGCTCATTCAGATTAATTTACACAAGTACATTGCCCGTTTCCTCACATGCCACAGAAACAGTTGCCCTGGAGTGAAAGATAATCACTCTTTAGACTCAGTGTTGCTCAGCTGAATGGGGTGAGACGTTCTCATGGAAATGCAATGACTGTACAGCCAACCGCTGCACAAGTGACTATATATAAAGTTGTTTCTATGAAAAAGTTGACTTCTACGACAACAGTTAAAGGAACTTTGCATCAACAACACAAAGAAAAACATTTACATGAATAAAAACCTGTGCAAGATAATTACAATAATACTGACAAGTTTCACTGGGAAAGGGAAAATGACTGAGAGCAGTAAAGCCAAACCTAAGTGCTACCATTATTTTTTAAATATATGCTGTATATTAAGCTGTAGTATAAAATATAGCATTCAGTGAGAAGAAAGTAACTTTATAGCAGTGCAACTGAAAGCAGAACGTGTCTTTATTTTTTATATAGTGATGTCTAACACTAATTTTCTAAAGATCGTAAAAGCATTTATTTTGTGTATTTAAAACTCCATAATCAATAAGATTTACTCTGAATATGGAATGAATTAGCTACACCTTATCTGTAATTGGAAATATAACAATTTATAGTATTACTTACGATATCACTACTGTTCATAATTTTGAAGTTAAACAGGCAACTATGGGAGAGAATCCAGTGGGGGGCTACAAAGTTAATCATCTTCGTGAGGCCCTGAAGCATCTCTCTTACAAGGAAAGGCTGAGAAACCAGGGATTGTTCAGCCTGGAAAAGAGAAGGCTGAGAGGGGATCTTATCAACACATAGAAATATCTAAGGGGTGTGCGTCAAGGGGATGGGGCCAGGCTCTTTTCAATGGTGCCCAGTGACAGGACAAGGGATGCCAGACACAAACCAGAACACAGGAAGTTCCATATGAACATGAGAAAAAACTCTGAGGGTTACAAAGCACTTAGATGAGTCTAATTACAGGGGTTGTGGAGTCACTTTCTCTGGAGATATCCGAAACCTACCTGGATGCTTTCCTGTGTAACCTACTGTGGAGAACCTGCTTTAGCAGGGAGTTTGGGCTAGATAATCTCCAGATGGTTCTTTCCAATCCCTACAATTTTGTGATTTTGTAATGAAGGCAAAAGTTTGAGCCGAGTATCAGATGCCTTGGAGAAAACTACTTCCAAACCCCATGTCACAAGCAGGAACATCTTCCATCAGATCAGTTTGCCCAAAACCCCATCATACCTGACCTTCAACATCCAGCATCCACAACACTCCAGGCAGCCTGTTCCAGTGCCTCATTATCCTGATAGTGAAGAATGATGTGTAATATCTCAATGTCCTCTTGTTTAAAGTCATTATCTTGTCCCTTATCACTATGTTCGTTACTAAAGAGTCTCTTCCCAATTTTCCTGTAGATCTCTTTTAAGTGCTGGTATGCTACTAGAAAGTCTCCCCAGAACATTCTTTTTCTTGTCTCCAGGCTGAGCAAGCCCAGCTCCCTCAATCTTTCTTTATAGGAAAGGTGTTTCAACCCTCTGGTCATCCTCATGGCCTCCTCGACATCTGCGCCAAGAGCTTCATGTCTTTCTTGTGCTGCAGGCACCAGAGCTGAACAGAGTACTCCAGCTCAGATCTCACAAAAGCAGATTAGAGGGATGCAATCACCTCCCTTTACCAGCAGCTACACTTCTTGTGATTCAAGCCCAGAATAAAATTAGCTTTTTGGGTTGCAAGTGCACACTGCCACTTCATGCAAAGCTTTTCATGAAACAAAAGCCCCAAGTCCTTCTCCTCAAAGCTGCTCTCAATCCATTCCCTGCCCAACCTGTATTTGTGCTTGGGACTGCCCCAACTCAGGTGCAGGACTTCATATTTGGCATTGTTGAACTTCTTGAGTTTTGTACAGGCCCACCCCTGAAGCCTGACAAGGTCCCTCTGGATGTGTTGACATGTCCACAGCATGTTGACAGCACGGTTTTGTACTGCTGGAAAACTTGCTGAAGCTGTACTCAATCTCAATGACCACATCACTAACAAAGATGTTAAGTAATACTGATCCTAATACAGACTGCTGAGGAAAGTCACCTCATTTGGTCTCCTCCTGGACACTGAGCTGTTGACTGCAACTCTTTGAGTGTGACCATACAGCCAATTCCTTAATCCACTCAGTGATATATCCATCAAATCCATGTTTCTCTAATTTAGAAACAAGGATGTTGTACAGGACAGTATCAGTCACATGCTTAATAGCTTATACTATATTTTATTTTTTCCTAAACGTTTCCTTTTATAAACCCTGCAGAAATCTACCGGACACAGATTATTTTTAATTTAAAAGTAATTACTTCCTTGTTCAGAATTTTGCAGATGAAATTTTCTCTCTTCTGATCGCAGTGGAAACCTCTCAATTACCTTCAAAAACACCAAAGACTTCACATTTCTCAATGGTTATTTTCGGTTAACAAAAATGTACTGAATCTCATATTTTCGCACTCTCATTGCACTCCATAAAGATATAGCAACTGAGAGAACTAAGCAACCATCCCCAAACCTCTGATTTTACAACAAGTAGAGTGGCATTCTATGCAGCAGTACAGTTAAGATACTAAAACTCCATGATTTCACTTATGCCAACGGTTGCAAGAGTATATTATAGGGACTGCTGTTGTGAGAGGATCTTCTGAATTTGTCCTTTGCAGAACAGCTTATACGCCATTAGCCACACTATCTATCTTCACACAAAGCAAATAAAAATAAATAATTCTTTCACTTATTGTATCACAATATCACATTTTTCTATTGTAATCAAATGGACTTCTGTCATAATCTGTCTTGCTTCTCAAAATACTTGGACAGAAATAACTTCAGTTCAGACTTTC
The DNA here is from genome assembly GCF_019232065.1 of Centrocercus urophasianus. Classification (NCBI taxonomy): domain Eukaryota; kingdom Metazoa; phylum Chordata; class Aves; order Galliformes; family Phasianidae; genus Centrocercus; species Centrocercus urophasianus. Next base: position 38,743,584 of record NW_024884253.1, read on the forward strand.
AAAAGAACACATCATTCATTATGCCTCATGTCCTGATAAGTAACGAAAGGGAGAAATAGTAAAAATGAGCAGGTTATCAAATGTAAAGAAAACAATATTTTGCACTGTTATATCCACTAATGTTGACTCAACTTCATAACAATGCTGGTTTTAGATTTTAAATTTAAACCTCACATATTCTTCTTTTCAGAGATTAAAATTAATGAAATGGAGATCATTCCCATTTTTTAAAATAAATGTGAATTCAAAAAGTTTAAAACTTTTATAATCTACGTTTTGTCACCTGCACTATAAGGCTCCTCCTGGGACTAAACTCAGATAAGTCTCTCACACATACAAAACTATTTGCAGTTTTCTAACACTCTATTTCAGTTTGGGAGAAAAAATATTTATGATCGTTCATGGAAGCTTTTGATCAGCAATCAGTGTTTTAGAACCATCTCTCTTTGTAATGTTTGCATCCTAGTCACTCTCTTTACTTTAGCAATAGGCAAGCAATAAGCACAGCAGGAGGAAAGTGACATAGATGGTCAATCTGATTCAGTCAGAGCGGACAACAGCTGAAATGGAGGCAGATAGAAAACATGCTAAAAGCCTTAATAAGAAAAACTGTAATTTTCTTAAAATATTCTCAAATTCTATCAGTCACACTACCATTATATGAAAATACATTCAACTTATAATAAAAAAGCATCAGTTAGAATGTTTTCATATGGGCCATTTTTTGCATTTTCTGGTTGTACAAGGGCTCCTCCCACACAGCACAGAAAATGATTACACATAACAGGAACTTTTGTTATAGGAGCTGCCTAACGATTTCACGAATACATACTAGCATGCATGCTAGCTCCAGCCCACTAAGCAATCTCATGCTCTCCCACTTACAGAAACGCTCTTGTTATGTGGAACTGAAATATTTCTAAATTTACAAGGAAGTCTCTCAGTTCTCTCAGATGCACTGAGAATTTCCATGTTTGAACACTCCCTCAGGCTTTTTTTTTTTCCTATTTCAGTGAGGAAAGGATCCTGCTTTCAGGTGTGTGTTGTGTTTGTTTGTATTTCCAGGGGTGTTATTAGCAACGATACCATTGACCACAGTGTCCCATGTACAAGTAAGGTGGTTACGGACTTTCTTCTGAGCTCTCTAATGGACGTATTTTTTTCCAAGTTGCACTTACCAGGACACAGTTTAATATCTAGAAGCATTTTTTTCCTTCTACAAAATCTTAGTATGGAAGCAATACTTGAGATCTCTACACACTGCAGTTCTGTAACCAGTTTTGATGGAGAAAGCTTTAACCAAGGAAAAATTCTAAAATGAAGCAATCAAAGAAATAAAATTTCCACAAATGTAAATTAAAAAAAGTAAAAAATGAAAAAAATCTGTAAATTATAGCACTAAATATGAAATATGAATAATTTAAATATGAAAAACTTGTGAACTCTAGGACAGCGTATTTATCTTTTAGCAGATATGAAAATAGACAAGAGATGAGTAATCCCAAAATATGGGCGTTATTCTTCATTACATTCAACTGTTATTAATATCTGCAGCATTCATTGAGATTTTCCTCTATGAATAAAGAAACCAGAATAGTAGTCTCAATGTTTAATTTATTTTGTACTTAGAAATTAATTTCCTGTCAGCCTTTTTGTTTCTTCAAAATGCTTCAAACCTGATTCACATCATATAAAAGCCTCTGACAACCTGCACAGGTTTTCAGAGGACTTAGGAAACTCTAGTATTAGCCTGGTAGCAATTTGCACTTTCATACAATTCCTTGTCATTTTTTAAGCTCTGAACTAGGAGTGAAATGAAGGTGTCCTCTTTTTTTCATTTTGTCTCTGTTTTTCTATATATTTCAGTTTTTTAACACAGGTATCTTTTACTGCATACAGTGTATATTAGTGACTTCACTACCAAGAAGAGGGTGATTTTGCCGTAATTAAAAAAATTATACAATAGAAGTATGTAGCTGTTTTGATACATGAGCAGTTATATTTTAAAGGACTGCATTAGTCTTTAAATACGTATGGTAAAGTTTCTATTGTGGCACTTCTAACATGCTGAACTTCAAAAGTATCTCTGCATCTTCTTTCTGTAATGCATTTTCAAGGCAGTCATTGCCTAGGGGAACTAGAGCTCCCAAGGGCACCAATCAACATTTGGTAGGCTGCTGTGCTTTGCATGGTGTCCCACTGAAATCAGTGGGGTATCAAACAACAATATCAATCCAGCAACATGTAAGAAATCAATAAATGAGTACCTAAAAACAGACAAAGAAGGTGAGATAATACGCTAGAATTAAAATAGAGAATTGCAATTATGTTTTTCAGCGGCAGACTTTTAAGGTATGAGAGACCTGCTGAAAAATATCCACAACTGAAAATACATTATGTTCATCACCTTGATTATATGTGCCTACTTTGGAATTTATCTGACAGAGAAAAGCAATTTAGATCTTTCAATAAGGACAAAATGTGAAATAGGATTTCTGCAGCTTAGCTTAATTCATCAGCCTTCTAAGTTGCAAAAATAGAGCAACAAACACAGATTCAAAATCACTATTTTAATGACAGACTTATCCTTACTGAAAATGTTACTGAGGTTGTATATTCCACAAAGACATAATTTGTCTTTGCGTAATACACGCAGGGTACAGGAAAAAAAAAGAAAAAAAAAAAAAAAAAAAAAAAAGAAGTTTCACCTTACAGCAAGGCTGTTTACCCAAATGAAAGGAACTACCAAAGAAACAAAAACGTAAGGCAGAGCCAAAGGGAGAACAGGTATCCCATTGTGCTGCACTGAACTCTTTTTTCTTTTTCTGCTTGATATCATAAGACCCGTGCAACATCTGAAATAACTTCAATAATAATGTTAGTTCCTATGTACAGTTCTTTACTCTAAAGACTGACCTGTGATTCTATTCTCCCTCAACATTAGTTATTAGCAGAGTTATCATTTTAATTCCAGAAACAGAAGGCCATGCTGGCACAGCTGAATCAAAGTTTCCCTAGTATACATTGCCAGAGACAACTACAATAAAGGAGCATCATTTCCACCCAATCTGCTCAAACACTACTACATCCCCCTGTTATCTGCTCTTTACAGCTTTAGGTACAAAACATTAAAAAACAAACATAAAGCAGACAGAGACAGCTCAGAGGACAGCAGTATGAATGGCGACACGTACAAAAATATGGCCCATAGACTCTGAGAATTCAAGTCTTCCTAGTCATGAATGAAGAAGACTGAATCTCAATTTTCTCATATATATACATAATATATGCACATATATTAAAAATTGTGCATCTAGATATTTTGTATACACACATAAACTTACGTATATATGTACATAAAAAAAGAACAAAGAGAAACAAGCTGCTGTCCATGTTTAATGTAAGATAAGAAGTACGAGATTAAATCACAACGAAGATGACATAGGAATTTTCCAGTAGCAGAAACCATTCATCAGTTCACAGAAATCAATTGCCTATGAGAACTGTGAACTTCTGTTGCTAGATGTATTCTATCCTAATTTTTCTTTTTTTTTTTCCAAGAATTAATTAAATAAAAATATTCAAGGAATGGTTCAAGAACAGCTGATCTCATGCTGTAGGGAACAACTGGACAGATTGGTCTCATTTCAACCTTTTTTTTTTTTCTTCCTAATACATCACCTTTTTTGAATACTAATTTTCATGTAAATTAAATTTCAGCTTTTTTTTTTTTCTTCTTTTCTTATTTGCATTAATAAGAACTAAATCCAGCATTGCACTCCAACAAAATATGGCATGTATTACATTTTAAAAGTCCTATTCCTGAGAGACTCTTTTATAAGTAAAATGAATAAGAAAATGAACAAGAAAATGAAGAAGGGAGTTGCAGAGCATTCTGAAGAGCTATTGAAAATATTTATAACCTGTTCATTAAACTTGTCAAAACAGGGTGTAGCACAGATAACGACTTCAAGACACTTCAATTTAAGTACAATCAGCAATGCCTTAACAAGACAAAACTAGACTTTAAAAAATACCCACATTAAAGAAAACCTGAAACTTCGTATCAAGCATCAGACACTCAATATGCGTACTATGTGTTTGTTTGGTTTTTTTTTTTTTTTTTAATATGATGGCTCTGTCCATTTTTGGTTGAGATTGTTTTGACAGAAAAACTGAAAGCACTGAGCAGTAACTAGCGACTATTAGACAATTCAGATCTATTAAGTCCTATTTGCATTTGCACTCATTATTTATATGTAAGCTCTGTCTTGCAGAAAATTCTTTCTATTGTTATTACCACAGTGATAAACTATTTTGTTTTTAATCTCTGCATCTTAAGTGGAATTATAAAATGTAATTTTGCAAAATTCATATTCTTCATAAAACTGATAGGTTTCCACCGTAAATTTATTGTCATGATTCCAGTACGTGAATGTACACACATACAAATATTTTGCTAGCTGCAGGATGTAAATACTAATCAAAAGAGTGAAATTCACTACTGAAACAGCCAAATCCACCTTTTCCTTGGGAAGAGGCCTTATGCCTGGAGAACATATGAAAGCTGAGTTCAAAGAGGTAATTCTTAATGTGACTCAGAAAAAAAATGCTATTACTGGGGCTGCAGAAGCTCTGCTGGGGAGCTGGTAATCACTCACTGGTTAAAAACAAGCACTGAAGGGAAAATGTGTATTATGTTAGAAAAAAGAAAAAACAATCTTAAAGATGTCTACAAGTACAAAATATTTCATCATCTCTTTTTCATCAGTGATGATTACGCAGCAGATTTTTGCTCTATAGGATTCTTAATTCACATTCAGAAACATAAATGGCTCTTAATTTGCTGATATAGACAGAAAGCTCCTATAGCCTGAAAAAGGCAAAGTGCTTAAAGGGAAAATAAATCAAAACCATAAAATTGTGACTTCAAAATTTCTAATTTTGATATTCCCTGAAAACATTTAACCTACAAAACCAGCATGCTTAGATTATTTTCAGTCATGATCTCTTCTTGGAAAATAGCATCTACAGAAAATGGTCATAAAAAACAACACATTTACTTCATTAAATGTAATCCTTTTCTTAAAATGAATGGTACAAGTCCAGAAAGGAAGAGACTACGATCATCGGCCAAACGATTATTAAATTCTACACTAATTAATTCTGCATTACATTCTATACTCTGAAGACAACATTTAAATTAAGTAAACTGGAGTAGAGAAAACAATTAACGTTCTAACCATCAATAAGATTTTTAATTGCATTGAGCCAATTTTATTTTTGGCCTACATGACGGACAGAATATTCCAAAATTTCAGTAGACTGCAAGTCTACAGATTGATTTTTTTTAGCAAGCAGCTCTCAAGACAAGAAAAAGTGACTGACTGCAATTAACCATCCTGAAAAGGAAGTAGCCACGGTCCAAAAGCATACCTGTACTTCTAAATTAATCCCAGTCATCATGTATCACTGCCAAAGTTCTGTCATAGCTAAAAATGTAAATCCTGTATAACTAGGAGCAAAATCTGACATTTTTTTAAGGTTTCAAATCAAGGTAACTTCCACAAAAACAAACAAAAACAAACAAAGCCCAGTAAATATAATTGCATGGAATTCTGATAATGACCTAGTTTGGTATCAGTTTCCACTTACTTTGGGTTACAATTTCCTGTTGGTTTCATATGGCAAAACAGTCTGGAAAACAAAAATAAATAATTTTATTTAAGAGAGAATTGCTGGAGATGGCATATAGTTATCTAAGCAGTTTTAGTTGACTTGAATTTCAATAGTTGACAACTTCAGACAGAATTACACAGAAATGCATTGTTTAACAGCTGTATTAAATAAATTCTACTTTTTCTGCAAAGACTGTCTGTTCATTTATGGTAAATACAGTATCACAGGTATATATCTTAAAAACACCCAAGAACTGGATGATCTGGAAGCAACAAGACAGCAGCATGTAAGCTTTTTGCACCTTTGCGTAAATCTGTATCTCCTTGAAATGTTCAGACTGCTACCTTCAAAGCTACTAACAGGATGTTGCAAAACCAGAAGGCATGAAGTGCATTTTCTGATATTCAGCAGTGCTTCTTACAGTACTTTAACACTGAGGAGTTTTCAGAGATTTGCAAGACTCATCCAGAGAAAATATTTCTGTAGTGAAAGGATACATGAGAAAACTCACAAGATTGGCAGCTGTGTGAACAAATGACTTAGCAGACTGCATCAGATGTGAATCCATAGGAGACCTATACGATGAAAAGGACAGCTTCTCCACAAGTAAGCTCAGTTATTTATTCACTGTGATAAGTTGGTTCACTCTTACTGTAGCTTTTTATTGTAGCACCAGGAACTACACTACATATACTACAGAAGTAGCATGGTATATCATAGATACTTCTCAAGAATAAGCTACGAAAATATCTATCAGATGTCCCTCAGATACCAGATATCTATTCATGCTCCCTATGGACTAACACCAGTCAGTAACATCAGCCAGCAAAGCCATGTAGAAAAGAGAAAGAATCCAGGTTCTAACACATTTTGAGAAGTGCAGGTGTAAAACTGAAGTCTGTATCTCTTACAATTCACTATCAAACTTCCTAATAACAGAGGTTTCCAAGGTTAGCCAGGCATATATTTTGTCTTCAGATTAATAGAGTACTTATTTTTGCTTTCTATACGAATGTAAAATAAAGCAATGCTAAATGCGTACCTCCAATGTTTTCATCTTTTATGTTTTTAAGCAGAATTGGCTTTCTTATTGGAGTATGAAGAAATGAAAGTATGTTTTTACTCCTTTGTGCATGGAAATTCTTTAAAATTGGTTGCCCAATTCTGACTATGAAGGATGAAAATTGCTAGAGCACAAAGGAACTAATAATGAGTTCTCTGAAGTTAAACATGCAGTGGGCACAGATGCAGGCTCTGCAAGCTACCAAAAAGAAAAAAAAGAAAAGAAAAAAGAAAAAAATTAATCTAGACAGTAGATGCTTGTTGAATTTCTCCACCATCATCAACTGCTTATTGTCATGTTACATTATCAATAAATGAAAGATTTAAAAGGTTTCAACATTTATTAAATTCCTAATTGGAATCACAGATACTGAGATCTGAGACTACGTCAAGTCATTTTCACTGATAAGCAAGCTCATCATAACATCCTCAAAGCTATTCAATAAATATGCATGAGTAGTTGTTCAAGCAGAAAGCTGTTACTTGCCTCTCCATAAGAGTAAAAAGTTTGGGATATTTTCTTCAGACATAGACGTATCTAAATGAATTGATTTGGAAGTAAGTTGTTTGATCTGAAGCTGTTCTGAACTGCAAAGATTGATGCAAAACAAGAAAGGAAAAAAAAAGAGAATTAGGAAAGCATTTTGAAGCGGATATGTTTCACAAATTCAATGAAATGGAAAAAATAGGGGAGTGTATAAAAATCTATAGCATGTCTCTATTCACCATTTTCAATAATGTGCACTGAGAAACCCAGCGCAGAAATTTTCTGACAGAGAAAGAAATAGAGGTTTATGTTCCTGTCTGAGTGCTTACAAAGTCCAGCAGGAAAAGTGACTGTACTGGATTTGTGTTATAACAGGGAATAACTTGCAGTTTTCACTACATTTTTCAAACAAACAGGAAAAAAGCTCCCCTACATGTAATTGGTCCTAACATCTAGGATTATCAGTTCAGCTTGAACCATATTTAGGAATCAAAGCATATGAATACCCTCATCATACAAAAAATTATCAGGGACATCTAAAGCTATAAATCTTTGTGAATAATTACAGCTCATTAGTTTGTTTTCAGGTAGTAGTTTAAGATCCTGGAGTTGGGATCTGCTAAGATCCCAATGGGTGATTGCCAATTTATTTTGCTATTTATCATTCAAACACAAATTTCATTCTTTCCTAAAGTAAAGCGCAAAGAATCAAAAGCAGGATTCAAAAAACGAAATGAAGAAAGGAATTTGGCATTATTTCACAATTATGCTCTTGTGCTGCTCTCTTTATCTGGGATTCTGTGCTCAGAAGTGGGAGGGTAAACAGGTGTTTTGCAGGCAATGCAGATGAGACAAAATGTTAAGTATGCCATCAGGGGATGGGGTGACTTCAGACCCATAAGATAAAGACTGAAATACTCCTGGTAAAATAAACAGGAAATTCTGAGCTTCTAGATCTATACAGCAACCCAGAGGCAAACCTGTAATTTGTTAAGTTGAAGAACAGACTCTTCTAAAAGGAAACACCTTATCCTCTATGTAATTTTCAAGCTGTCAAATATAATCTTATGATTTTATTGCCCCTGAAGTTGAAAATATCCTCAGGGAAAACATTAGCCTAAAAACAAATTGAATTGCAGACATTTTAATTTTAATCTGCTTTACTCAATATAGCTTCCTCATTCAAATGACTTTTGGTTGTTTTGGAGCTACTCTGTGGTTGACCCTCAGGAATTGTGACAGGGTACAGATAGGTCTGAATCCTATTGCCTATCTGACCAGAAAAACTCCGTGGATACAATCTAACTTACCTAAAGCTTCCCAGTCTCCATTCCTATCTACTTCATAGAACTTATGGAATAGTAAGTCTAACAAACACAGCCTAGATCATTTTGTGTACATTTAGAGAAATAGCTGCTTTTTTATTTCCCACTGCCTCCAAACAGTCAGAACCTCTGGTTCTACAACTAGGAATTTCCACTTATTTAAAAAGTGAGAAAACAGCATAGGTAAGAAAATAGTAAAGAGGAATCCTCTCTCTCTGACAGTGAATATTACAGGTATTTCAGATCCGTAGCAGAGGAGGAATACTTCTGCAAGTACTTAAGTCATGTCTGATTTATGATTTTTTCAGAGCAGCAGCATATCTGTTTTTGATAGATAATCTTGTAGGTAAGCATTCACAGGCATATAAAAAACATTCAAAATGTTTGGTACCAAAAAGAGTGCAAGTGTGCTAGAGGAAATCTCTAGCCAGGCAAATAACCCTGCTGCTTTGATCCTCTTTGAAATGAGAAGGGAAACAGGGGAACCTCTTAGCACCTCCAAGTCTTACTTTCCCATCTACATTACACGAGATCCAAAATGAAGCAGACCTCCTTTAAAAGCAGACCAACAAAGAGCAAGTTAAGCTTGAAAATGGTCTTCTTTCACATACCAGATAGGATGTACCTACTAGAAAAGGCCTTCAGGTAATGAAGCTTGCTGATTCACAGCTACTGCACAATGACATCACTAAACAAGACACAGGCCATCTTCTTTTCTATTTGTTCATTTGGTCGTACTTCTCCAAAATTATCAATCGAACAAAACGAACAAACAAAAACCAAACAACACACCACTGCTCTAAGTTCTCACAGGAAAAAAACAAACAAAATCACTCAAAAATTAATGGCTGTACTATGCTGCCTCTTCGAAGGGAGAGGAATGGCACTGCAGCGTTTTGGTTGGATGTTAAAAAAAGTCATTTATTCTTCTGCTGTTACAGTAATCTGGATAAAATGAAAATAACTATTTCCTGTAAAGTGGAAATGGAAAAAGAAATAGCCGTGAGGAGGGACTGAGTTGTTGACAGTGAAGCTCCATTAATCTCCAAAGAATCAAGCATGTCTCTAGGTAAATTGTGGATAAATATTCCATAGTGGAACGAATAACTGCCTTTTGTTTACTTGGGTTCCAGCAGGTGCCAGGGGCTGCTTTTCCTTCTATCTTCCCTCTCTTCATAACTTTCAGTTTAGAAGACATTGGTGAGGCAGTTCAAGCATTCAGTGACAGATCAGCTTGAGTGCAAGCCTATGGACCATGGATTTTGATAAGAGACCAAATGATTCTTGCACTGAGAGACTCTATACAGTTCTTCCCTGACATTTTATTTCAGGAATATTACGTAAGGGAGATGAAAAGTGTGAGTACATTTTCATAAATACATTGAAAATACATAAGGACAAACACCAGGCCAGCGCAACAGCTACTGATGAGCATAAATAAAATATCTGGGAAGGAAATTGTGTTTTAGGGTCTGCCTGCCTGGCAGATCGTGTATGGATGTAGTCTGGACAGGACAGCACTGAGACTATAATGTGAGACAGAAAGATGTGACCAGCTACAAACCAGAGCTGTGCTCTGCTGAACAATGCAATGAACAGTGCTTCAATACTTAAAAGGAGCTTATAAAGGGCGACCAACTTTTTACATGGTCTAATAGTGAAATACAAGAGGCTTTAAACTAAAAGAGGGGAGATTAGATAAGATATTAGGAGGAATTATTATTTTTTTTTTTTTTTACTCAGAGAGTGGTGATGCACTGGAACAGGTTTCCCAGAGAAACTGTGGATGTCTTGTCTTTGGAGGCATTTTAGGCCTGGGCAGCCTGAGCTGGTGAGTGGCAGCCTTGCCCATGGCAAAGGGGTTGAAACTACATAATTCTTAAGTTCCCTTTCAACCCAATGCATTTTATGATTCAATGCCCCATCTTCCAATATTTGCTTGAGTTCTGTGCACCAGTAGCCATATTTTTACCATGATGAGCAAACACTCTCCAAGCTCAAACCCATGATCCTTTCACATTTAGGTCTGCTTGCATGATTTAGTCAGAGATTAGTACTCTGACAAGTTACCCGTGCAGAATCTGTTATTTTGGTCATACTTTCCACATGACAATCTTTTTATAACTCAGTTGTAAAATCTATCCTGTATTGTGAGAACATTCCTTTTTTTTTTTTTTTTTTAGTCATAAAACCTTTATTATACATATTAAACTACTCCTACTTTGAAACTGTAACCTGTTTTCTTGGAAGAACAAATAACTGGGAAGATTTCAAGCTAAGCTTGGGAGCGACACTTAAACTTGTCTTATATGAAAAGAATAAAGTTTTAGGATAGATCCAAAAGATTGCAATTAATAAAAGTCTTAGTTTTCTATGCACCACAGGGAACTTTCTTGATGAATTTAATACGATTATCGGCATTCACAAATGGTAAAACACAAACAGATATGGTGTTAGTGACAATGTCTAAGAGCCAACGAGCTGGGGAAAATATTTTGTGATGTAATCAACTGAGGAACAATGTACTGGAAGTAAAGATCAAAGTCTTGAAAACAAAAATTATTTTCAAGGTAAAGAGTCTGACTGTGAAAATTAATACAATTTTTAAGTATCATGACAGCTGCATTCAAACAAAGGAAAGGGCAGAATGAGATCTGAATAATGTAGGGAACAGGTAGTTCAGAATGATCAGAAAGAAGAAAGCAGGACAAAGACTTCACTGCTATACTGAAAAAGAAACTAAGAGATTTTGACAGGAACATGTGAAAGAAATATAAATGATGGAGAATTATAATAACTTGATAATTATCAACTAAAAAAGCTAAACTACAGCTCAATAACCTTAGAAAATATGTTCAAACTACCCATTTTCATGTAGGCATACGATTCTGATGGAAAACAGAAGATCATGAATCAATTTATGTATTTTCAATATAATTTTTTTGCTAAAATGCTTGGTTTCATTATTCCTAATGATGCATACACAGATCAGATTCTTAATAATGCCCTGATCTGCTCCACATGCCATTAACAGAGAAAAAAAAAAAAAAAAAAAAAGCACGGTGGCAGAAAGTCACTGAGGTTTAGACCCTCAGAAATATCTTGCAGAGATGTCTCTTTACCCAATCAGGAATAAAACAGTCCATTAATGGAAAGGTATACTAGGCAAATAAAACATGCTAAATAGAATAGCTGAGGGTCTGGGGAAAAAAAAATGTGTAGGGAGTGGTGCATATCTGTGTAAATATGGGTGACTTTGTGGAGGTTAAATACGTCTACTATGAGCGAGCACTTTTTGCTCCCTTTGAAGTTAGCAATAATGTAATGGAAAATAAATAACCCTTTTGTGCATAAACATCTTAAAGCATCAAGTAATAAAATTTACTTATTAATAAACATCAGTAGATATGAACTCACAAGACAGACAGGAGTATAATGTGGAGCAATGTATCACATGCATCTACCCTAAGTCTAATATTCTTTCAAATGTAATAAACCCTCAGCCTTTACATATATTGCTAAAGTAGTGAACAGAAAAAAAAAAAAAAAAAAAGGAAAAGAAAAACCACCTTGACCTGTTTATGAGTACAATTTTAAGTGGAACTGTAGTGAAAGACAACCATTCTGTGAAATTCTAAGCATATTCTGTCTCAGAGATCATTATTCTCACACTTGATAAAAGATTGCCCAGGTTGCTCTGAAATACCACACAATTTTTGTAATTTCCCTTACAAGGAAAAGCTGACAGACTGACAGACTTTACTTTCAGGGAGCCAACCACAGAAAACTATTTTGAATCATTGCTGAGCCAAAACAGTTTTGCTGAAGTATACAATTTCTTGGATATATTCTATGTTCTAAATAATAAATATTCTGCAAATTCAGAGAGCTAATTTAAAATATTTCTTCCTCAAAGTATGATGATAGCCTTGTACGACTCACACATACTTTCTAGGAAATATTGTCCCAGCCCTCTTGCACTAATAGGGTCAAAACTGAAGATCATAAGCACTTACAATTTTAAAGCAAAATCAACCCATATATTCAATCACCTGGTTTGAAATATCTCACGCACCTATTCAGTTAACATAAATGTTTGCTTACATTATTCAGACCATGAAAAGTTTTGTCTTCAACCAAAAAAAAAAAAAAAATACTCAAAACAAAATGTTAGAGCTGAATGAAGAAATATATTAAAAGAAATTAAAAAAAAAAAAAAAGCTAATTCTCAGATGGTTTGTGTAGTCAGTTGCTTCCAAAACACAAAAAGTACTGAAGTACTGTTTAGATTTCATTGCAACTTGAATTGTCACCTCTTCAGAACACTAGGAGGAAAGCAAAAACTTACTACACATTAATACAGTATAATAGGTTCTTCCCCTGGATTCTGAAACACTTTACCCTCTATAGACACATGCCAATCTCTTTAAACCCAATGGTGCTCAACAACATCAGACAAAACATGGATTCTTGAGGCTGCACAGCCAATGAATGCTGCTAGAGCTGACAGACTGTCCCAAAACCATGTCAGTAAAGCCGCAGAGGAGACACAGTGATCCACACTGAGCCCACAACAGCTCAGTACTGCAATGCCTGAGAGGGCTTCCGAGTTTCCAGAAAAGACCTGCATCCTGACTAGTGTCAGTTCCTCAATAGAGCAAAATGCTCCTGCCCTTCCTTCTTTCTTCTTCCACCCCTTATTTTCATGCGAAGGACATCTGACTCCAAAAGGGGTGTTGCTGTTCAGGAACAAGATGGGCAGAGAACACATCATCAGATAAGTTTAAATGGAGCTTCAGACAGAACTAAGGCAGGACACAGGCTGCTTCCCTGTTTTCAAAATCTGGTATCTATATTTTAAATTGGATAGTTAACTCCTGTATTTATTATGCTATATTGAAAAAGTTAAAAGAAGTCTTAAAAATCCAGCAGAAGCAAAACACCAGGTCATATTTATTCTCATTAGATCAGACCTTACACATTAGAATACTGAGTATGGCCTGGATGCAAATGAATTTCTGAATGATGTAGTCCACAGTTGGACTACAGCATCAGCATCAGTAATATACGGAGAATATCAGTAACAAAAGTGATAATCCACTTTGCAGGTAAGAAGAATCTAATTCTTATTTCTTCTGAAAATATATATAAGATTACTATAATAATACTGAACTGTGAGCTTAGTCATCTGAAAAGAACTCAAAGCACCCCTACAAAGAATATAATTAATCTGCAAATGGGGTAGGCCTAACCACTTCTGCTTGGCTGTTCTCTGCCATTTGATACCTATCTCAGCTCCACAGGGCACCCACATTATGTAGACAGTTACAAGATGGAAGCTCTGTCTCCTCTTTAGCAATGTTCTGATTATTATTTTGAATAAATTAGGTTGATCAAAAATGAAATGACTTTCACAGTGGTCTACTGTTCCTTTATTTTTACCTGTTAATTCAATAGAATATGCCAAATACTCTGGAGAGGACAACTGAAAATATCCTCAAATAAACCTCGCAAGTATAGTCATTATGCCCTGCAGATAAGTAAATGGAAATAGCAGATTAGTAAACATAGATGCACTCCAGAAGGAGAAAAAAAAAAAATAAAAAAAATAAAAAAATAAAATGCTTTACCTCATCAGCATTAGCTATTTTTCCATTTTTCCCCATTGAGCAGAAAAGGCCCTGGTTTTATGCCTTGTAATTGCAGCAATATTGTGGAACACACAAAAACTTCTCTGGAAGAGTATTCACAAGCTCTTTTATTAAAAAACAAAGGACTATGCCATCAGTTAGCTAACAGACTTACACTACCAATAAAAATTCATCCCCACACTTTGCTCGTGCACAATCAATACGAATTTTCTAGACAGTTACATATAGTGAACCTGAAGAAAAGCAAAAGTTTTATGTCAAGATCTCTAGGCTTGGCAATGTTAGATGATTCTTTTCTACACTCTTATTCTCCTCTATGAAGAAGGAAAAAATCAGAATACATGGAAATCAGATGATACAAAGGAAAATGAAGTACTGAAATTAGTCAGAATTAAAGCAATTGAAATGGGTAATAATGACCTGAAATACTGTAGTGTTCATTTCTCATATTGCTTCCATGAACTTTTCAATGTCCAGATTGAATGCAAATACTACTTGTTCTTTATTTATGATGTAAATTATAAGTTTTCATGCAGGTGAAACTATAGGCAGGTGAAAGAGATACTCAACTTATAATTTCATTTTACAGGCCTGTTGCTGCATAAATATGGATTCTCATTTTCTACATAAATGGTGTAGCTGAACTTTTTTTTTTTTTTGTAGCTGAACCTTTTTATTTGTAAAAACATGACTTCCACTGTTTAGCAGCCTTGCACTTGTGATGGCAGTTCACAAAATAATGATCCAAGCCACATGCCTAGTCAAAATTTATACAGATTTCTGTATCTGTGTAGGTAGCTGTATTTACACACGTAAATGCGCCTCCTTGCTTGAGGCGAAGGCACATATCAAGCTATGCCATCACCCCCATCATACAGTCAATGAACTGTTAGCAAAGTGGGCACATCCCTATCTTAAGCTCAGTTACAGAAGAATTTAAGTACAGGCAGACTCTTACATGAAAACTTGGTGACCATACCAAGTTTTCCCTATAAGAATGTTCAAATATTCAAGCTGAAAAAAGCAAATCAAATCAAACAAACCACATTGAAACACACAAAAAAGTGATCAAGTACAAACCTATTATAATAAAGTCTGTTTTATTACAGAAAAGCTGTATTTGGTCTAATGGCTGATTTCCCTTATGCTTATGTCTTTTTAAAAACTGGAAAATAAAGATGAAGTAATTGTCTCCCAAATCCTGGAAAATAGCAAGAGTTACACATTTTTTCACCACTGCCTTAGCTCCACTTGTTCTAAGCAAACCACAAAACAGTCCCTAGTCCCTTCAGAATTGATACTGAAAGCAGAAAAATATTTTAGAGTTCTAGATGGGGGAAATTAATTGAAAACATCTCAAACTACTGTGCGGTCCTAAAAGTTGACTGCAGGAGTCCCATTCCTCATGTCATCCTTTTGATTCTTCTTTTACTTCTAATATATTCAATTCATCCCAGAGTCAACTCTCACGCATTTATACGAAAGAGTTAACTTTAACCTGGACTTCTCTAGAGTACCTTTGCTGTCGCTGGACAGAAATAAACTCTTTTGGTCAACTGAGATGATAATTAGTTATCATTAAGGGTAAATTATTCTCTTACATTTGTTAATTTGCCTTCATAAGTGTTTGTTCTTAAACATAATTGAGTTCATGAAAGAGGGAATAGTCACAAAATAAAAGCCAGCTGATCATGATGGATTCAGGAAGGCATTAATTCTAAAATCTCTCTGGAGTTATTGACTGTTCTTGTTATTTGGGCTGGTAATTAACTGCAAACACTCTCCATGATTTTAAACTTTTGAAGTGAAGGATATGTAAATATTTTCAGAGCTTCTTATGTGCCTCTGTACTAGCTTATTCTAATGTAAATTACAAATGATTACAACAGGCATACAGTGTATGCACCAGGATTTATTATCTTCCCATTCAAGCAATTAAATAGCAACATAAACATATACAGCAGCGTATAAAACAAAAAGGGCTGCTATTTCTTCTGGCACGTTATGTCTGCTTACATACACATTCTTACAACAGTGCAATAAAATATGGGTTCCTCAAATGGAATGCATTTTTCTTGTTATGTTAAAAATATTTACAGTTTACCTAGTGTCAAAGAATGAACAGAATTAGAGATCAGGATACAATCGAACCTTTGACATATCTGACAAGAATAAACAAAAGTATATCCCTATTTGTAAATTCAGATATTTTTCCTCCTCAATAGCATATATCTGTGTCATTAAATAGAAGGAGCATCAGTGAAATCATGCACAGGAACCTCCCAGCATTAATAGCGCATACATAATGGAAGTGCCTACAAAAGTATCTAGTCCACCTTACAACTGCAGTCATGAAAATCTAAGTCACTCACCAGAAACCTATTTCTAGGTAGGTTATAAAACATAAAATAATCCTCATCATTTTTATCACACAACTTCAGACTTTTTTTTGTCTGTTAGCTCTCTCCTATTGTCTTCATCCTAGCAACAAGCTGCCTTCCTCATATTGAGGTTACCTCTCTGCTGCTGTCCCTTACTCCTCAGGTGAAGACAGGGCAGATCCACACTGACATGCATGGCTCAAACATACAGGCCCTCCAGCTCCAAGAGAAACTGTTTGCTTTACCCAAGGTGCCCTGATAGCAACAGCTATGTCCACCTGTCCTATGAGAAGTTAAAATTGCTGGATATAACAGGATGAAAAAAATTTGGCAACAGAAGTATCTCAGTTCCCAGGAAAAAAAAAAAAACAAAACAAACACACCTGTATTTTCAAACCTTACGACCACTCTCTGCTGATTTAGCAGCCTTTCTTACATTCTGTGGAAGACAATGGGTGTCTTCCCTCTAAGACAATAACCACAGAGCTTACACAAGAGCTATAAGAAATTGATTTTACTAGGCATGCAGCTAAGCACTTTTGACCCAGCTGTTCTTGAGGGACAGAAGAGGCTCACGGTAGATTTACTAACTGAACAGTTTCAAGAAGCTCTGGTAAAGCTGAGGATCACATAAATACAGTACGAACCTCTGTAACACAGTTCTAAATGAAATCCATTTAAACATAGATTCTTCATAAATTTCCAGTGAAAGTAAGTCAACATCTCTCTAGATTGCATCACTGCACTCAGCAAGAACTCCGATCTATGATACAGATATCACAGTCAGACCCACTCTTCAATTTACTGCAGAACATTATTTGCCACTGTTTAATTTATTGCCTTTATACTGCATCACCATTCTTTATTTATTTATTTTTGTAAGGAAGAATTGAAGAGTGAAAAAAAGTTCACATGGTAGTGTAAGAGTAGAAAAAAGTAAAACTGGAAAAAAGTGCCAAACATCGCTTGACATCTCTTCTCACCATGGGCAGAGCAGTATACAGTAAATAGCTTCTCTTTAGCTGAGTTTGAATGACATTATTAAGTGAAACCTTTGGAAAATAGCAACTTATGCTACAAATCCACTGTTGTTTTGTAAGGATTTTAACAGGAAAGCTCAACTTGCTTTAGAGTTACTGTAAATAGGAACAGTTTCATTTAAACTTCCAAATTACAGTCTTTGAAACTCGGGCATTCAAGTGCTCGTGGCAGGCACAGTTTAAAATCCAAAACTTTTAATAGCAAGATATATTTTTACACTCAATGAAAATCTAAGATTTTAGAAAGGCTGTGCATGTTTGTGTGCACAACTGATGAAGAAGCATTTTGAGACAGGAACACATATCTGGGGATGGCAGAAAGCTTTATATGATAGTGATGATACCTTAGGTCAAACGTAGCTAAAAAGGAATTTCACATTCTTCAGGGACATTTTTTTTCAGCAAATAAAGGGCAAATGGCCATCCTCTTATTCCGTTCTTCACTGCAAGCTTCAGTGAAGTTGACTACGAGACCAGGTTGCACTATGTGAGGGGTTACAGGCAGGTTCCAAGGGAACTGCTTAAAAGGCCACTTATTTATGACCTCCTTCATGCACCAGTAATTTTCCATCCTTTTCAAAAATTAAAGGCAGCTTCCAGAAAAAGTGCTTAATAGCACAATCTTAAGTGCTAATAACGTATAAATAGAACACCCCTACTTACTCAATAGAACTAGCAGCACGCATGGTGCTGTGCACTGTACTTGCAGCTAGAACAGACAAAATGTTGGTGTGATATTATAACTATTTCTGAGCACAACTAGCACAGAAACAAAACTTTCAAATAACCTCCAAAGCCCAGAAGATCATAGGCAAGAGGTGAGGAGAGGGGATGACCAGAGCAGCTGGCCTAAGCTGACCAGGGGCTATTCTGTACCATATAGTAACACATGCAACAATAAAAGTTGAGGAGGGGCAAGAAAAAAGGGAGTTCTTTTTACGAAAACATCTGTCCTCTCAAACAACTGCTACATGTATTGTGGCCCTGCTTCCTGAGACATGGACAAATATTGCTTGTTGATGGAAGTAGAGAACAACTCTTTTCTCTCTTTGCTACCACATTTCTGTTTCTTTCTCCATTAATTAAATTAGCTTTGTCTCAAGTCATGAACTATCTTTCTTTCCATCATACTTTCTTCCCTATCTTCCTTTGTGGAAGGACAGTGAGAATGCTGTGGTGGAGTTTAGCTGCCCAACAGGGTAAAACCACCACATAAGTATACAGCAACATGCATACATTAAAAAGCATAAAGCATAAAATTCCCTCTCCACTGCTGACATTTTTCCTCCTGGAGAGAAGACAGGATAATAAACAATACATATTATAACTTAACATATATTTAAACACTACAGAATGTTCCTCTGATGCTATCCTGATGCATTCAAAAGATTACAGAAAAGAAAAACCAGTTCCTCAAAATCCCACATCTGATGCATGTACTTTATGGCTTTTGCTGTGGCTGAAAATAACTTTTGCATTTGGCAATATTTTTACTTTTTCAGTTTAAAAGAAAAAGAGGATTGTACAACTAGTTAATGATTTAATGATTCATATTACCTGCCACCCTTGTCCTGTACATATTCTTTGATATTCATAACAAAAAAGTTTTCCTGTTCAAATTGCAATCATAGAAATGACTGAACCAACAGTGATGGCCTCCCTAGAAGCTGAAGAATAAACAAAAGGGAAAATAAGAAAGCTATATGCCTACAGCCAGTAGAAGGCAAGGTATGAAATTTCTATAATTTGCAAATCTTGCTTCAAAAAAGTAATTTACCTATCTCAATTTGGAAGTTTGCTTTTTTTTCTTAGTAAAAAATGTCATCAAATTTCTATGAAATCCAATCACAAAGTTTGCAGCTACAGAAACAAGATGAAACAACATAATATGATGGGACCACAATAATCTAATTCCATGAAAAATCTAACTGTTTTCAACAGATCTGCTTTCCCCAAGTATTGTTCAGAAGAAACATTCAGATGAACTACCACTATTAGCCTGCGATCATGTATTAGCAAACACAAGAGCCTTTCTGTCTATGCTGAAAAACAATCTCTTTCCGTCTATGCTGAAAAACAATCTCTTTCAATGCTGTAAAAGCATCTCTGTCTATGCTGAAAAACAAAGGTCAAGTGAACTGCAGATAAAAATGCAAGAAAAGGTTATTAGCACGACAGTGATATGAAAAGCAGGTATGGATTAAAGCTTAAATTAAAAAAAAAAAAAAAAAAAAAAAAAAAAAGATATAAAAGAGAATGATCTCTGGCTAAATAACTTCTGCAGAGACAAAGTGTAGCTCTACTAGGAGGTAGGGGAAGCTGTGTGACGAGCCTGCAGTAAGAACACCAGAGATGTCAAATGTCAGTCACTGCAAAGATACAAGATACTGATAAACAATTAAGTGTCATTTGCCACATTCTGCACTTAAGTATCTTGCTGACATTTACTCTCTGACTCTCATGTACTTCAACATATGATGGAAGGGGAAGAGTCATAAGAAAAGTTATACAGAACCAGGTAACACACAGGGCTATTTATACAAAATTGCATGACCACTAAGATGATCAGAGGGCTGGAGCACCTCTTGCGAGGAAAGGTTGAGGAACTGGGCTGGTTTAGGTCGGAGAAGAGAAGGCACCAGATAGACCTTATGGTGGCCTTCCAGTACTTGAAGGGAGCATATAAATAGGAGGGGGAACAGCTGTTTACACGGGCAGATAGTGAAAAGTCAAGGGGGAATGGCTTTAAACTGAGACAGGAGAGGTTTAGGTTAGATATTAGGAGGAAGTTCTTCGCTCAAAGGGTGGTGACATACTGGAACAGGTGAGGTTGTGGATGCCCCAGCCCTGGAGGCATTCAAGGCCAGGCTGGATGTGGCTCTAGGCAGCCTGGTCTGGTGGTTGGTGAACCTGTGCATAGCAGGGGGGTTGAAACTAGATGATCATTGTGGTCCTTTTCAACCCAAGCCATTCTATGATAGATTCTATGATATGACATGATTACATATTTCAGATTCTAATGTCTCTTCAGTTGAAAGATAGGGAAATAAAGATCTACTGAATAGAAGTTTGAACAGTCTCCTGTTTGACTCTTACTTGAGTATGGAATCAGAAAGACCTTACAGAACATTTGGACAGTGGCATTATGAAAAAGTAACTAAGAATCTCAAAGTTAGATGCTGAGGAATAGTATCCTAGCCATAATGCATTAAATAATTAAAACTTTAGGCCTTTCTGTCCAGATCCACGGATGCTTTAGGTTGTCTAATTATACATGAAGTTGGCATTGCAGAAGATTCTGGTCAGCCAAAAAGACTGAATGCAGAATACACGGGCAGTTGAATATGCATCTCTGACTGAGATAATGCAAAACTATACAGTATACAGTACGGAGGCGCTGTTCAAAAACTCATCAGTGCAATTTGACCTAGCTTTATTTTCACTTCCAGCTCTTTTGTGTGTACTTTGGAAAAAAGAAGAAAAAAAGAAAAGAAAAAAAATCATAACAAGAGAAAAAGAACAAGCCTGATTTTTATATGAAAGTATTAGAAATCTCATTTCCTCAACAAGACATTCTTTTGCAGGTTTGTTTTGGGGTAGAGGCTGGTTTGGGTCACCAGTTCTATTCTTCTGTTATTTCTCCCCAGATCAAAATATCATCTAGACGAACTCTTCTACCTCCTGCTTTTTCTCAGGGAAGCTTGTAGGATGAAAAACACAGCCCAAGTATCACTCCCACAAGGAGTCATTAGTGATCATAAACCTATGTCCTGGTTTTCTATGACCAGCTGCCAGAATCCTTCTTACTAAGTATAGAAAAATATCACCTGCTGTTTCTCAAAACTTTTCCACCCCCCATAAATAGGAGACAAGCTCCTGTACACTGTGATTTAATTATTTTTGAACGCTATGAGAAGAGTTGTTCTTGTCTCTCCATATTTCCCAGAACAGCAAGTATATTCTTCCTTTGTTGGCATCTTAGGGCTAAGGAGCTTTTCAAAGATCCAGATCCTTAAAGAACTTTCAGATTTCTGTTCACTGTTCTTGAGATATTTCCCACCCTCTGAAGAGTGGCATTTCAAATACTATTTTGTGGTCGCTCCAAATCATGATAATGATTACTTTTCCTTAGCAGGGGAAAAATATAAAGTGATTCCTTTTCATCTAACAATAGATATTCTCCCTATCTACAGCACAAAGCACCTTTCTATTGGTGCAGTAGGAATGGATATCTAGCCAGCACGCTTATCTGACTCGTCAGCAGGAATACAATCCCCTTACAGTCCTGTCTTTACCTAAATACTGTTGTTATCAAGTTTAATTTCACTTTTATTTATTTTCTGACAGCAACGTCACCACAGCTGACCATGTTGCTTTACACATCTCTGTCAGAATAACCCTCCCAAGTTGCTTATAAGCACTCATTATCGCCTGCAAAATTTTTCATTTCATCAGAGACTAACCCTTCCAAATTAATCTTCCCACCTGCCTACACTGTGCATAAAGCTACCTAATCCACCGAGGTTCCCACTTCTCTTTCCAAATGCTTTGGCTCTCAGACACATTACCTTGGCTTATATACACCACAGCACATAAAGCGCTGCAAAGTTATTCTTTTGTTTAAGTTCTAGACTCTAAATTTGAGTGAAATTTTCCTTTCCCAGTAAGATTTCCATTTTCATATTGCTCAGTGTCCCGAGTTTCATCAGAGAGATCAGAGTCAGCTGCTGAAACCTGTCTGGGCCCCAAGTTGCCTGGTCCAGTGTATGGGCTTGAAATGTTCCCAAATGAGGAGGAAGGAGGTCAGCTGTGGTCATGACAAACCACTAATACAAAAATCAAAATGAAACTTTCCTTAGAGATTTAAAGTAGGAAGAGAAAAATAGATCGCTGTACCTGCGAGTAGAAATAGGAAATACAGGTTTTAGTTTATTTATCTTGAGATACAACAGAATGAGAGCAGCACAGAGTGGCAACAGCATATAGCCTTGGGAATCAGAAAGAATTCAGAAACAAACAGTCTCTGAGAAGGCAACACGTTCAGGGAAGTCTTTCATTTCCCTTTTGTATCTGAGCAGCATCCTCTGTTATTGAGCATGAATATTACAAAATCCTTTTGCTTGTTTAGTGATATTTTGTCCACTATCAGTGCAAGCACAGTAGAGAACTGAACAAATTACAGAAGACGTATCAGAAGTTATGCTTGTTTGTAGCATAGCTCTCCAGGCACAGCAATCAGAGTCAGCAAATGTAGATTTAAACTCTGATGTATTTCAGGTAAACAGTTTGAGGAATTACCAAACAGCACTCACTGCTAAGTCAACAGCTACTAGCTGCTCTGCCCGTACAATACAAACATAATTCTGCACATTCTTTCATCTACAGTATATGTGGACTACTTCAACGCACAGTAAAACTGCAATATATGGGATAACAATTTCACATGCACATTTCTGAAAGTCTTGAGCAAAACGTTCAGTTTTCTTCAGAAAGCTTTCCTCACAGCAAATAAAGTGAACTTTCAGGGAAATTTCTGGCTCCTGCTGAGAGACTACAGAGTAAAGCCTCTCATAATATAAAGTAACATACCTTTAACTATGTCCACTGCCAAAAGCGTTTAAATGTATTTTCATTCATTAGCAATGAAATTCCAAAACTTGCTAAGATTTTCCCATTTATCAGACAATAACAAAATGTGTAACTGAAAGGTAATTATAAAGAATGACTAGTGGCTATAGACATTTCATTGCAAACAGTAAAACCATGTGTGACTCATTAGTGCACTTTCCCATAAGCTGAATGAGATTCTTTTTACTCGAGTACTATCTGGGCTTTGTTAGTTTGAAATGTAGATAATCATGACCAAGAAGTATTCAGAGTGATAAAAACTCAATTTTCTAAGAACAGAAGTGATTACACTGAAGAAACTCCATAATTTTTGAATTGGCCTCGAAGTAGAATTTTTAGATAAATCACAATGTAATTGTCTTTTTTTTTTTTTTATCTAGTTAAAATTGTTCTTAAATAAACATTATCCTGCATTACTGAAAATTCAAACATTCATCTATAGTATTGCATTCATGAAACATTTTCTTACAGGTTACGAGAGATATACGCCCTGTACTCATTACATTCTACAATGTCACTTAATAAATCTCAATCAAACCGTGAAACCAACTACAGAGACTTTCATCTATTAAAACAAAATAGAGAGGAAAAAAACTACTAAACACTGAGAAGAAAATTGTTTTTTTGAAATCCCCTTGGTTTAAGCAATAACACCAAAGACTACATTAAATAACTGCAGAGCAATCAATTTCCTCACAATACGTGACCCAGTAATACTGAAAATGTGCAACTCTAACATGGGTTGTAGCTTCACACATGCTCATTGAGATGGCCTGAATTCTCTCAGATCCTTTGTCTTGAATCTACTATTCCTATTTCCATTGGGCCTATTTTAACCATCTTTCCTAAAGCAAATCACCATGTACAAGAGAGAGATTTTCATTCACTAGTAGCTTCACGGATGAATAGTTCCACTGATTAAGGGTACATAGTCTATTCCTAGATAAAGATTTTAATGTACTTTGTTTCAGTAAGAGAAACAAAAGGAAACAGTGCAATAGAAACTCACTCAGATGTTCCCTAATGAAAAGTAGTCTTTACAGGCATGACCTAGATGCTGGCAGTTCTGGCTATGCTTGTAAAGATTTTCTCAGGCATCCAACTCCTTTCTAACTGCTCAGGCATAAAAGGGACTTACGCAGTTAAAACAGCTTTCTGATGCATGACAGTACCTCAGGTTAACAACCCTGGGGATGCCTTAAGCATCCTGAAGCTCACTGTTCTAGCTGGGCATCTAATCATCAAGCATCATAGCACTACGTATCATGACATGAAAATTCTTAATGCAACTTACGAAGCAGATCTGTGAAATGCAAGTGGTTTCCCATTTGCTACAAATGAGAGATAGAAAATCTGATTTTTACGTCAGAGCGGCTAAAGTTATACAAAAATCCAAGATTCAGAGCATACAAATAGAAGGTGGATAGACTACTGTATTTTCTTACACTTTTTTTTTTTTAAATTTTTTTTTTTTTTTTTTTTTTTTAAACAACACTATTTTAAGAAGGTGGAAAACTGCAGTAAAAGCCAATTAGAATTTCTAGAATTCCCAAATCGCTTTTGATGTACAAGATACATCTAAACTCCAAACACAGCAAAAGAAAATAAGGCATGGATATGAGGACTGCCCTGAATGTAATGCCTCCTATTTTATTATGTCAGCTCACAACATAAGAGGCAGATGCTGGTGGTATGCAGTAGTGATTGAACCAATCCACCAATATTCCTTTACATTTTGTTGCCATGTGACAGATGGCAGCAGTGGGGCAGTCTGACAAAATGGCATCTGACACGGAAGCACTTATGAAGTAAAGGTATGTCACTGAATGCCTCCAAGCAGAAAGAATGGAACCCACTGGCGTTTTTTTTTTTTTTTTTTATGTTTTCTGAATGTTTACAGAGACCAAACAGTAGATATGAGCACAGTTAAGCAGCAGGTGGTGCATTTCAGCAACAAAAGTTACAGCAGTGGTGAAACAGTGGGTCTTCTATGCTGGTGCAGATTTCTACAAGCATGGCATGCAGGCTCTTGTTCATTGCTGGTGAAAATGCACTGCCAGTGAGAGTGACTACATTGAAAAACAGCTTGGTTGTTGTTGTTGGTTTTGTGTTGTTTTTGTTGTTGTACTTGTTTAGTTTTTTAGCTGAGAATGTGCTCCATCAAACAGCACTATTACGCACTTTGTATCTCTTGTCGTTTCTAGGGCTTAAATAGAAAGCATTACTTTTGGAGCAACTTAATGTACCCATGCATTATTGGTATCTTCCTGAAAGTATTCAAGGCCAGGTTGAATGAAACATTGACCAACCTGGTCCAGAGGGAGATATCCCTGCCTATAATAGGGTGTTTGGAACTAGATGATCTTGAAGGTCCTTTCCAACACAAACCACTGTATGATTCTATGATTCAGTTGTCTCCTGTGCAGTTATATTCTAGGCTTTAAATACAACTGGATAGATAAAATGAGACGACTAGCTATAATAAATTGTAATTTGTAAAACAAACCAGAAAAAAATAAAGAGACTATGAAAGATAATGTGTTGTCTTTCTCATGCTTTTATCCCTGAGATGTTTATGCACAAATCTACAAACACTGGCAAGTGTAGAAGATATCTTGTATAACAGCAAAAATAAGACAAATAGCTATAAACAAAATGAGAATCTTTACAAATCCCTTTTTCTGATCTTTAAATACATAAAATCTTCCAAAATTAGAATGCATCGGTCTGTCTAATCCGTGTAAAGAATTCCACAATGTAGCTCTGCTGCACTGATCATAAGTTTTAAGAACAACATTAACAAACACCATCACTAAAGTCCTAATTTCTGGAAATATGAATCCTAAATATAACAATGAAACCACAAACTAAACATCAAACACAGCTCCAGCAGGACATTATTCATCCCTTTGCCATGGACTCACTGCACTTTAGACAAAACGGAATAAATAATAACCATTTCCTTGTCGCTTCAAAATAAATTATAGTTTTTTCAAGAATATGACAACTAAAGGAAACAAACAAATGAAGTCTTGTCTTTGAAAAAAGAGAATTCCCTTAGAATTTTACTTGCTGTTTCTTGATGGGGATTTTTTTTTCCCAGATACTCATACAATCCTCATAGATGATACTACTGAAGATCCCTTGGCATTCATCTATGACCAGTCCCAGACTCTTTGTGTAAAACTGACTACTCTTCTGTTCTATGACTGATCGACATTGAAAGTCGTAACAAAGAAAATTTAGGATGAGAAAGTTTTATATGTACATATTTTACAATTCGTGTGATCTTCTGATATCTGTTTATCATCTTCACAATGTAGCTGAGAATTTAGGAAATTGTTTGCCCCATACAACGATGGTTTGTCACAACAAGAAGGCCAGCACCAGAGAAACTTAAGCCAAATATCCTATAATGTTGCATACACATCTTACTAACTGGAAATTATAGAATCACCCAGGTTGGAAAAGATCTTCAAGATCATCAAGTCCAACCACAACCTAACCATACTACCCTAACAACCCTCCGCTAAACCATGTCCCTGAGCACCACATCCAAACGGTTTTTAAACACATTCAGGGATGGTGACTCAACCACCTTCCTGGGTAGCCTATTCCAGGGCTTAACCACCCTTTTTGTAAAGTTTTTCCCTGATATCCAAACCTAAGCCTCCTCTCGCAAAATCTCATTCTTTCTGATATTAGTAATCAAGCTAATGATACTAAATACAACAAATAAACTAAATACTAAATGTGACAAGTCTTAGACTAATAAAGTTGCATTTATTTTTATGTCCTAACATACTTCACTAGATTCTACTCTATTTGGTAGGAGGCTGCTGAAGATTTTCAAATAGTATGAGTAGAAATAAGTAGAAAAAAAAAAGTCTTCAGTTTCAATGATACTACAGCAGAGAGTATGGCCTGAAGTCAGCCTTCTGTTTGAGGTTTGGATACTACTGTCAACATATGTAAAACAAACCTGCATGGCTTGCACAATTCAGTATTTAATATTTAAACATTAAATTCAGATAATTAATACTTCATGGATTTGTGCTCAAAAAATGAAAAGTTACTGAGTAGCCATAAAAAGAACAGAACTAAGCATGTGTTGTTTTGGATAAAACATAATTTACTTCATTACTTACATGCACATCCATAGAAGATTAAAATAAATAACTGAGAAGGGATTTTGGCAACCATGCCCACAGCAGGTGGGCCAGAACAAGATGACCTTTGAGGTCCCTTCCAACCCAATTCATTACATGATTCTATGATTTCCATTAAATTCTTCAACAGTTAATGTTCACATACAGATTATGTGTATATGTATATGATATTTTAAAGAAAAAGTGTGGAAAACATAAAAAATAATATTATGCTAGGATGCTAGGACAGTTCCACTCTCTACAGAGATGAGAGAGCTGTTTTCTCAGCTATGTTGAAGTCATACCATTTTGACATCTCTTGCTCTCCTAACTTTCCAGTACAAGAAAAAAATGTCTCTGTCCTGTAGAATAGTATGTTTAGCATTATTTTTGTAAGTCATTTTTTACGTGCCTTATTCTATATAATGAGAATTGAGTGTATTATTGTATGATGAACTAGAAGTGCAACTTATTTAATATCTCTTGTACCTAGTAAACTTAGTGCATGTGCTAAGCTAAGTGTACTACACTAACATCAACTTCAAATATGAGACCATTTTTTTTTTTATCTTACATAAGACTCGAATGATTTCTTAATAAATTTGAGATTTTTTGGTAGGGGTTTATAGAATGAATTTGCTCATGGGAAGATATTGCCTCTGTT
The DNA here is from genome assembly GCF_019232065.1 of Centrocercus urophasianus. NCBI lineage: Eukaryota > Metazoa > Chordata > Aves > Galliformes > Phasianidae > Centrocercus > Centrocercus urophasianus. The sequence goes on from NW_024884253.1 coordinate 38,771,649, forward strand.
AAGAATTGTTAGAGCAGCTGCCCAAAAGGATGGTTTATAGTGGAAAGAAAAAGAAAATTAGAAATGAGTAGCCTGTTATGTTAATAAAAATTATATACGGTTTATGTAATTATATAGATACGTAAATATAGTATTAGTTACTGTAAATGTTCAAGTTGGTGATTTTAAAAATGCTGCTTCTTCATAAAATCTGGTCTATGTACATCTGTATGTTTCACCATGAACAAGCTCTGTTTGCCTAACATTTTTTTTTCTCTCATTCTTTCACTAACTCTTCTGAAAAAGAATACAGTCCCACTTATTTAAGAGAACAATAAAACATCATTTTTTCCAGGAAATAAATTTATTTGCATTAAGACACCTCTAGTTTCAAAGGACTTTGGCTCAACCCTGTATTTAACAACAGTGAGTTGAAAATACCTGAGAGCAACTCCTCCTCCTCTTTTTTTTCAGTTTTATCCATTTAAACCAGAATAACCATAAAAATCAATCTTACTTTACATAAAGAAAATAAGTAGTAGAAATGAATGAAGATATTGTGTCTATTTATCTATTTTGCTTGCAATATACTCATAAAACACATAGAACTTACTTTTAAACACATACATGGTTATATTTTTATAATGGACACTTTCAGAAAAAATATATTTTAGATATATATGTATATCTATAAAACAAGAATTTTTTTTTAAAGTTCTACCCAGTCACTTTTTTTTTTTTTTTTTTTTATATTTTTTCCCATAACCACACCTGTTTATATATAAAAATAACAGAAAATTTTGAACTCTCCTTTTATGTCTTCATTTCACAGATGGTACATATCTGTTTTCTCTACTTTCCTCTTTTCTTAATTCATTCATTTAATTGGAGAAAGAACATTATAGCCAGTTAGTCTGGTACTGTGATTGTCCCCTTTCTCTTTTCCTGTTCTTATAAAAAGTCTGTGAATTAGCTTTTTAGTAAAACACACACTTTGTATTTTTGTTTTTCAAAATATCTTCTAGTTTTCTTAGATGTTTTCTGGTTTTTAATTACAGATTACACAATAAAAAATTGTGGTGCATCCTCAAGGCTAAAGTGTCATTTTGGATCAAGTCATCAATCTTGTATTTAATTTTCATTTCTGACACAAGCCACAGCTTTTGTCAGGAAGAATTTTTGTTCGGATGTTATCTTTTCACATATTACAAAAGAAAGCTGTCTGATGCATTCTTTTAACCCAACAGCACAGTCAGAAGCATTCACAACCATTGTGAAATGACTCAAAAAATCAGCTATTTAGAATGCATGAAGATCACACCAAAGGTTTCAAGAGCTTTTTTTGAACTCCTTTCATACAATCATAAAATCCTTAGAGTTGGAAAGAATCTTTAAAGGCTAAACTAGTCCAACTCCCCTGCAACGAACAGGGACATGCACAGCTACATCAGGTTGCTCAGGGCCAGGTCCAGTCTTGCCTTGAATGCCTCCCAGGGCAGGGTGTCAACCTTTGCAACCTGTTTCAGTGCCTTACTGCCCTCACTGTATAAGACTTATCCCTCATACCTAACCCAAATCTCTTTAAATTTGAGAGCACTTTCCCTTGTCCTATTACCACAGACCCTGCTAAAGAGTCTGTCCCCTTTCTTGTAGTTCCCCTTTAGATACTTTCAGGCACCTCAGAGCCCTCCACAAGTCCTCCAGGCTGAACAGCCCCAGCTCTCTCAGCCTGTGCTCATATGGAAGGTGTTCCATCCCTTGCATAATTTCTGTGGCCCTCCTCTGGACACTCTCCAACAGGTCTGTGTCTCTTCTGTATTGAGGACTCCACATCTGGACACAGTACTCCAGATGAGGCCTCACCAGCACATAGCAGAGAGTCAGGATCACCTCCCTTGCCCTGCTGACCCCTCTTCTTTCAATGCGTCCCAAGATACAGTTGGCTTTCTGAGCTGCAAGGGCACACTGCTGGCTCATGTCCAGCTTGCCATCCACCAGATCCCTTATTTTCTCTTCCCCAGATCCTTTATTTTCTCTTCCATTTCACACAACACTGCTGTTGGATAGTTAAGAAACAATTAGTAGGCTAGAAGCAGAATTTGCCATAGTTGAGCATTACAATGTTTCCAACAGTGACAGTTGTAAAACATTTCAGAACAACAAAATATGCAACCTAAATACTGCAGCAAGAAACAAGTTCTTGCCTCATACAGCCATTACTTATGTCTCTCCATATGCAAGTATTTTGCAATTTACAAGGCGTATTCACAGTAAGGGAGTACTGAAAAACAGTAGTGAAAAGCACAATAAAGGCCAAAGGCTAACAGTGCAACTGTAGGGTGACATCCAAAGACTGTCTACTTTTCATCTTTGCTAACATACACAGCTTAGCCCCTCTACAGTGCAGTCAGTGCTACACTTCCTTCAGCCTGCACTGAGAAATAATATGGGATCTTGCTTTAAATGTGAACTTTCTCTGCAGGTTTTCCACCACATTTAGTGCTTTACACAAAGCATACAGAATGAGACTTAACACGGACTAATGCCTAAATTTAAAATATAACATAAGCACGTTATAAAATATAAAAATGCAGACATATAAAGTATGACTAGATAAGCACTGCAACACATCTTTTGTCATAGAGGAAACCTGTAGAAGAACAAATGTCAGTCCTCATCACTAATCCTACTTCACCTCAATGAAGAGGATCTTAGCAACTTTCTCCTCCCATCTTTTTTTTACATAATAAAATATAACAAAAATAACTCTGATTTACTAAGATTTGTTATCTTCAAGAGTTAAGACTTCATAATGCAAAATTAGTAATTTCACCAAATTCTTCAAAGATAGTGAGTTGCTGAGCAGCCATCTCACTGGAGTTTACTTCAGACTCCTATACTTCTAAGGAATGTTCAGATCTTAATCCCAAATCAATGATTTGATGGAAGTACTGCCCGACCAGTTCAGCTGGTTAGAGTAATGCTAACAGGAGGCAATATGATGAATGTGAAAGGTTTGGGGTCTTTTTTTTTTTTTTTTTTCTTCCAGTCATCGAGCATGTTTGCATAGATCTCGATTGGTAACTTCTTAAGTATTAAATAATTGATTTCATGGCACAAATGGTCCAGTTTGATTTTTACAGAAATGATTATTTTAAAAGGGTAAGGAAACAAGTCCTCTTAATATATCTTTATTTTTAAAGGTGAATGCATAGAAAGATGCATATGCATCCCTGCATGGTTGTTTTTTATTTTATGAAGTAATAGGTATGTGTGAGATTAAATGTCGGTGCACGAGAGAACACTTGTTCATTCTTTCTCTGACTGATATTCATTTTTGTTTTCTTTTTTAAATGATGGATAGGACGCCAACTTGAAGCATTTAGGCTATGTTAATACTGATAGCCAATGTACATTTCATAGTTAAGCAGCTTAACAAAAGAAAAAGAAAAATGATGTTAAGGCTTAAAGACCATTTTTCAAAAAAGCAGAAGTGCTAGAGATGTGACTGCTTGTATTATCACAGCACAGCCTTTTGCAAAAGCTTTGTGATCCAGCTTTTTATTACATAGTTACATACTTTTTTATTTTTTTTTTTGCAAAGAGTTTTTAAGGAATAGGAGACAAAGTCTGAACATAGGAAAAGTCAGTTTTCTTTAGCACTTTGAAGTTTCTACTCTTGCTAATAAAGAAAAGAAGATTAAAATTCAGCAGAACATATAAAGAAATGAGTAGTCTACCAGAGAAATTTAATGTATGCTTTTCTCTACTCATTTGCAACAACTCAAGATGACTACATGAAAAAAATCAAAGGAAAATTAAAGTTATACTGAATGAATAATAACAAATACATATCAAAAATAATACCTAAACATTTAACCACTTGTTGTATCCTTGTTTCAACAAGCTTCTCCACATATAGAAATCAAAACCAAGCAAAAACTTAAATGTTTAAGAAATAATAAAATATATTCTAATTCTCACTCATTTATCTGATGTGGTTCAACAGTGAAAAAAGTGGCTGCATAAGAGGCAAAATGAAATACATTCTAATTGCAGAAATTCTCCACCAGTAAATCAGAACTTCTCAGCTACAGAATCATAGAATCACAAGGTTGGAAAGGACCTCTACAAGATCATCTAGTCCAACTGTCCACCCATTACCATTGCTACCACAGGTTACTAAACCATATGTCATAGCTCCTCACCCAGACACCTCTTGAACACTGCCAGGGACGGCGACTCCAACAGCTCCCTGGGCAGCCATTCCAGTGCCTGACCACTCTCTGAGAGAAAAAATTCTTCCTTATGTCTTGTTATAGCATAAGATGAAAAAGATGTTTTGGTAAGAACCCAGAGTGAACAATATTCATACACATCTAGCAGCAGACTATCTGACAATATATAATTAATTTTTGATGAATGACTTTAATTTAGACAATACAATTATGCTTTGCAAAGACTATAATAAGCAGAAAGTGCCACACAAGGTGTTTACAATTTAAATTGCAATCGTTCTCCTAAAATCAGTCTTAGATCTATTCCTATTTTTTATCTTTCTTATGTTCTAATTTTTCTTCATGCTTCAACATAATTTCTGCCTTTACTCTTTGCTTTGTCATAATGATCTTGAATCTTGATTATTTAATCTTGCAGAACTAAAAAAAATAAAGCTCATAGAAGATACTCAAATCAGATCCCAGACACAATCTCAGCTTTTCTACATTGTAAAAGATTTAGAGAGACTACTGTACAAAATGTACCAATAACTGCATAACTGACTTTCCTGATTTAAACTGAGACAGTGTTAACAGCACAACGTTTTGGTTGTTTAGGAATAGTGAGTTCACATACAGCAGGCCAGGCCACTCAGTGGAAAGAGCAACTACCATGACAGCACAGCAGCAGGGAATGGGGACAAACCAGGACAGCTAGCCTGATTTAGGCAAGAAGTTATCCCATGCCGTGTGATATGGCGTAATAAACCTGTGGGGAGTGGACTGTGGTGGGGCAACTGCTCTGAGATTGCTGGGTGTCTGTCAGCGAGACACTGCATTGCCAGTGGGACATCGATCGGTGGGTAGGCGTACTGATAGCTGGACTTTAGGTGGCAAGTGGCAAGTAATCACCCTGTGGATATATATAGATGCATACAGTTACAACTGTGGTTTGGTTTCTATTTTCTTTTTCAGTCTTAGTTTTTACCTCAACCTATGAGTTTTGTTTCCATTTCTCAACCCTATTCAATTTTTAGGGGAAAATGAGAGGGCTGTTTAGTGCTGAGCTATGTGCCAGGTTAAACCATAACACTAACGGCTAGATAGTACATTTTACATGTCTTCCTACACAGCAACAGAATTAAAATATTTGCAGTAAATATCTCCTTCACGTTCATTTTAACTACCTGAAACCTTAGGATTCAATGGATTGCAGAACAGACTGCCCTCTACATTTTGGCCATGGTTCCTGACAAATGTACATAACGCATTAGCAGCTATGCATTGATATTTATGCCACTTAAAGATAGCCTTCCTAACAATATATTTTCTAAGAGATTTGTATTGCTCTGCTTGAGAGATGGCACTCATTCACTCACTCTTAGTTTGCTACTATTGCCTTTTACCCATCATGTTCCACCTACAAAGTTTTATTAAGCTTTTGAAATGCACAGCTTCTTGATTTTCCTTTCAGGTCACTAATTCTCTTCAGCACTATTTCCATTAAAGCAATTCAAAATGAATTTTTTTTTTCTTCCTCCTTGAAGCTGGAAAACATGGGCTATTTTTCTGGAAAGTTATATCAAATAGCAGCAGTGTCTCACCTTCAAATGCAAGCATGCATTATCCTAGGAACTGAATAATTTACTTGAGCAAATTCAGAATCTCAAACATTTCTGTACAATACATGTGTATAGAAAAAAACATTTTCAAAGTGAATCAAAATAAAACATACTGAATGTGTAGCACACAAATTTCTGTCCAGCAATCTTTGTTAGTAATCTGGTAAATCAACACTGAGAAAAATAAGCAGTATCGTCATAAAAATATTTCATTATTTTTTCAGTATCAAAATTAACTTCTGTAAAATGAGATAAGTACTGTGCTTTTGCAGCAGTTTTCAATTTTTAAAAGAAGATAAAGGGAAAAAAAATAACTGGAATACATTAAGACAATGATTCATACCATTTTAATCAACACAGCAAGAAGCATTGTATTTCATGAGACTTTTTTTCTTTCCTTGCTAAACTACTTGAATATAAAAAAACAACCAAAATACAAAGTATTCACCAGCACATCCACAATCCTTTGCTCCATCTAGTCATATATAGCCCGAAAGTACCAAAGATTGCAAACATGTCATTGTTTCATTGCCGTCCCTCTAAGTTATTGCAAGTACGAAAATATTCCTTGATAAGATATAGAAAACCCACTAAAGTACACTCGTTAATGTAGTTCATTTTCAATCAGAAAGCTTCTTTACTTTTTAACTATTATTATTTAAAGGGAATTTTGGTTGGCCTACAACAGATCTGCCCAGCCTCTTTTTGTGTCAAACAGGCTGCCCTGAGACGTACCACTGTTAACACTAGTAATCCATTCAACAAATTTCAGTGTCTCATCTCTATTATTTTTGTATATTATACACAAAAGTCTTTAATTGAGCTTCAATAAAAAAATCACACTTTCATGGGTTTTCTTGGTTATAATTTTCAAATCAGTTTGTCTAACAGAAAAACAAAGATGACTGTTTCTAGTACGTCATTCAAAAAGCCATTGTTCTAGTCATCTCCTTTGCCTACACCTCCCATTTTTCCACATTTCTTATGCTCTGGAAATGCTCACAGTTCTCATTTTCCTCCTTTACTGGTTTCTAACCATTCAGTAAGCATATGTTCTGTATCTTGTTAATCAGGGGAATCATTTTGATCCAACTCACCATCTTTCTACAGTGCTATCTCTTTACTTGGCTCCCACATTGCAATCTGAATTTCAGTTTTATTTAATGAATTTTTATATTTAATATAAATATGTTAGTGAATATAAACAAATATAAATATGTTTAGTGAATATTTAATATTCAGTTTTATATTTGGATAGTTGCTGACATTGCCCACCGAGTAATTTCAGGCATCAGAGGTTCTTTTGTACAGTCCAGTCCACTCAGTTTAACATAAGTGCAAAAGCTCTGAGTTTTAATGGATATTCTAGGTGAAAACATAGCACATTAGAGAGTTTTGCTAAAGACATAAGGGGCAGATCAAAAGGAATGAACTTAGCGGGAAATGTGGACGAAGACAGCAGCATTAAGACAACAAAGCAGAACAAAACATAGGACTCCAGAGGAACACAAAAGGACCAAGTTGCCAGTAGAATGATTTTCTGCATAAATAGCAGAGAATGGATTCTTTGAACTTTGCTTCAGAAAACATTAACCCTGCTGGTTTCAATTATCTTATTGATTCAAAGTAAACTGTATTACTTTGTAATATGATGTTTAGCTTGCAGTTTTCTCTATCATTGGGCACTATCTGCTACAAAGTATGTGGATAGAATCAATTGCTAGCCATAGGAAGTAGTCTTTTCTAACAGCAGAAATTATTGTTTACCTCAAGATAGCCGATGTTTACTTGGTTTGCCATCATCAAATGATAAAACCAGCCTTTCAATTTTTTTTTCTATCCTTGTACCCCTCAAAAGGTCATCTTTTATTTTCCTCTTTCCCTGCATCCCACAAACCTACACAGTAAATCTCTGCTTTTATATAAGCAATTATTTTATTCATATAAAAGAAATGGAAAGTCCAAGTACTGAACCACTGAAGACAAAATAATAACAAACAACAACAAAACCTTCAACAACAACATGAACAAAACACTGCATATGCACAGTGCAACTAATCTATGCCCTACAGGCTGTCACAGTGTAGACTAGCCTTTTTTTTTTTCTTTTTTTTTTCTTTTTTTTTCTTTTTTTTCTTTTTTCCCATCTAAGCTCAAGTGAGGCTGCAATAAAGATACCACCTATGTTTTCAAGGTACAATTTTGATTTATTTTGTTAGTCTTCAATAGGACTAAAGATAGATATCATGCAAATAAGCATAACTACCAGAATCTTTCCAAACTGATTCCTAAAGTGCAGAGAATCTCAGACGTACAGACTGGGAGAACTCATTGAGAGCAGCCCTGCAGACTCTGTAGGTGAAAAGTTCTAAGGCTGGAGTGGGAATTGAACCAGAATGGTTAGATTCTTTGCCTCATGGAAACAGTCATTTGCCAGAAGAAATGAACTACATGGTTAACTATGCACTAGTAACAAGTACTGAGTGTAGCAAAATTCTTTACTACAAGTTAACAATTATTAAGTAGAATGTTGTAACTGCCATGTAATAGATACATAATATATAAAATATTCTACAATGGTTTAGTGGTCAAAAGTTTCTAAGAGTTATTTTAAAAACACATGCTTACGAACTCACCATTTTCTATGTGAAAAGACTTAAAAAGCCACATTAATAGTATTGAGTGTTTCCTGATACAACTATTTTGTAGCACTTTTTTGATTTTTTCACATCTGATTTTATGATTGTTAATTATTCCTTCATAATGAATATTCCTTTATATAAAACTATCAACATTAGCAAGTGTTTTAGCACAGCACTAAACACCGCACAGTGTTATGCCACTTACATTAAAAAAAAAGCTTGGATAAAAAAGATAATGACAGCTTTTCTGGATAGAATCTCATCCAACAAGCTTCCATTAATAGGCAAACCTCTTTTAGACACAGAGGAAGAACTATCACAGATATGACTGAGATTCAAAATTTAGAAGCTTGTCGACAGTCATATTTAACTGCAAAAGTTGGATGATGTCCAGAGCTGCAGTCTTTATCTTAAAAAGGCTAAGGGCTTAGAGGTTTCTAGAGTTAATCTACAATACCAACATCACACAGAGCATTCTGCACCAATTTTCACAGAATACATACAGTTAGTTCACCAAAGAAAAGACAGTTTTCATATGCTTCTATTCTTGCTAATGCTGCTTAGACTATCATCTACTGAACAAGATATCTTTATTTGTTTTACTGGTTCTCTTATTTTTTCTTTTGGAAAACATCACCTATGAAGTTTTATTCTTTCTCAGAGTGAAATTTGGGAAAAAAGTAGTAATTTCCCATCCATTTAACATAATTTCTTAGAAACTGAGGTCACTACATCCAGGAGTTAAAAAGAAATATGGCTTTTACTATACAAAAACTTATTCAGGTTTTTCCACAGGAAACTGACCTCACCAGGCAGCATACCAGCTTCCAGCTTTCTTTGGAAGACATATGTTCTACACATACTCTATGACTTCTAAAATCTTTAAAGCTTTATGGGGTGTGGTAAATTCAGTACAGCTTTTTAATACTGTTTATCTTTCTTTATGTATGAGAGAACGGCACCCTATGGCTACAGAAGTTGCTAGATTTGTTTCAGAAATTATTCCTTACGGCTTTGTGATCTCTTGTAGTATTACTTTTGATTAAATGCTTTTCTTTTTTACATTTATACTTACTGCTATTCAAAATGCTTGGATGAAAAAGAGGATGTGATCTGGGCAGCAGTGATTAAAACAAATGGAACAAAGTAACAGTGAAGAGCACACAAAATTCTGTAACCAGTTGAGGATGTGCCTCAGTAGGCAAAACATCAACCTGTGTTGAGCTTTTATGGACCTGTTACTAGCAAAAAGCTGTAAAATCAATTGGAAAAGTATACCTCTGTTCTTGACTAGAGTTACGTTTCAAATGAGAGAAAAAAAGGCTTTCACCTGATTCACTAACATTACTACCTTCAGTTACTGAGGGCCATGCTGTGAAATATTTTGAGCGTGTGACTGAAAATACTTAAGCCAAACTGACAGTAGGAATGCATGATCCAGTTTATAATTTTTCAGCTTCCAGAGAGAAAAAAAAAAAAAGTATATAAAACACAAGAAAAAATAGAACATTAAATGCACATAAAGCAAACACATAAAAAGCACGTGAATTACAGATGCAGACAAGTATTCGAGAATCAGTGCACAGTAACAAGTCATCCAGATCACACTGCTTCAAGTTTCTGGCAAGCATACATAGCCATATGTTTAATGGTGTTTGCATATACTGTTCTCCCCACAGAATATATGCTCCATCAACTGCCCAGGCCAGACAGTGCCTGCAAGACAAGTGTCTCAGTCATAGCTGAGCATGGCAAGGCAGCCATGGGGAGCGCTGCAAATTATATCACCTGCACACCTCACAGAATACCAAATTCTTTCCCTGAAACAACCACATCATCCCTGCACAATGAAGGACAAGAAACATAAATCATAGGTATCACTTGCAGCTTCAATAACTTCCTTATTTTATCATAACACTATTGTAATACAACACAACCTCTGGGATCTCGTAAGTGCTTTGCTTGCTTAACCAGTACTGCAGTATAGATTCAAACAAAGAACGAGTTATAGCGTGCAGAATAGTGTGAAAGAATAAGCTGACAAATTTAATAAATTTAGCCTTACTTTTGTCCCATCTTACATTTAGAGCTAGGTAAAGTGGGAAATACCTAACAGGTATGTTCTAAAAGTTTGTTTTCTTTTTAAATATAATAAAGCATCCTAAAACTATCACGGGAAAGTAAGAGAACAGCCAATCACAATACTTACCCACAAGGAATTTGTTGGTTTGAAATAAATACAGCACAGTGACACAGCAAGAACAGGAAATACTGAATTAATCTACCTTTCCTCAGTGCTATCCACCTTATGCAATCATCAGGGCATTTTGCTTTTTGATAGTTAATTGTGCAGTTATAGATTCTGTATGTCCTAATATGAATTGTAAATTGCATAAAAGTTGCACAGCATTTCTAATTTTTCAGCCCCAGACTTTCTTACTTTAATATTTTAAACAGATTTCTATGTCAAATTAACTGCAACTATTCATCAGTAGCATGCCATACATTACACAATTTAGCAATATCTGTAATTCAGAGAGAGAAATCAGCTGTTCAAAAGAACCCACTCAGAAAAAGAAGCTTGTAAGGAGAAAGCATATTATAGAACTAAAGCGTGATCAGAACTGAACTATTTGAAGTCATTCTTCACTATTTAAACAGTCAGGAGAGAATAGCTTCAGTTTGCAAACTAAGCACATAAATATGCTCATCAAAAGGAAAAAAATGCATCTGTAGAGAGAATTGTGGGTGTATCAAAGACAAGTATTTCTTGTTCTTGAGGATTTTCTGCTCCTTTGGAGACCATTTCTGAACATAAAATGCATCAAATAACTACCACTATCATTTAATCACTTAGCTTGATAGAGCTGTTCTTTTGTGTCTATGTAAGTTTATTGATTTGTTTTACTGCCCATTAGTGTATCCTTGATACCTTTTTTGTAATTAAAATAGTTCAAAGGACAGCGTATCATCCAAGTAAGCGACTCACGCAGAGCGCAGACTTTCCGCTGCGCATCAATATGCATAGTTTCTGTGACTTCAGGAGTGCTTGATTATGATTCTCAACATATTCAATCAGAAGGGGTTCTGAAGCGATTTTCATTTCAATTATGCATGCTTCATTATCATACTTTTAGTGAAGTGAAAAGTACATTACAAGGTGAGAGCCAGGAATGATGAGATAAAAGCACAAACCATAACTATATTGGAAAGACTTCTAAATTTGTCTGAAATAAAATAAAATTTGTCATAATATTATTCATTCTTTCTCTAACACTGCGTATTTACATTATACTTCAAAATAATCTCTTCAGAACATCTTTCATGAAATAAGATGTGACATAAAGCTTCAGTGAAAAAGGTACACAGGTATCACTGGCAAGATGAGCAAATTAGAAAGTATTCCATAATATATCGGGATTTAGGGAAAGAGTTTTTTCCCTAGGGTGAAAAGGCACTCAGTAAAACAGGAAAGCCTGTAGCTGAGAAGAAATGTGATTGTTCTGAAAGGCAGAATAGGTAGAGAAAAATCTTAATCTAGCAGAGGGAGTTAAAACAACAGAGAAGCAATAAATAATTAGAAGATATTTAGTGTGAAGCAGAGGTCAGCAGATACGAAAGTATAAAACAGTTTGGAATGGAAAGAGAAGAGAGTTGCCTCAGATAGTAAAAGAACCAACACGAAAGTATTTAAAGAGAGAGTTATGTGGTTGGAGGAAAATGTCTTTCAAAAGTAGCATTTTTGTTAGACTAGAGAACTGAAACTCTCTGAGTGGATATATGAGTATAGAAGGAAGACAATAGGCATCAGTACAAAGGGAGAAATTGAAAAAGTAGAAGGAAATTAGTAAAATAAATAAAAAACAAAAATAAATTAATTAAAATGAAAAATACTTTACTGAAACAGGAAAGAAATGGAGAGTTAACAAATGGAAGAAAAGAGAGACTGATTGAGGAATGAGAAAGGTGTACTATGTCAGAGACACTTGAGACAGCATAGAATCATTAAGGTTGGAAAAGGCCTCTGAGATCACCTAGTCCAAACATCAGCCCATCCCCACTATGTCCATTTACCATATCCCTCAGAGCCACATCTACATGCTTCTGAGCACCTCCAAGGGTGGTGACTCCATCACCTCCCTGGGCTGCCTGTTCCAGCACCTGACCACTCCTTTGGACAAGTATTTCCAAACATACAACCTGAATCTCCCCTGGCACAACTTGATGCCATTCCTTCTAGACCTATCACTAGTTACACAGGAAGAGGATGACCCTCACCTCACCACAACTTCCCTTCACGTAGTTGTTGAGACCAATAAGGTCACCCTGAGCCTTCTCTTCTTCACTCTAAATAACCCCAGGTCCCTCAGCTGCTCCTCATAAGGCTCATGCTCCAGACTCCACATCAGCTTCACTGCCCTTCTCTGAACACGCTCCAGGGCCTCAAAGTCTTTCTTGTGGTGAGAATCCCAAAACTGAATGCAGTACTCAAGGTGCAGCCTCACCAGAGCTAAGATCATCACTTCCCTGCTCCTGCTGGCAACACTATTTCTAATAAAGGCAGGAAGCCATTGGCCTTCCTGGTTACCTGGGCAGACTGCTGGGCTCACGTCCCGCCAAGCATTGACCAACACCCCCAGGTCTATTTCCTCCACACAGTCTTTCTGCCACTATGCCCCAAGCCTATGGTGCTGTCTGAGGTTGTTGAGGTCAAAATGTAGGATCCAGCATTAGTCTTGCTGAACTTCATCCCCACTGGCCTCAGCCCAGCTATCCAGCCTGTTCAGATCACTCTGTAGATCCACAGTGACACTTCCTCCAAAACTGGTATCATGTGCAGACTTACTGAGGGTGTACTCAATGCCTTCATCCAGATCATCAAAAAAGATATTGGATAGGGACAAACACCAACCGCTGGGCAACATCATCTCTCCTGACCTCCACCACTCTCTGGGCCCTGCCATCCAGCCAGTTCTTTACCCAGCAAAGTGTACCTATCCAAGCCACAGGCTGCCAGCTTCTCCAGAAGAATACTGTGGGAGACAAAGTCTAAGGCTTTGGTGAAGTCTTGATAGACTTAATAACCTTTCCCTCATCAACCAGACAGATCTCTCAAACATAAAAAGAGATCAGGTTGGTCAAACAGAACCCACCTTTCACAAACCCATGCCGGCTGAGTCCAACCCCCCTGTTTCCCTGCACATGCCATGTGATCTCCCTCAGGATGATCTGCTCCATAACCCTTCCTGGCACAGAGGTCAGGCTGACAGGCCTGTAAGTTCCCCAGAACCTCCTTATGATCTTTCTTTTTCATGGGAGTCACACTAGCAAGCCTCCAATCCTCTGAGACCTCTCCAGACAACCAGGAATGCTGATAGATGATGGAAAGTGGCTTGGCAATCACTTCCACCATCTCTTTCATCATCCTTGGGTAAATTCCATCTGGTCCAATGGACTTGTGACAGTCCAGGTGGAGGAGCAGATCTCTGTTTCCATCTGAATTGTGGGTGGTTTATTCTGCTCTCCATCCTGGACTTCCAGGTCAGAGGGTAGAGTACCCTGAGGACATCTGGTCTGGTTTTGAAAGACAGATGTAAATAAGGCATTGAGAACATCAGCCTTTTACTTATCCTCAGAGATGACATTTCTCACTGCATCCAGTAAAGGATGGAGATTCTCCTTAGTCCTCCTCTTACTTTTCATGTATTTGTAAAAATATATTTTTATATATTTATATATTTATTATTCTCTTTTACCCCTACATCCAAGTTGAGTTCAAGCTGGATTTTTACTTTTCTAATTTTCTCCCCACACATCCTAAGAACTTCTTTGTATTGTCCTCAAGTTCTCCAACCCTTCTTCCACAGGAAGATTCTCTTTTTCTCATGGAGCCCCAGGAAAAACTCCCTGGTCATCCACACCAGTCTTATTCTCCACCGGCTCCTCTTACAGAACAGTGGGATAGCCTGCTTCTGCACCTTTAAGACTTCCTTCTTGAGGAGTGACCAAATCTTCCTGGACCCTTTTACAATTCAGGACTGAATTCAAAGGGACTCTCCCTGTCAGGGTCCTGAACAGTTCAAAGTCTACCCTCTGGAAGTCCAAGGTAGCAGTTTTGCTGCCCCCTCTCTTGACTTCACCAAGAATTCTACTGTTTCATGGTCACTCCATCCAAGACAGATCCCAACATCCACATTTCCCTCCAATCCTGCTGTTTGTAAACAGCAGGTTTAGCACCTTTCCTGGTAGACTCTCTTACCAGCTATCTTCCATACAATCCACAAACTTCCTACACCGCTTCTTCTGTGCTGTACTGTATTTCCAACATATATCAGGGAAGCCAAAGTCCCGCATGAGAACAAGAGCTGGTAATCACGCAACTTCTGCCAACTGCCTACAGAATGCCTTATCCATCTCTTTATCCTGGCTAGGCGGCCTATAATAGAACCCAACAGGATGTCCACCTTGTTGGCCCTCCCCTGATTCTTACCCACAGAGACTCAACCTTATCATTCCCAGCCCAACAAGCTCATTCCCAAGCTCAACAACATTAAAACCCACTCTAACCTAAAGAGCCATGCCACCACTCCTCCTTCCTCACCTACCCCTTCTGAAGACCTTATAGCCATCCACTGCAAAACTCCAGTTGCGGGAACAATCCCACCTTGTTCCTGTAATGGCAACTAAGTCATAGTTTGCCTGTTACACAGTGGCTTGAAAGTTCCTCTTGTTTGTTGTTCATGCTGTACACACTGGTGTGAACCTCCCCTGGAGCAGCTTAAGGTCCTCTTGTCCTTAAGCCTCTTGTCCTAGCACTACTGACATGAGAGAAGAGGATGACTCCCACATCACTACAACTTCCTTTAACAACTACAACCTACAGTCTCCAAAAACCATCTCCCTTGAGCTTTCTCTTCTCCAGACTGAAGAAGTCCTGTTAGAAGTCCTGTTCAGGGACTCTCAGCTGTCCTCTCAGCTGCTCCACATAAGACTTCTGTGCTCCAGACCCATCACCGGCTTCATTGCTCTTTTTTGGACATGCTCCAGGGCCTCAATGTCATTCTTGTAGTCAGGGAAAGCAGAAACAGCATAAGAGAACAGAGAAATCTACATTAAGAAGTAAATATGTTACTACAGTGCAAAGTAGATGGAGGACACATTGCAGACATTCTAGAACCAGTGCCAGTGGAGGAACAGCACAGGCACCTTTTATTTACACTAAAAGAATTCAAAGGCAAAGATAGAAGACAAAGTTAGCAAGTGAATAAAAGAAAAAAAAAGCTTATTGTTGTTATTTAGATGAAGGCCACAGGCAATTTATGAAAAAAGATAATATTATATGGAATATAAACTCTTAAAATATTTTTGAATGCAAATAAAAGAAATATGAAATGATAAAATGAAGGAAAAAATAAGAAAAGAAATAAAAAGGAGTAATTGTATTGACTGAAGGATTGTGAAGATATAAAGAATGGATTGACAAAAAGCATATGGAATTAAAGGCTAAGGCAGGTAATAAAAACAGGAGGAGGAGGAAAGAATCTTTCTGGGTATTAGATTTATACCTCTGCAAAATTTTAAAAGATTATTCACATGAAGAAACCACATTTATACTCCTAAGCTACTGCTAACAAACCTGATCTATCATTGCTACAATTGCTACATTGTTGAACAAGAGCCAAGCATTAATTTAATGGGAGAGTGAAGATGTAATAGTAGGAAAGAGCACTAATAGAACAGTAAAAGAAAGTGGTGCACAGACCTTTAGAGAAAATAATTAAGACCTATAATGCTGAATCATATGTTTGAGAAAAGTGGACTACATGAACTCAGTACAAATGGCAGATATTGAGATTGTAGTAGACATTAAGACTGTCTTCAGCAGACTAAAATGCTGTTCTCTAGCCTTCTGAATTCTTCAGAACAAGCTGTGTATCTAATCCTCATGTAACAACCTCAGGTATCTAAACACAGCACACAATTTCAAACAAATTGCAACGTCAGTTTGATAGGAATCATGGTGAATCAGAACAGACAGAATTTCCTCAATAAAACGGAGGAGGAATGTAAGCTTTATAATATCACAGCTGTAGAATAAAGAAGCCACCTCTATTGCTAGGAAAGGGTTTAAATACTATAGGAAGAAGAAATGTTTGATGAGCTTGTTTACATGACTGAAAACAGCGTTCTTCCCATTGTCACATCAATGGCTTGCATACTTCATGATTTGCTATATTTTACTATCCAGACAAAATTTACTTCAATTTACTATACTTGGTGCACTCCTAAAAGCAACACTGGAAAGTGGCTAATAAGATACAATGCCATGGAGAAAGACACAATACAAATAAACAAAACCTTTACAATCAGTGGGAGGGAACAGACTTTTAGAAACCATTGTTGGTTCACATAGGGAAAAAAAAAAAAATGTTATCTGTGCCTGTTGCAAAGGAATTCTGGAAGTTCTCAAATCCACAATTTTGCTGAAGTATTACCTAGGAAATTAATTACTTAGATCTTTTTAAATAATTGCTGGAATACAGCTTTCCTGATTGGGAACCAAATACAGTTAGCAGCTATTAAATATCTCTACCAGAGTACACTCTGTACTTCAAATACTCTGATGTACATTAACATATTTTAAATAAATACTTGGAATAAATCTACAAAATTAGATGAAGAAGTTAGATTTACATCAAACCTTTGTTCAGCAAATTTATGTTTCTCATTAAAATCACTCGCTAGATCTTTCTAGAAAACTAAAATCCATCTCTCCAGTAGGATGTTCCACATATCAGGGGTCTGAAAGTAAGCAATAAATGGTGCAAGGAAGTTACACTTTGGCTCAAACTTCTCACTTTTAATAAATGAAAATCAAGCTTTGAGAGAGCTCCTGATGTGATGACATTTGAGGACTGAAGCATTACTTATTTTAAAATAAATCACTTGAGTTTTATATAATTTGTATCCTTTTACTGTAAATCCAGAATTCAGCTGGCTAAGCTTCTAGTTTAATAAGCTCAACTGCATGTCTCACGTTATTGATTTTCTCACCAAATCCAATTTTATTTATCCTAAGTATGCTGTTTTCTGCTTTGGACCTCTGAGATAACTAAGTATTTGCTTTTTGTATACAAGAAGGCATGCTGAAAGAAGGACTGGTGCACAGCTCATATCTGTCTTACACCAAATAGGATTTCCAAATTCCATCTTCAAAGCATTCTTTTTTTTTCTTCCCTCCTGCCATTTATGTGTATATCAATCCACTTGAACTGACTCCTGTCTAGATTTTGGGAGAATAAATGACTATTTCATGAGCAGGATAAACAAGCAGAGTGGCAATGGCATACTGAATAAATCAAGGCAGAACATAAAGCAACTATCATATGCATTGCTCACATCATACAAGCCAAATGCCCACCCACAATGCAAACTCCACGGTCTTCATCATACCAAAAAAAAAATTAGTTGTTGTAATTTCAAAGATCTCAGGAAACCCTAATATTAACTCATAGCCTGTTTTCAACCAGAGTAATCTTTGATGTTTCTATAGTCATAAAAACAGTTCATAACTAATTCATAGCATGGTGAAGTCACATAAACTATCTGTCAGTATAACAGAGGAATATGTAGAAAAGGAAAAATATATTTAGTAAATGAAGATAGCAGCTTTCAGTGCGTAAAACTATGATCATATTTAGAGATTAGCCCAAAGTTAACTTCATCAATACATCTGCTTTTAACAGAACTATTATATGAGCATCTTAGAACAGATTAATAGGAAACCCAATAAAAAGAAAAATAAACTGATTAAATATATTATAAAATTGTTTTTTTCAAAGGAACATTTCTTTGTCACAAAACACAACGAAGCGTCTGACAAATCTAAACACCACCTTATGAAAACTTCTATGGACAACTTACATTATTAGTAAGGAAACATCTACAGTTAGTTCAAGATACAGCAAATTATTTTTCTTTGGTACTGTAAACTGATGTGAGAATATGCCAATTATTTCTTGTTTCTGAAACAGTAAAACATATCACCAAAGTGGTCTCTGTGCACATGTAAGACGCTTGAATATTTCAAAATAAGCAAAATTACACGCTTAGATGGTAACACGGAGAGAAACTGAGATAAGGTGAGATTTTGAAAAAATACATTTAGACTTCTTAGAGAATATGCAATTAATTATCCTAAGACATACAGGAAATCGAATCAAAGTTAGCAACCAAAACCTGGACTCAAATAAACGATACAGAGAGATGGCACCCAAAAGCCTATTTGAGGTGGTCAAAGTCAAAAAAAAATAAAAAGGGGCCCAACATCTTTCCACCTGCACTACAGTATGCAACAAGCAGAAGCATTAAACAGTGAAAATCTAGAGAGCTTCTGCATGGGCCTGCAAAGTACACAGAAGTGAAGCTTGATCATAAATACTTGTGTGCATGGAATGGAAAATTCCATGTAAATGGAAAAACAAATGCTTTCAAAACCAAGATCTTTAACTGAGTACATTAGCTTTTTATTTTCCTGGAAAATAAAAAATGACAACATACCTGCACTCAAAACCTTAGCTTTACTTCATGCTATTGCACAGTAATATCTACTATTTGGCTACTATTCTCTTAAAATAGGAATACAAGTCAGTTTCTAATCTTAACTATAAATGTCAGGTTCCAAGAGGAAATGGTACAAAGCTTTTTCTTGTCCAGATGTATTACCTGAAATGTCAATAGAGAGCCAAGTATTGCAAGCTCTTACCAGCTTACCTTACCTCCTCTGGATTAGATACTATTAGTTGTTCTATACATAATGTACTGTCAATATCCATGTGTGAGTAGTGTTTTACAAGATACTCTTCTGACTTTATCAGACATTTTCCCAGGCCTTTCCTGATCTTACCATGATCGGATCCTGAAGTTAATCAAATCTCCTAGGCTTTTCTCCAAGGATTACCAATTGATCTAAGCAACCTGATCTCTTTCGGGTCCCACAGTAGGTAGCTGCTGATGATAAGTGCATGGCAACAGAGACTTTAGCACTCGTACTGCTCCAATAGTGTGAACTAGTAATTCAGTGCACACTCTCAGCGCTAAGCAAAATGAGTTTCTCTAACAAAGAAACCAACAAGCAGAACATATACTGACGCACTGTAATTTCCCTATGAAATAGAATGCTGCACAGAGAACTTGCAGCCTTCATCACTGTCAATACAAACAATGCCTCAATGCCTACCAATTCAAATAGTATTTATATATATATTATCAGTATCGTTGAATAATAACCTGCAAAGTTACCATAAAAAAAAAAAAAAAAAAAAAAAAAAGCAAACACAAAGCATAATCTGAGTAAGGAATAACAAACATTTTTCCAGCTTGCAACGAATATCATACACATTATATAGTAGTTTCAAACTGTTGAGTTCCTTGCTGTTAATACCATGTAAGATAAGGGAAAAGAAAGCAAATAATTAGAAAAGCAAGAGTTTCTCTTAGGATTTCTGAAAACAAATATACCCGGAGGTGAATGGAGAAAGTGTCTTCCATGCCTGTACCCATCACTCTACAATTGAATTCACAACACAAAAAATTCCTCATGTATAAACAGAAGTTTTCACTTACTAGTAACACTTCAAATTTCTCAGTTTGATTGGTGATACATGTTATATTATATACAAGTTTCATAAAAAAGACATGACTTTCCGTATAACTCTATTGGTCTTCTAGTGCTAGACCTGAACTCCAAATCTGATTTGCTCACAAGGTACTTTACTTTGTCTAAATCAGAGTGAGAAACCTTCAGCCACACTGCTGCTCTGAGCCAAAAACCTCCTCAGCCACAACACAAAATCAAATATTTAAGCACTCATTTTAACTGTGATCCTAAAACAGCTACTGTTAATACTTCCAAAAGAAAAAAAAAAAAAAAAAAAAGACATTCCAAACTATTCTTTGCATTTTTCTGTAGTTCCAGTAAATCTGTCTTGAACGACAACATTACTAAGTCTAAATACTGAAATCCTCAGATTCAGTAATTTTTAAAACTTGAAGTTCAATTATTTAAAAGCTGAAGCGAAAGTGTTTATTATTTTTCCAGCTATTTTTGTAGCTGTTAATGAAGATGCTCTAAAATATTTGACCGTTTTTCTCCCTGATTTCTTGTATTCAGCATTTTAAGTAATCCTAGCAATCCTGAAATTAAATCTTTTTCTCCCAATAAGGTAATCTTGGACTACTTCCCTATAGTTGTTTAACTTGCCACTTATTTAGAAATTTAAATATTATTTCGTTTCTAATTTGTACTTTGACTACTCACTTGCACTATTTCTATGTAAATGTTACGCTACCAACTCATATACATCTACTACTTTATTCTAAAATTCAACACATGGGAATGGGATGTTTTGGGTTGGTTTTGTTGCTGGTTTTTTTCTGCTTTTTTTTTTTTTTAATTATATTTTGTGGAGGAGAAGGTGGGTTTTTTTGTAAGATGGGACTAATCTCATCTTTGATTTATCATGATGCAGAAGAGAAACAGTTTGCTAGCACCCTGCACCCAGCATAACATAAATATAGCAGAAATCTACTTCCACACATTCATTCATCTTTTGTGGTGGAAGTCTATCAATAATAGAAGAGAAATAAGATTTCACCTGCGCATTTCAGAAGAGATTGCTAGCTAATCTGTACAGAATTCTAAATCCTGTTACTAATTCACATTTATTTAAAACTGAAATTAGAAGCTATCTAGCTATAGTATACATAGGATAACAGACTAATACCTAGGGAACAATTCTACAATTAGAGGAAGACACCACAGAAACAGTAATAATTTCTAAGGTTTAAGCAGAAAAGAGAAAGAAGCATAAACTGACTTTCTGCCCAGGTCCATGTGGTTCTTAAAATTAATTTAACTATATACAAGACAATCCAATTTAATTTTATGAAGAAGTTTTTCAAAGAATTTTATGCCAGGTACAATGTACAGAATGAGATTTGCTTCCTGTATCCCTTACTGTAGCAACAGTGTCTGTCATATCTCTGGCTAGATAAAATTTATCTATTAATGCACTGTGTTTGGATCAATTCCAATTTTCTGGGCAGTGCTCACAGTGACTCCATGTTTCATAAAAAGAACCTCCCACAACACACATTTTCCTCTGTCTTCCCATATGTTGCATTTTCCTCCAGGATAAATCTGGTCTAGTCACAAACTAGCTTCTGTCACAAACTGGTCACAAAACTAATGAATTCTTCTTGATGTACAGAGATTAAAAACATTTCATTTACTCCAGAGACCAAGAATTTGCTCATTCAGTAAGATGTTTGTTCAACGACAGAGAAAAAAATATTTTCCATTACCTTCAAGGTTTATTTTACACTGCTTTCTATAATTTTCTGAGGCCAGCAGTGATGTCTTTACAGCCATTACAGCAGCTAGTAACAAAAACAAGTTAATAAACATCTATAGTAAATAAAGGTTAACAATGATGATATCTGTGCATTGCTAATTGGTTGAGTGCAGTGCAAACCCTTCTGGGGGATTTTAGATTTCCTTATCTACTAAGGAAAGGCCCATAACTGACTCTCTATCCTAAGTGTGTCATATGGATGCTCAAGCAGGTTACATTCTAGTTGTCACTTACTCCTTTTGATTTAAAGAATTTCTTTTGTGACTGTTGGGAATGCAGCCTATTCCACTGATAGCTGATGTCCACAAACATTGTACTGCTGGTCTTTGTAAAGAGGTTGACTCACATAAGACAGATTTGCTTCACGTTCTGCATAGCGCTAACTGATGACACTGACACTGCCTATGGTAAAGCAACTGATGATTAATGCTATCTTTACTTAAGAACCCAGTCACGTGGGTATTAGCTATG
This sequence comes from Centrocercus urophasianus, assembly GCF_019232065.1. Taxonomy (NCBI): domain Eukaryota; kingdom Metazoa; phylum Chordata; class Aves; order Galliformes; family Phasianidae; genus Centrocercus; species Centrocercus urophasianus. The sequence continues at coordinate 38,793,995 of NW_024884253.1, forward strand.
GGAAAGGAATAGCACATGTTCTGAGCATAGACTCAGAAGAAAGCACTAACACTGTGTTTTGATAAGAATTCAGACTGAAAGGGTTGCAGAAGTAAAACCCTGTGGACACATGGTCTCACAGGACAACAGGAATTTCACCTTCTGTTCCCTTCATGTTAAGTGGAGAGACAGGAACCTCTATTGCACAGTCAAAGTTCATCCAAGCCTTTGCTGCCCTGAAGGATGCTCTTTCCCCACCAGCTGCAGGGGCACTAGAACAGCTGGCTGCACTGTGGACACAGTACAATCAAATGTCTATCATTAAAGAGGACTAATCCATTCCTGTTTTTAGATCTGCCCAACAAAAGGTTCTACAACTTTATGCATAATGCTTGAAGAGAAAGAAACTGGGAGCTGAATGATTTAATCTCTCAACAGGTATATCCTAATAAGAGTTGGGAAAAACTCTTCTTGTAACAGCAGTAAATTGAGATGTCTTTAAATGTCACATCACTAGCAAATATGTCAGAGGAGTCTACGCCCTCTCTTTATGCATGGTCACCTCATTGCATAGGACTATTTCTCTTCATGGCAGAGACTCAAAGTAATTATCTTGACTGTGGCTGTAAAATACAGATAACTAGACTATTAACGCTGAAAGGAAAAACATGTAGTTTGGAATGAATTAATAACTCAGACAAAAGTACAACCATATGTATTACTTGATAGGTAGTATAATATAGATGGTTCCCAGAAGGCATAAATACAAACAGAACATAATCAACAGTGGTTTTGTTATTGGATTTGCAGCAAGAAAAGCAGATTTCTATCATAATCCTACTTCAGAGGCAAGAGGACACTCGATGACTTTCTGCAGATTAGTAAGACTACTGCAAGATAAATCAAGTACTCTAAGCATTTGCAGAATATTAGAAGAAGAATAGTCAATGGAGTGTTAGGAGATTTGCTCAGCTAAGTTAAGACTTACGGGAGCAATTTTTCTTCCCAAAGAAGTTAATAAAACTGCTAAATTATAAGTAAAAGATTTCAGAGTCTTTTCAAAGAACAAACAATTATACACACTTTCTATCACACACATCAAGCAATGATATTAACTAGTGAATGACTTCTAAAAAGGAATGAAAAGGAGTCTTTACTCATGCAAAAATATATGAAATAACATATCAAATTCTACCTATCATACAGGAAAGTCAGAATATACCAGACAGAATGATTCTTCAGTATCCACCTGAAAAAGAAAAATGCAGACTTAAAGCCAAAGTTTATTTCTCAAATAAAGAAAAATCTGTTTCTACTGCAAGTCTTCGTTACTATAATATCATAATTATATAACACGCACAAAAAAAAAAAAAAAAAAAAAAAAAAAAAAAAAAAATCGAAGAATGGAGAAATGCTGATATTTCTAAAGATTTTTTTTCATGACAATCTTTCTAGTCTATAAAGAGGTGAGACTACATCTCTTCAGCTCTTTCAGATAAATTTACTACTGGTAGCAGTCTGTCATTCCTATGACATTCCAATCATTCCCTTCAGTCAGAAGAATATACTCAATTGCCACCTCAACTGTTTCATTTCACCAGCAGAATTACTTCTGAAGATTCTCATCTCTGCTGTGACAATTCCGTCCCCTGAGATTAACAGACAAGTCACGCCTCCATTTTGGAAGACAGAGAGTTAATTTTATAATTCAGTAATCAATCACATGAATACACCATCAGTCAGCAGAATGATACAAAGGAAATTGATACAGAACTTTTATGGTGGAATTTACGGAGCATAATTCAACCACTTAAAGTAGTGTTAGCTTTCCCTTTAGTTGACAGAAAAATTTTGATTTCTCCAAAGTTCAAATACTCCATCCAGTTTAGCTGCCTACATTATAAGGAAACGAATCCTCTTTACAATATATTTTGGGCTTGTCTGAGATCAATTACTTTTAAGGCACAAAGTACGCAATGTTGTACTATAACTCAGCATGCCATAGAACTAAATGCAAATTATTCATGCAGGAATGGATTTAATTACAGTTTGCTATGCAGAAAATCGCTCTTTCAAACTGTGTGTGGTTTTATGTATATACTGTTCTTTAGATATGTGTTCTTTAAATCTGTGTTGTCTATCTATTTTTATACCTATAAAAGTATTTTGCATTCATTCGTTCTGTGAATATTTCCATAAGATTTATATAAGTGACATACTTTGGGAACAGAAAAAAAAAAAAAGGAATCTACTTTTTCATTTCAGTTTTGTTCTATTGTTGTTGTTTGAATTACTAAAATACACCAAAAAAAAGAATCCAAGTTCTAATCTAGTGGCATAATATAGTCAAGACAATCATAACCCTCACATTTTTGAAGGTCCTACTTCCACTGTTTATTTCACATACAAACAGCAACGGAGACACAACATGACATTTCCTATCTTGACAAAGTAGATCTTGTTTTTCTCATTTTCCAATGATACAAAGAATCCTTCAAAACTGACACATTCAGTACCCTAATGAAAGCTGTTTGCTGTATCTGATCTAAACAGCCACCAGAGAGAATTACATCCTTTAACACAACCTTATCAGCAACATTACCATTCATGCCCCTGGTGGAAAGTGCTGCTGTATTTTCAAATATGAGCCTAAGAGAAAAGTTCAAAGCACTAAAACAAGGTAACAGGAGAATCATCTGTGCATGGAAGTTGCAAATTATTTCCTATTCTTCATAACCTGCAGCACTGGTGGACAGTCTGGGCCTGTTGCTCATCAGAAACAAGGACATACAAGACTTTTCTGTTCAGCTCTTAACACGCAAATTAATAACAATGCAATTTCACGCTCCTCAAAAATTCAATGGAAATGCTCAAAGTATTTAGGGTTAGGGTTAGAAAATTTTCTATATTCCATACTGTTTGCTTCATAGAGAAGAATGAAAAGCAAACAGAATAAGGTGAATGAAGTACCCAGGCAAATAAGCACAGCATAAAAGGAAAAGCAAAAACCAATTACAAAACAGTAGTTTATGCCAAAAAGAAGCAAGTGGAGAACATTCTTGAACAGAACTCTAGCACTTATGATTCAGCTTCCTTCAACCTTCTTATACAACTTTTTTTCCTCAAATAAAATCAAAGCATTTTGTTCATCGTATTATATACTCTTCTGATCTATGACGTAATTCATACTTTTTTATACCTCAATTTGACTTACGATTCATCGAAGACAAAAATATTTTTCAGATTATTAAATTAATTTACTTAAAAGCTGTACAGACATTCAAACTTCATTTGTCAATCTTAATTGCATTTAGAGAAGACATAACCAAAATGTATCATCTAGATTATGACAGTATCTAACACATAACATGTACTTTCTAAACCTATAAAAAGATGTTTCTGAGCAGAAAATTTATAAATGCATAGTTGTGACATAAATAGGTAAAAGAATAGGAAAAAGTAAAATTGCTAGGAAGCTCCCAGTAGCACAGAACCAAATGATAAATCCAGCCTAAGTTGCTTCCCTATTTATTTAGGTTTCGAATTAAACACATTATTTTCACCTCCATCTGTCACAAATAAACCTCTGCCCCAGTTTTTATATGTACCATTCTTTGTTTCCTTCAAGGAATAAGTGTTCAAAAATGAACACGGACTTTTATACAACCCTTATTTCATTTCACAATTTTGAAGACCAGGTACCAGGTTCTGAGAGACACACTTCACATTCTTATTACAGCAAGTATCCATGAGCATTTCAAAAGATGCCACGAAAAAACAACACATGTATTCCTACAATCCGGTCTTTCTGCAAGGACAGGGAGGAAGATGTTTTAAGTGAGATCACTGGTAAAGGGAATAAGGTTAACTAGCACAAGAAACAAAGGGATATACAGCAAACAAACAAAAATACCTCTTAGAGGTACATGTAGGGATACATATTGCATTTCCTACCAGTTCCAAATACAAAGAACACAACTCCCTGTCTAATAGGGAAAACATAGAATAAAATACATGTACACAGATCACTTATTTAATTGTAACATGAAATCTCATTTTCTTACTAAATTGAATTTCATATACCCAGAATTCTAGAGAAATTTCCACATGAATTTCATATCCTTTTGCCAACTTAATTTCTACACTTGAAAGGGTAACAATACACTCAGTAAGTGATTAAACTGTCTTAAACATCACTTAGATGTTCACTTCAGAATAACCAAAATTTCTACAGCTAAATAACCAAACGCATACAGATGCTGCTATTTCAGAAAACAATATCATAAAATCACAGAATCACAAGGTTGGAAAGGACCTGCAAGATCATCTAGTCTAATCATCCACCCAACACTATTGTTACCACAAGCTACTAAACCATATCTTGCAACTCGTCATCCAGATGCCTCTTGAACACTGCCAGGGACAGCAACTCCACCACCTCCCTGGGCAGCCATTCCAGTGCCTGACCACGCTCTGGGAGAAAAGGTTTTTCCTTACATCTAACCTAAACCTCCTCTGGTACAACTTGTGGCCATTTCTCAAGTCCTGTTCGTTGCCTGGGAGAAGAGGCCAAATCCGTCTTCACCACAACCTCCCTTCAGGAAGTTGTAGAGTGCAATGAGTTCTCCTCCAGACTAAACAATCTAAACAAATACTTTTTCGTGTTCAAACAGTAGCTTTCATTTATAATAATTTCAGTTTCACATTCTTTCAGTTTTCAGGCATTTACCCAAACTCTGTTCAACTGAAACAACAAAGCTGAGTTACAAGTATTACAGTTTAGTAGTACACTGTACTAGTACACCAGTAGTACACTGGTGGAGTCAATAAGTTTTTAAATCCTTTAAACATATTTGACAAGCAACCTTTTTTACTTTGAGGTCAGTTTTTAAATTATTCTCATTATCTAAACTGTAAAAAATATATACACTCAACTCCTAAGACTTAGACTCAGAATTCCTAAAGAATGTCATTTTGTAGCAAAATCAAGATAATTATGTTCAAAATCATCACAAGTTAGTAACGGAGACGGCATTAAAAATGTACTTCTCAGAATGTTCCACATTCCAAGAACTTTCCATATTGTATAACAACATCGCTGTTTCATTTTTTCCCCTGAAAGACACATGACCTGGAGCTAAATGAATCTCAATCTAAGATTTAGATGAGCCAATGTGGCATGCACATTTTGACTCAACTTCAAAAACATAACTGTCCAGCACAAATTGTAAAATCAGGAGAGAATTCTCCACAGATAAATGTACGCATCATAGGATATCCAGAGGGACTGCAATTTTATAAATAGCAGAAAGCTTAGCAGAATAAATTCTCACTGCAGTACAAACAGTTGATCAGTAAAAAAGACAAATGTCAAGGATGTGATCATAGACAAGGCACTCAAGTCAGTGCTTCTCACAGTCCCAAACAAAACAAAGTACTGATACGAGTCAAGTATGTGAATCTGTGTCCTAGAACCAAAATTTCATTTTATCAATTCTTTTATACCCTGGGTTATAATCTATGATTCTCACACAAATGCAAACCAGACATTTCTAAATCGCAAATGGAAAGGCCAAACCACTTACTGCATTTTGATTTAGAGCACAGAGTCAGTTTTCTTAAATGTTCACAATAACAAGAAAATATTTAGGAAACATCATGAATCAGTCAATCAAGTTTTGTGGAAATATAAAGCAATTTCATAATTTAAATCCAATACTTTCCGGAAAGCTACTTTGTTGTATTTACTCTATTTGTTCTTTTAAAATTATTTGCCCATTTTCCAGTGCTTGCACATTTAGCTTTATGAATGGTGTAGTTTCATGAAGCTCAAGAGAATTCCTCAAACACTTTGTTTTAATCACATTTGGATTTATAAGATCTTGTCTTTTTACATGCTATCTAACGGCTGACATATGATGAAATATCCTAATAATGGTCAAGCCCTGAAGCAGAGGCCCTTTGATTCTGAATTTTCATGCTGTGAATTGTTCAGAAGGCAATTCATTTTAAGTGTACCAGGAATAATGCTTCTGTGGGAAAAGATACCCTCAGTGGCCAAACTCTCTACTTGATATCTCAGACCATAGATTCCTATTGTGGAGAGGGTGCTAATCATATCAAGCACAAGCATAATAAGAGTCTATAACATGACAGGAAGACATTTAAGTATTTTTAAAGATACAAACACAGCTAAAATACATAAACAACAAGTTCAGTTCATAATAAACAAAGCTAGCAGATAGTGCTTCACATCAGACTTGCATTATGTTTATGCATTTTGCAGTACTCCCAACTTGTTTTCTAGCGCTGGATTCCTAAAGCATATTTTTAAAGCTTAATATTGAAGATATATGAAGAAGCAGCAAAAATCTAAAAAAAGTCTAATCCTTCCTTTGCCAGGATATGTTTGGAATGACAAGGAAAAATTACTGTTGTTCATTCTTCATGCTAATTTGTGCCCACCTGTCTATATTAACTAATCATAGCTATGAACCAAGAGGCAGAATGAAGTAACGGCTGAGAGCTTAATCTCATATTCTAAAACAAAGGCATAAGAACAAACGTAGTAAATAAATCTCGATCTGGGGCAGCCTCTTGCAGGTGGTATTACTTCAGAGCAGCGAGCTGGACAAGATGATTTCCAGAGGTCCCATCCAATTTCAGCCTGTGATTCTATGATAATAGGGTCTAACAAATTGTTAAAGACATACATTCCCATTGTATAAACGTTACTTCTGAGCTGATCAAAACTACACTTCAGCAGTAGGTAGCCCATTTCCCTTTAAAAATATCATTTTGACTTGACCAGCCGAGTTTCTCATTTCCACATATGAAGCCTTCTTCCTTTTATGATTTTTTTTTCTTTTTTTTTTTTTCCCCTGAATGAAACTGGGTTGAACTCCTACCTTGCAAATCAAGATTTGGAAACATGAAATTTAGGAATGCCTTTTGTAATATTCCTACTCAAATCTATACACTATTTTCATGCTTGGTTTGCATGAAGAGTGACAGGCAAAAAGATTTTCCATTGCAGAATTATTATGTAGAATAGATGAAAAATAATGTTCAAGAGTTCTACTGCAACTTTGTCTTTTGGCACTGATATAATCTGTTTAACTTTGTCTTTAGGTTATTTCTCTCTGTGAAGCCTAATGTACTTGGTTATGATTAAAAAAATAATAATCAGGCTTCATAAAGAGAACATAAGTAGCGTAGATGTGCATACCTCAGTTTCAATTCACACACTACATAAACCTACACATTGAAGTTCCCTGTCCTAGAGTTGATACCATTTTTATATTTTCAGTTAATTGTTTTCATTTGTTTTTCAGATCAATTTCAGATGATTTCACAGAAGTGAGAAATTTAACACAGATTAAGAATGGTTTCCAAAAATTTCACTTTGACGCTCCTGGTTAGAACAGAGCTTGAATACTTAAATGATTAATTTACTCACCTTCATAATAAATCATTAGTTCATTAAACAGCTTTAATCATTATTCACAGCTTATGTTCAATCTAATTCAACGTAAGTGTATTTAACAGTTAAGATTGTTCTTCCACAAAGCATTAATTTAGTTCTGTGTGTTCTTTATTCTATGTCTCCATATCTAACCAGTCAGTTTGCGATTAACATATTATTTAAAGAAGATTTCTAGAGAAAAAGAAATTCATTTCTTCTAATTATTTCCTGAATAGGTTTGATCAGACATGTCAGGTTAAACGCCAGTTTGAAATCAAACCACGCAACTCGTTTTTCTGTTCATCTTACAACGCCAGCTACCACACGCAAAAGCCAGGGAGAATTTTTCCTCTGTAATAATTCCAACTCTAATGAATCCTATGCTGTGAATTCTGAACTCTTATTAGTGTGGTTTTTAACTCTATCAGGGAACAACAAAAGGTGGAAAAATAAATTACGGTTTATTTACATTCACAGGTTTTTATCTGCTCCTGTTGCAACTTCAGCACTTACTTAAATAGGAATGCTAGTTTATTCCAGAACAATAAGCGGAATTATGAAATATTATCAGTCCATAAACCTCCATACCCTAAAGATATTGCTTGAATACTTGAAATTGAACTATTACAGTTTCAGAGCTTAGATCACATTTAAGAAGTGTAGTCCAATTTACAGAAAATTTCAGTCAGTCTAAGAAAGAACATTATAAACTAGATTTATTGGGTAGAAAGAGTTAACCAATTGTCCAAATTCAAAGTCATAAAGTTAAGTCCAAGGAAAATGAAAGAGAGCTGCTTCACAAATTGCACATTTTTTTCCAGTGATTATGCATACAAAAAACAATTTCATTTACAATTACTAAAAGCACAGAAGAAGAAAAGCAACAGACAACATTCTCAGGCAGTGTTGCTTGATTTATTTTTTTTTCTCACTTTCAGAGGTTCACTGCTTTGTTCTTTATTATCTTTTCTTCCTCCTAACTTTTATATTCATTTAAACTGGAAAAAACCTCCAAGACAATCTACTTCTACATCACCTAGTATACTATTTCCCATCTAAACCATGCCCCATAGTACAACATCTAAGCCTTTCTTGAACAAAAGATTATGATTATAGCAGGAGAACACAGAGTCTTTGTAATAATAATTTGAATTTTCTTACTTCTAAACAGCTTGATACAATTTATTTAAGTTAAATGTAGAGTTCTGTATTCACTGCTATTTTTGACCTGTCTAATGCAACACAAATAATACAGGAAACACATCAATTTAGGAATGTGTATATACATATTCTAGAAAATTAGATGCATCAAAGTCTGCCCTGTGGCACTTAGAACAAGTGGCATGGCTTACATGAAAGAAATGTAAGAATCCCCATTCCAGAACAGAGGAGACTTATCTATACAAGCTTAAGGAATAGCACTTGATCTATAACCCTAAATTGTCCGTAATTATAGCTTGAGAAAGTGTTAACTACACAAGCCAAAGCGTTTTTGGAAGCCTGGCAACAACTAAACAGCTGTTTGCTAACACAGAGGGCTTGTAAGTCCAGCAACTTCTGAAGAATACAGCAATGAACACTTAGAAACATCAGGATACAATAATACGTTATAATTCATGATTACAAAGCCTCAAGTGTAAGTTGGAAATTCAAAAAAGCTTCTGTGCTTTGGAACTACAAGCAGTGCTATGACCTTTTAGCAAAGAAAATCTCTGCATTTGAAGGTATTACAATTATTTTAAACAAAGTACGAAACAGAAATATTTAACAACGAACACAACCATGATGGTAAATTAAGCCAATACACCACATTTATAAAGATCTTCTCTCAGCACTTCTGAGAACCTCATTTCATTACTGATACAGTTATTTTCTCCCTTTTACTTGCCCTTCATTTACGTATCATGTAGTTCACTGAAACCAAAGGAATAAATCATTTTTGAACATGCTATTAATAATAAAATGCAGGAGTCAGCATTTGGAAATAACCGGTAGCCTAATGATATGCTGGAGGCATGAACTGCAGGCGTACCTGCCATCATACTGTAGTAATACAGTTAATACAGGAGCAGTTGGCAAAGAGTTTTTTGTTTGTTTGTTTTAATGATGTATGCATGAGAGCACTAATTCTGTTACTACAGAGTCACATATAACAGATTATCATGGTACCAAATTATCTAAGAACAATGGGAAACAACGGCTACAGATATTTTGTGTGTACTTCAGGTACTACCTAGCCCTAAGCACTCTCTTTCTCCCTTTCTCTCTCTCTCTCTCTCTCTCTCTCTCTCTCTCTCTAGTTGTGCGGTGTGTTATAAATCAGAGGCAATGAAGAAAAAGGACTTCATATGCTTACTCAGTAAAGTACATCACTGGTTAGTTGGTTAGTCTATCTTATTCTACATTCTCTTAAAGTTAAATACAACCCAGTTTCACATGGAGAAAGTTCTATGTCAGCTAAATAAAGACACTTAAAAAAAAATCACAACTTTATAAAGAAAACTACTGAACATTTCATGTTTACATGAAATATATACGGTAAGTGAAGCTAGGAAATTGAGCACGTGATTATCTTTTCAATAGATTTGCAAATAATTCTTCTAGTAGTTAGATTATAATATAGGATGGAAGGATATGGTAGTACTGTTTAGGTCTCCACTAGGGCTTGTAGAGTGCTATTATTTCTGCTGACAAAAACCTTGACATGGATTCATGGTAAAATTTATTTTTCATATCTTATAGCCCAACTGACCCTACTGAGTATTGTTTTCTGTTTATTTTCCAGTAAGTTAAAGCCATGGTTACCTCTATCTCCAGCTAACATATCTCCAGACAGTAACTATGCTATTTCTTGTAAGCTATCCAACTGTTAATATAGTTAGACTAAAATAAGAAACCATGTTTCTAACATGTTTTTGCTAGGAATTTGCCACACGTTTCTTAGAGAGACAGACCATGTTTCTCAAGGCATGCTATTTTTTTTCCAGCAGTGCCAATGGGTCTACTAAATACTTCATTTACATTAATATACAAAGTGAACTGAACTCTTCAGATTGCAGAATTGAAAAAATTCACAATGTTTCACTAAGCATTTAGCTCACAAATTTTCATTATTGTCATTATTATCTCTGGCAAGATACAGCTCCTGCAGCACTTACGTATTTCCACATTACAGTCATCATACATAATTTTTACACAATGAAATTCAATTCTTTATTTCAGCTTCCAGTATTGGAAGGCTCATTCCAGTGTTGTAACTGACATACTAATTCAAACTCCTGGCACTTAAAGTAATTACAAACTGAACACATATCAAATCTCACAGACTGATTTCTGTCAAATAAAGACAGCAAGTCACTAATTCTTTCATTCATTCCTTCAGTAAAGTGAGCTTTTTTATCCTAGCTTCATATGAATGCTGGATTCCAACAGATAATAATTTTTTCTAGCAATAAGCATATAATGACTTGAAGATCTGGGAAAGGAGATTTTGCCTGTGGTGACAGGACACTGTAGAAGCATAGGACAGGTAACACAATCTTCATAAAACTGCTAAGAACAGTTCAGTATAAATATTCTATGAGATTGTTACTACTTTAGAAAACAAGGTCCACTCTTGAAACACAATTTTACCTTTTTAACTATCTGAAGCAGATTTTCAGCTACAACAACCTCATTCTGCAATAAATTATTATAAAAGTAATGCTCCAAAGAATTGAAGAGACTGCTTTACGATCCACCACTTTGATAAATTAGCTTGAATCTTCATACAAAAAAAATTATAGGTTAAAGCCTACAGACTAATTTTACATCTACAATGTCCCTTCTTCTGCCACAATTAAATCCTTTTAAAATGCAGTATAGTCAGATTCTGCATTCATGAGTCATGTTAAAATACACCAAAGAAAAAAAAAAGGTCTACTCCAAAGCCTAAGCATAAAGGAGAAAGATCGAGTAAAGAGGTTGTTATAGTAGGAATACATGACAGAAAAGACTACACACGTTAGGATAAGGCATGGGCAACGAAACAACAGCTGAGGGATCCAGGATAGTATACAGTTGTTTTATACACCTCTATGGACTGCAGCACAGCCAACAAGCCTAGAGCAAGGACCTACAGCAGAATACCAAAATATACAGACTAACCTTCTATAGGAAGAAAACATGTGAGACCAAGGTCAAAACGCATGTAAGCATTAAGTGAAATTTGCATCCAAAAAATGTCAGAGAAAAAAAAAAAAAAAAACAATTATTTTCTGACATTTATTGCTACCGTCTGTTTCATGATATCTGCAAAATAGCAGGCAGTTAAATCTTACAAAGAGAAAAAAAATGTTGTATACTACACCCATGAAAAGCTAGCATGTAACAGAAAAATACGCTTTAAATATACTTGATTAGTTTGTATTAGAATACGGATTTCTTCACATAAGACTAAAATTTGGATGCAAGAATGTATATTACAGAGGTAGCTTTGTTACATTTTGATTTCCAGTTTAAAATACAAGTTCAAGCTTCCACTGAGCTTGATATGGTGGAGGGCATTCAAGTGCAACACATATAACAGCTCTCCATTCCTGATCACATACCATTGTATACCTTGAAAAGACTAGAAATATAGTAAGTCTTGACTGAACACTTCAGGGATAGGAAACAATAAATTTGCATAGGCAGAGTATGTCAACTCTTGCACGTTAGGAAAACCTCTGTTTTGACTTCAATGAAGTTAAATACAGTCCCTGGAGATTACGGAGGCCCAACTCTAGGTAAGTGAAAACAAAGCAAGCTGAAACTGCACATGAATATTAAAAATATTAAAAAATAAATATATTGCAAGCAAAGTTCTGAATGTTAGCCAGATTTTTATTCCATATTTTCCTCATAGAATTGATATGCTTTTATAAACATAATCATTTACATATATTGTGAACTATTTTGTGTTATTTTGTGTTCCTGTTGGTTTACCACTACTGACAGGAATAGCTTATAAGGATTGCCTTTTAACTTTTTCAGGTATTTGACAGAGTGATTAGAAAGATTAAAAATAATGATACATTATACACATTCAGGAATGTTTTGAAAATTTGAGTTAAAATCTCTTATAAAAATGCCATAAAAGCTTTGTTCAACTTAGTTCATTTCTTATTACTCTAAGCATCTGATGAAATCTAATGGAGGGTATTTTCTCTGTTTCTCAAAAAAAAAAAAAAAGTTTCATGCAGCAATAATTCTTTTACAAAGCACAGCATCTCAGAATGCAGTGACAACCTTAAATTAGGCTCTCCTTTAGGTTTGTATGTGTAGGAACACGATGTATTAATGACCACTTGAATCCAGTAACCATAAAACTAAGAAAATCTTTGATGTTCCTAATTTCCTCTTTAATTGACAATATAGTCCAATGTAGGTTGGTTAAAACACTCACTGAGAGCATTCTATTGAAAATAACACACTATTCCATATGGACACTAGCTATTACATCAACACTGCAGTTTTTCAAATCCTAAATTTAGGAACCGAGGACTGATGTGGGCAGTCCTGATAATTCAATCTCTTGCAATCTCAACCCATTTTGAAGAAGTCATCTAGTCCAAAAGGGCTGTGTATGAAAAGTATCTTCACACACCACATACCACAAAACATTTTCCCACACTCCACAGCCCACTGTGTCCTAAGGTATCCAAGGGAAAACTTGAAGAGAATCACAGCTAGTTCACTTCAAGATCAATACACATGTGGTGGGTTTTTTTTTTCCATTTATTTTCAAAGAGGCACTCTTCCCAGCAGCCTACACAATACAGGAAATTAAAAGAAAAGGCAATGATAGCTAACAAACTAAGCCTGCGTAGGAAATTTTGCTGAACCATATGAAGGGCCTACAGTGGTGAGCAAAGCACTGAAGCTGGGTGCTGGACTGACTTTATCATCAATAGAATTTCACTATAGCCCACCACACATCTTCAAGGGCTCTGAACTTTTTAGAAAGGACTAAAACCAACCAAACAACAAATTCTCCCCAACTCAATGTTATGATTTATCCCATGAACAGTATTCTTTCCAGCAGTGTGGTATCTGAAAATATCTACTTGCCTCACTGCACTGCAGGATGTAAGGCCGAAAGAGCTTACCAAGCTAACAAGTATAAGTTCCAACAACTGCAATCCTCCTCATCATGTAATCATGCTTGTAAATGTATCAAGTTTTATCATATTACTAAGCAATTAATTGTTGCTTTCAGTGCTTCTATTGATGTGACTTCTTTGAAAGTTCTGATCTGTCATTTTCATACAAAAACAATGACAATGGCAAAAAATTGAATCTTATCATGTATTTCTCTAATATTAAAACTATAACGCTGTAATGTGATAAAAATGTGGCAATAGCAGGGTGGTAGCAAAGTCCTAGGCTGCAGCAAGTGAAGTTCTGCTTGAATGCGGCAGCTATAGAAACAAAGGAAAGAAGCTTTATACCCTTGGAAGGCCTCAGGTAGGCAGAGATCTCCAACAAGATACCCTTGCCTCCACTGCCAACCCTTAAATGAAGTTTGGAAAGGGGTGGATCCTCGCTCCACCCCTTCCAGTCACTCAGGTTCATTGTATGTACCTGAGCTCCCTTGGGTTGGCCCTGCCTTCCGACCAGGTGTTCCATCACTGCTTCAAGCCATAACTTAGTGTTTCCGCTAAAAACCGAATGGACATTAAGCTATAAAACATAACTTAATCAAGAATATTTGTTATTTGGAATGGATAACTTACTGCTTTTGAAAGTAGTGAATACAGTTTATAACTTAAGTTTGAGGCTTTTGATTTTGAATTTTAAAAGAGAGCGCTGTCAATATCTTATATTAATTATTCTTACCCTGTGTAACACTTTGTGATTAATTACCTAATGGCATGACACCATTTCCACTAGCACATCATAAACCAGAAAATACTTCCTCAAACCTTTTTGTGCAGTAAGACCTAGGAAGAAGTTTCAGTAACATAACAACACAATCACATTAAGGTGATCTTCTGGTAAAAAAAAAAGCCAAGATGAACTTGGAGTGCAGACCATGACATGTCTACTCATGCAGTGCATAGGTTTACTGGAAGAGGGATCACTAATCCCCCTCTAACAGGATTGAACAATCAAGGCCCTAAAGAAAATAAAAAATAAATTAAAAAAAAAAAAAATCACATGCATTTTGTGAATTTCGTAGTCACTTAAGAATGTGCTAAACTCACGGAAGTCAAAAATATAAAACATTAACCAGAAAAAAAAAGAGTTAACTACACATTTTGCTACTTAAAATTGTTGCCTTCTAAGGTTGGATTCCCAACTGCTTCAGAGTTTCTTATCAAAGCACAAGCAAACAAATAGATCATTCATTCAGTCAACAGAATGGAAGACGGAGGTGACAGTAAGACGTGATTCCCCCAGGTCATACTGACATCAGCACTCTCATTCATATCACCTTTCAGATAAGACGAGTATATTATTTTGCACTGTCTAGCAGTAAAATAAATCTTTTCTGAAAAAAAAAAAAAAAACAAACAGGACAGAGATGTTCCAAGTATGATACGGTTCACGAACAGGAAAATCAGAGTCCTGCCCTTTCTCCCATAAATGCATAATACCATGACTCAGATCCAATGTGCACCATACATCAGAACCGTACAGAGCAGATCTCTTGCCATTAGTCATAGCTATTTACAGAGATGGCAGATCAATTCCATGTTAGGACAAAAAAAATAAGAAACTGAACTTGAAAAAGTTAATGACATAAAAGACATATAACAACTCAGGGAATCCTGCTCTCCTAGGAAAAAGAAAATAAGTTTCTTTTACATTTTTCACTTTGTAAAAGAATGGCATTTGTTCATAATTTTATAAATTGTCAAACATATTGTCTTCCTACATAAAACTAGTGTGTGCGAGGCTTAGCATGTAATATAAAATAGTATGTATATAAAATATAAATAGTAGTAATATAAAATTATGATGTACCAGACCAGTTAATATTTTAAATGCATTTTAGTAAGCTGAATTGTATTATATAAATGATCATTAAAGACAATCACTGTCTAGAAGTGACTGTCTTCGAGAATGATGCAAGGGAAGCCATGTCCACGTTATCTTCCAACAGATTTCACAGATGGCACAGAAGGCTGTCACAAGGCACAGAGGGAAGGCAGTTTATCTTTACAAGCAAGAAGTACAGTCTGGGTTTAATCCTAGAACATGTTTATTTAACAATAACTCTTTGAATCCTTTCTTCTGGTAACTAATATCTCTTAAATAGAAGTATTAAAATTTCATATGAAAGGGCTGTAAAGAAATAATTATAATTATTGATGGAATGTTAAGTATTGCCTTACAAAAAGCATGTCCTAAGAATTTTTAAGTATAATCTATAATGCACTCTGCTGTTACAGTTGTGCATATTTTGTTAGGACAAGAGAATACATGGAAGCAGCACTGAACAGTCATGAGATACAATGGTTAAACCACTTCAGGAAAAGAAGCAAGGTTTTCCAAAAGGTTAACACTATAGATCATGATCTTCTGAAAAACAAGTGTATCATATTAGAATGTGCACTGTCACTAAGCTATGCAGAGAAATTAATTCTATATGAACAACATACAAGTTTATATATGTTTATACTTCTCAAAGCCTACCACACTCTCTACTATGCCCAGTTCTCCTGTTTTTTAAGGCAGAACAAGACATTTTTCAGAATTTGCTTCCTTAGTACGGAAAACAACTAAAGGAAATAAGATATAATAGATCATTCTGGTGCTCTTTCATAACCTTCACTTGGATAAATCATTTTTCAAGCTTCCAACAGCACTGGAAAAACAAGCAAACAAATAAACATTTCACTAACAGAAAGCAAAACCAAAAAAATTCAAGAGCATAAAAAAATACAGTATATATTTTCTTCCCTACAGCTTCTGAAAACTCAACTAACCTGGCTGCAAGCACCTGGCACCAACCAAGTGGCATATGTAAGTTGTTTACAGACTTTATGTATCTCTGAAGTAGAAAGCCTAAGGCTTTTGTCAAGAAGTTCCAATTTGCTACGAAATGCTGTTCTTCTAAGACATCTGTCCCGGAGACCTCTCTTCTTTTTGGTTAGTAATGTCTTTTTGAACAACTGCAGCATCTCTAGTCAGGCTTGCAGAAAAAAAAAATCACATTGGTTCAAGCGCATGTGCCACACTGAAATCTGTGGACGTGCTAAAGAACATTTGAAAGTCTAGGACTACAGTCAGGTCTTGACTTACTGTGTTACTGTTTTATTTTTTTATCAGCTTAGCGTTCTTTTGTTGTTGTATTTTATGTCAGAGGCAAGGAATAATGTATTTAAAAGCTCCATTAAAGTAGACTTTACAATAATTAAAAAAAAAAAAGGCAATTTTGAAGTTTCCTAATTGGAAGTTCCACTCTCATAACCAGTAGATACATCCAGAAATTATTCAAAATCATAACACTACGTCATTTAACACAGAAGAACAATTTACCTTCACAATACTATGTAATGATGAATGCAGCATGGGAGTATCTATATTGCTGTGAGACTTTGTTGTTTTATTGAACAAATTACCTTTTTTGTTGCATAAAACAAGACGTTGTGCTGAACTCACAGGAAATTCCAAATCTCACCACTCCAAGACTTTCAAACCAGAAGTAAGTAAAGAGAATGAATTCTGTTCTAGTCCTAGATGGTTCTTCCATACAGACCCGTCATCTTGCCTTCTAATATGCAACACAGCAATTTGTTGTTACTGCTGCTATAGAGCATGTAATTATATTGATGGTGTACACGGTCGGTTGGGATGAAGTTAACTAATTTTCCCCACAGCAACCCATTCACTGCCGTGCTCTGCACTTGCACCCAAAACAGCATTGATATCACACCAATGTTTTGACAGTTACTGAGCAGTTCTCATCAAAGATCCCTTTAACCACATACAGCCAGGAGGTTGGAAATGGACACGAGGTTGAGAGGGGATATCACCAGAGCAGCAGGCCCAAGCAAATCAAAGGTATAGTCTGTACCATATGATGTCATACTCAGCTATAAAAGCTAAAGAAGGGGGAGGGGAATTCTTGCTATGAAGCAACATGGTGTTTAGCTGTTCATCAGTGTGAAGCCACCACAAGTGGCAGTTATGGGTGGACTTATATTCAGACGGAAGCCATTTCTTCCCTTCCCAAATCTTTTCTCCAACACTGTGAAGAGCTGGGTTTTTTTTATCATTGTTATTTTTTGTCATTGTTTCTTCAGCTGCACTTATCATCAATCTAATATATATATTTGTGTGTGAAATACAAATTAGTTTAATATATTCAAATAAATTCTGGACAGATCAGCCAGAAAACAGCAGCATTAAAAAAATAAAAACCTCAAAAGCCAGCCCTCTGAGATTCAACTGCCACTTAGAACCAGTTACCCTGACAATTCTTTCATCTTCATGACACCTGAGCACATTATTTTTAGCTTTTGTGCACTGTAATCCAGTCACCGTTACCTATGACAAGCATCACAAAATAATTAACTTATTTCTTCTTCCAGCAGCATCACTGGACAGCTGGTTTAGTTATTCTTACTGTGACATAAAAGAAAACACATTTTCTTTCCTTCACATATAAAAGATGTAACTGTGTAAGATTTCATCTTCAATATGTACTGCAGTTTCATCTCTAATGATTCACATTTTTCATACATTTTCCAGTAGAGTGTTAATTTTTAAAAATCTGCCTATAAATAGGAACCTTGAGATTAGTATTAGGAGACTTTTCATGTAGTGTACAGGGCTTACTGCTAGTCTGTGCAATAGAGAGCTAGGTATATTCTTCCATCATCTCCCATCATCTTGATTTTAATCATCTTAAAGTCACATATATACACACACATCAAGATCAATACGTAAAGTGATAATAAATAGTCCATACAAGAAAAAAATGATTTTTAGCATTCTCACATCAATTATTTAAGGCATCCAGTTTCCTCTCTTAACCTCTTTTTTTCCACTGTTTTTAACCAAAAGAGTTTAATTGATCTCTTGTCTTCCATACAGCTACAAGGAGCTCAGGATCGTACAGCCAGCTGTCCATAAAAGCTCACCAGGTCTTGGAGCAGTTGACAAAGTAGTGTCGCACTCCTGAACTTCTATCAGTACGTTATTAGTAAGAATCAGAAGTAGTAGTAGAACCAGTGTAATCCCTTTGCTGCACTTTC
This sequence comes from Centrocercus urophasianus, assembly GCF_019232065.1. Taxonomy (NCBI): domain Eukaryota; kingdom Metazoa; phylum Chordata; class Aves; order Galliformes; family Phasianidae; genus Centrocercus; species Centrocercus urophasianus. Next base: position 38,812,667 of record NW_024884253.1, read on the forward strand.
TGTTTCCACTATTTTTGTCTTATGTCTGTGGATACGTAGCTAGAAATAAAAGGTATCCCCAGCATCTCCTCAACCACTTGAATGATACGGAATTTTCCATATGAAACTAACTGCATTTTGAGCTAAGAATATTTTCCCCAGTTTATAAATATATAGTTCTAATGGAACTAAAAAAAGGAGGAAGGAAAAGTGCTGAAGAATGTAAACCTTGATTGAACAGTCAGATGAGCTTTGATGGATTTGTAAACGTTTTCCATTTGACAAACTGACTAATAAAAAGCTCTCACTTATAAATTTTAGTAATATACTAAAACTTTCTTCCAGAGTTATCACAACTAAATTAAGCCCCAGTTAGTATTCCAAATTCAAACATTTCTCATTCTTCTCTATTTTTAATAAAAAACTCCTAGAGATTTTTGATGGAAAGCAGGCAGACATATCTGTAGGCTATACACATGTTGACAAGCTTTCTTCTGCCTTTGCTTGGGGTCAAGCATGACAAATTTCCAGCCAGATAATGCTTGTCACATCTTAAGCCCATCCAGACAGCAATCACGGCTGCTGCTTGCAGAAGCAACATCTGCCACAATGACAAACAAGAGCTCTTGATTCACACAGTCTCTTGCTGAGTTCCCAGCTCATTAGGATCCAACTGCTGCTTCTTACATACAAAAAACACACCTATCATTAAATAAGTGAAGTGTTTCACTCCCAGCTATATCCTTGAACTCAGCAGCTCCTGCTGAGCTTGAGCTTGGCCAAAGCAAGAGGCTTTGCTCTCACAGAAGCCGTATCTTGACAGGTCTATTCAGCATTACCTGATGAGCAAGGGGCTGTGAAGCCACCCATAGCTTTGCAAAAACCTGAGTGCAGCGCAGCCAGCTTTAAGCACAGGTCTACAGCCCACACCAGGGTGAGCACCTTGCCTAGGAAGACTGAAGTATCAGTCTAACATTTACTGTAAAATCATGGCTCTTCAAGTTCCTCAGACTCACCCAAGTTACACGTTCGGACTTTAAACCCCTGACTCTACAGATTCAAAGGCACAGGTCCCATTACCACAGTAAGATTAGAAACTTTAATAGTAGTGAAGGGGCTAAGACAATCTTGATAATACAAATGAACAAAGAATTCCACATATATCCTGCTTGATGTGAAATTACTTTTCCTTTTATTTTTTTTTAAAGCAACCCTATTCATGAAACATAAACTAAGAGTTATAGGATAAGAAAATGGTCTTTCCTTGAAAGAAAAATGAGTAGCTTCCCACATTTCTGAAAAAATTATTTGAAGAAACACCTGAAGCAAAACTTGGTAATTTCACAGGACTCAACAAATTTTACAAGCCTACTGTACTTACGGATTTGAGTTGGGTAATCTTTAAAATTACCTAAGTCTTGGTGTAAAATATTCAGTAGATATTACTGGATGGCAAGCGTGTAACTGAGAATCTCAGCAATGGAGAAAAAAGTACCCGAGATAACCTCAGCAGAGAAAACTATCATCTCATTGTTTCTAGGACCAGTGCTTTATTTAATAAGCCAGTTTTTTTTCCTAAAGATACTAAAACCCTTCTGCTATCCCTTATGCAGAAGGGATTATCCTATGATTCGGGGACTAACTCCAGAAAATCTGTCTTTAAGTTCTTGCTGCATCACGAACTTCCTATGTGCTCTTCAACAAATCCCAACAGGAAAACACCTCTGAACTAGAATTTAAGATAGATGTTAAAAATGGGATTGACAAGATATTGCTACATGAACAGAAGAGTTCTGTTTAGAAGAACAGAAAAGATTTCTCAGATAGCAGAAATCAAAACAGTTCACCTCATATAATTTTAAAAAAAGCCAAGATCTGTGTAAATTTGATAGCTGCTTTGGAAAAACTCTGTCCTTTTAGGAAATAACATCTGGATTAACTTGCAGCAATTTTCTCCGTATGGACAAATCTAAACAACAGGAAATAAATTTCATAATTTGAAATAGAAATGTGTGCAAAATTGATGTTATAATTTCAGTTGTGATAAATCTCCTTATACTTCTAAATATTGTTTTTTTATCAGAGCATTAAGTATAAATAATAAAAATACTTGTATACTATTAACAATATCATAGCTCAAGACACAGTCTTTGTTTTCATATCCTGCCTCTTTAACTACTCTTCTGCTTCATTATTTTTTAATATGCACTTCGAAGTTGGGCTTTTAAACAACAAAAGCAGTATTTCATAATGCACTTTTGGACCACTAAACTCCACTGTACTGAAGGAACTCTGGAAATATCAGAAATTAATGAGCAACAGTGGACCACAGTCCAAGCTCCCGGAGGCAAGATAAAATAACTAGGTATTGAAATGAGTTTCCTGGGGCTGCTTAGTTGCCATATCATAGAGTACTGTGAAGATAAAGGCAGAAAATTATTTTTTTTCCAGGTACTGTATGCTTAGTACAGATGTATAATCTTCATTCACCCTGTAGTGTTCAGCACCTTTCATTTCAGCCTGGGGAGATTGTTTAAATGGAAAGAAACTTCATAATATAAACAAGAGAAAATGCATTCTTATGTATACAAAGATTAGAGACCATCAGTTGACATGAAAAAAAGCATTATATTTGAATTTGCAACTACATAATCTTGAGAAACTGGTTATTTAACCATTTATTATTGTGTTCTTACTATACTAAAGACATAAATACTGAATTCCATTAAAATCATAATAACAGAATTTACTAAATAGAATTATTTCCCTCTAGATACGGCTCATTGTTTATAGCAAAGGAAGCCATATAAAAACAAAAATATATCTGATCTGCTTCATTAAGAAAAGATGCTATTATTCACAGTCATTTTTCCTTGGCCGCAGACAGAGTTTTTATTTTTCTTCTTATAAATAAATGAGAATAATGTGCAGTTAACAATTATTATTTTGCTTGATTAATCTGAAAAGAGAAAGAGAGGGAGAGAGAGGAAAACTTGTCTTTCTTTGTAAAGCACCTGGCTTAAGTAAAAGCAGAAAAAGTGTAGGAATACACCTCCAGGTATTAGTTATTATTAATGACAATGTCATATTATTGCTAACTTTTAAAGTTATACTTTTTTTAGCTGGATCTTAATAACTTCCTACCATAGAATCAGAGAATCACTAAGGTTGGAAAAGACCTCCAAGATCATCCAAGTCCAACCATCCACCCATCACCAATAGTTTCCACTAAACCATGTCCCTGAGTACAACATATTGTCTCTTGAACCCCTCCAGGGTCAGTGACTTCACCACTCTCCTGTGCAGCCTGCTGCAGTGCCAGACCACTCTTTCAGATAAATATTTCTTAATGTCCAGCCTGAATCTCCTCTGGCACAACTTGAGGCCATTCCCTCTAGTCCTATCACTAGAATACATTTAGTAAAGAAAACTCTAGTTAATTATCCAGTAGTCTACTAATGAAAGATAATTGGATATTCATTAACAACATAAGATAGAAATTGCTTTAAAAGCTATTTAGCCAACATTTCAAAATGATCCATAGATACATTCAGAATTTTGAAACTCTTATTTGGTATTTAATTATAATTACTGGTATATAGCCATACCAAAGCAGAAAGCGTTAAACTGTGTTGATACTGTAGCTGATTTTCTGAGATTATCACCTACCATGAGCATCTGTGGACTTATGTAGACAGTGAATGAGCATAATTTTTCTAATCTTACACGTTGACGGCTCACATTGTATCACCATGCCTCTGAATTGCTAAGGACACTGCAGATTAGAATTAGAAATCAAACCTGGATGTAGCGGCAATCAAACTGACTATATCCTTTCCAGAATCCAAAATGGAAAACAGATTGCTTTGTGTCACTGTTTTACAGATAGATTTACTGCTGTCATGTCCATGAACCCTGATCATATAGCTAATTAAATTTAAGTAATTAATTCACAGTAATTATTTGTAATTGTAAAATCAACCCAATGCCCTAAAGTTAATCACTTGTTAGTTGTCACATAACATAGTTCTGTAAGATTATTTTCTCTTGACAGCCTGATGATCAGATTATCATGACAGCATTATATAAACAGGTTGAGGAGAACTACCTACTTAGTACCCAATCAACATAATTACCTCCTCAGTATAATCGCTTCTTCTCTTGAAAACTAGAAAGCAGTCTATCTGTATGTCTGGAAGCATATAGTGGGACCATAAGCAGAAAGTCCAAACAATTAGTTGAAAAAGCTATTGAACACATCTTTCAAATACTATAAAAAGAGAGCAAAAAAAAAGAAAATTAAAACCGAAGATGAAAACTTACATTAAAATAGAGAAGAGTTAAATGCATCAAACATTTACGTATTCACAGGGAAAGAGAGAAGTAGGTAACCATAAAATGACTCATACTGCATCTTCACTTCTTGCATGAAATGCTATTTTCAAGATTTTCTTTCATTTAAACAAAACTGGCAGGAGCTTTAGTGCTCATTAAAGTGAAAAATGGGTATTGTTGTTCAGGACAATGTGCACAGCAAAATATGAGAAGCTAAAGCATTGCTTTGTTAATAGAAAACAAACCAGGCATACCCTACAATATTTTTCTCAAGGCAGAAAAATATCCCAGAAGAAGCTATTTATTTCACGTGTATTCAGCTTCAGTACTGTTACAACAACTTCCACAGACAGCAGTTCTGATTGCTCCAGCGTGTACCTCCCTATAAACCAGCATTCTACCATTTTTGGGAGGAGGAAAAAGTAACACTAAATTCACAACCCACCAATTATCTTGCCTGGAAGCTAGGTTCAAGAGACAGCCAGTAGGTAAATATAGTTAGCATTTAGGCAAACAAAATATTACTGTTTTACAATATTATATTCTATTATTTTAATCAGGAGCACTTTTAAGTGAGGATGATTTTTAAAAGACTTCCCACTTTTGAGGCCTGAGTTATCATTACTGCAGAGACGTGCTGAAGCTAAAACCACTGATATTCTCCCTGAGCATCTCTATGCGACTCCGAGGCCAACAGTGGGTAGCATCATGAGAAGCACCACTGCATTCCCTCCACACAGCTGTCCTCTACCCTACACCACTGCAGGGGCAGTAAAATATTGGCAACTCATCAGCCTGGTCACTCCAGGATTCATTGTGTGCAGCATACAGTTACACATAGGTAGTTAAGGTCACAGAACTGGAAGGAAACCACTGGAAAAATCAAATCCAGCTTCTTATTACACGAGGCGTCACCTCAAAAGCAGGAGCTTTTGTTCCATTACTCATTAAAACATTGTTCCAGAGCATCACTCTTCCACTTAATTCCCAGGCCAATTCTTTTTTTTTTTTCCCCTGTATTTGTAACCGTTTTTGTTTGGGATTTTTTGCCAAAACCATTTCACTCAAACCCTGCTTCTCTTGAGTTACCTGATATATTTTTAAAGAGAGATTCTACTCAATCACAGCACAGCAAATCCAGTAAGCATCTCCTGACACATCTACTCTCCTGTAAGAACATAGAGACCTGAGCAGGTACCCACACTAACCTCAGACCTGTAATTGACAGAGATATCATTAAAAAAAAGTTCAGAGAACGTTCAGAGAACTTATCTACAGCTCAGGCCCTGAGCAGTGCTTGGCTGTTGATGGGTAAAAGTGGGCAGATCTGCCTGACCTTCAACATCTATCTCCACATGGGCACCTCTGACTCGGACTTCTGCAGAGCACAGACAGATGACAAAAACATCCTCTATGATCATTACTACTCCCATTTCAGTATGTAGTCTGCTATTAGTGGCTTCTTAAGTTAAAAACACCATAAAATCTCAGGTGTCTCAAGACGGTATTTTTTTTTTTTTTTTTTTAAATAATTCCCACCCTGGTCTCCAGGGACCTCTACATTATTTCAGAAATCTTTCTCTTTGACGCAGCTTTACATCTTTTCATTCCTGTTATCAGTTAGTCAGAAATGGGGACCTATATTTGGAATTGATTCAAATACCAGAATCTGAAAGTAAGTACTAAGGCTCCTTTTAATTCAGTTCTATTGTTCATTTTTAAGCTTCATAAAGCTCCACTGACCTCGTTTCACACTGACTTTTTTTCTGTAATTTTGCCTCCTGCTCAATGAAGCAAATCCAATCCACTATATTTATTAACTGAATTAATAGAGTTTTATATTAAGGACATCATCTCCTAAATATAGTTTTAGCATTTTAGTTACATATATTCACTACTTAATCTCCCTATATTCATTTGTATTGCTTCACTGCTTCCCTTGCATTTTTATCCTTGTATATTCGTATATATTCATCTATCTACATATATTAAATATATGAAAATATTAACCTATGAATAAAACCACCATTTTAAGGTGAAAGCAAAATGCTGAATCAGAAGTTTTCATCAACAGAAAATCTCTTTAAAAGTCAGATCACAGAGGGATCTGCACAGTAAACTACCTTATGCTGATGATTGATACGTGGGCACCGATGAGGCAAATGGCTTAAAACCAGTCAGATATAGTGCTGACTATATATTTTGCTTAAATTCAGCATGCAATTCATGGAGTCACAGGACGGCTTGTGTTGGAAGGGATATTAAAAGCCCATCCAGTTTGAACCCCCTGCCATGGGCAGGGATGCCTCCCACTAAGAACATTTTGTTCAGGGCCCCATTCAATCTGGCTTTGAATGCCTCCAGGGCATCCATGGCTTCTCTAAGCAGCCTGTGCCAGAGAATTCATCATTCTCTGAGTAAAAAAATTCCTCCTAATGTCTAATTTAAGTATCCTCTCTTTTAATTTAAAACCATTCCCTCTTGTCAACAACAGCAATAAAAATTGACTGCTTTGGTTCAAGAACTCCCTCTTTAGAAAAAATGAGTCTGGTTACCTTAGGGTGGTTTCAGTAAAGATTTGTTTTCAGTTTTGCTTTGAATCTAAGTTTGTGTCCTCAATAATAGCCATTTAATAACCCCAAATGATTACAATTATCGTTCTTTACCTCACTCAAAATGTACTCTTCCTGAAGAACACAGAGTTTGCCTGTTTTGGTTCAGAAACAATTGACTCATAAGAAAGAATACCATACCTTGCATCATAATTTACTTGAGCTTAATGTTATCTCACAGAATCAAAGAATCGCACGGGTTGGAAGGGTCCTCAAGAGATCATTGAGTTTAACCCCCCTGCTAAAGCAGGTACCCTACAATAGGCTGCAAAGATAGGTGCCCAAATGGATCTTGACTACCTCCATAGAAGTAGACTCCAAACCTCTCTGGGCAGCCTCTTCCAGTGCTCCATCATCCTTAACTGTAAAGAAGTACTTCCACATGTTAGTACAGAACTTCTTACATTCACATTTCAGGCCAATATTCCTTGTCCTATCAATACGCCCTACTGAGAAGAGCCCAGCCTCATCCATTTGCCTCCCACCTCCCTTTAGATACTGGTAAACATTTATCAGATCGTTTCTCATTCGTCTTTTCCCCAGGCTGAACAGGCCCAGGTTACTCAGCCTTTCCTCATAAGGGAAATGCTCCAGACCCTCTCTTATCTTTGAGGCGCTCCAGTGTACTCCTAGGAGATTCCTGTATTTTTTGAACTGGGAAGCCCAGAACTGGACACAATAGTCTAAATGTGGCCTCACCAGGGCAGATCAGAGGGAGATCACCTCCCTGGACCTGCTGGCCATGCCCTTTTTAAGGCATCCCAAGGCACTATTGGCCATCTTGGCCAGAAAGGCACATTGCTGGCTCATGGCCAATCTGCAGTCTGCAAGAATATCCAGGTTCTTCTTCACAGAGCTCCTCTCCAGCAGGTCATCCCCTAACCTGTACATATGTGGTTGTTTCTTCCCAGACGCAACACTCTACTCTTGCTGTTGTTGAACCTCATCAAGTTCCTCCCTGTCCAACCCTCCAGTCTGTCCAGGACTTGTTGAAAGGTAGCACAGCCTTCAGGTGTGTCAGCCAATCCTATCAGCTTTGCATCATCAGCAAAAATCTCAAAAATACCGTAGGTAACCGACATCAATAACAGAACTAGCACTGGATTTCTGTGCGTATTGTTTTGTTACAAGCACTGTCGGCATTACTAATGGGAAATACAATTCCATAATGGTAAATCTTATTGAACAACCTGTAGAACATACACAGGAGCATATAAAATATAGGATTTTATTTATTTATTGTCTTGGCTACCTGCAATTTGGCACTTAATTCAGAACTTGGCCAGAATCATCCACATTTATAAGGGTATTTATGCTTAATACTGCAATGTGGAATTTTCTTCTGCCTTATCATTTTTTGAACTTGTTAAATAATAATATCATCTCAAATGGTGTTAGGCAGTCAGTGAAGAAATATTTTTGAACTACTCTGAAACTGCTACATGTCCTCTATCTTCCACCTAACCAGAAATAACATACAGTACTGTCCTATTAAGCTTCCCGGTTCCATTAGAGAGTACAAAATCACAGCCGCATCCCAAAACAAATGGCTTGGAGAACTGTGTTTCTTCCTTCCACTTCAGCAAAATAGCCATAGTTCCTCACCTTCAGTTGTTATCTTTTAACTAGTTATTACTCTGTAAAAAGCTTTTCCTGCAAATTCCAATTTAGTTTTGTTTAATTATAAGCATTAGTCAACGGAATTTGTCAAAAGCAATTTCATACTGAGATATAACAACTTCTTGTTATAGTCACCGCTTCGAAGTGATTCTTCAGTTGTTACATCTTGAATTTATATTTAGTTGTTCAGTCTTAAAGCAAGAGTATTCTTTTGTGAGCACCCTGAATAGTTCCTTCAGTCATTTACAAAATACCATTTTAACTTATTCCACATCATGGCAATCACTCCATTTATATAGGGGCAATTATATAGTAGTACAAATAGACAACAAACTAGTAATTAAATAGTATTACTAGTTTGTTGTCTATAAGGTTGTTTGTCAGTTCCTGCAACAACCCTGGTAGGCTCTGAAGTACTTTTCCTTTATGATGATATTCAATCCTTCCTCTTACAGCCAGGAACTTCATTCACAGCGATCCAATAGCATGTGCTGATGTAGTTAGCCATTTGTAACGGACACATCTGGTGCCACATTTTCTTGCTTCAAACACATAGTTGAACTGTTCTATACTATGTGTAGTCTGTCATTTCCATATAGGTTTCTATACACTTGGATTGAGGTTTGTCTTTTCGCAGGATCTACGTAAATAAAACTTTTGTCATTACTGTTCTTTTGCCCTCTTGATTGAAATTTCTTTTTTTTTTTTTTTTTTTTTTTTTTTTTTAATTCTAGCAAGTATTACAGGTACACAGTATCCAAGTCAGTTCAGATTTCTTATTGCACTGATATTTTATAATCAAACCTTTAACTCTTCAGTCTACCTCCTTCTACCAGCTGGGATCAATCTTACAAAGGCACTGCTAACAAAATCATTGTTGAAAGTGTATGTAGCTCTGCTGACCTTTCCTGACAGTTAAAGCGAGCTCGGAAATTGTGACATTATTTGTAAGTTCATGTCCCCAACTCAAGTCACACAAAAAAGACTTTCTGCATTTAGTGACTCAGTTGTCCACCTTACCGGAATACCTCCAATATATCTGCCGTTTTCCTTTGTCATCACAGCAGCCTCCAGCAGGGTCAACTGAATATCACTTCCTCCATAACCTCTGACTCTCATCTCTCACAAAGACTTACATCCTCATATCAGGCACTTATTTCTCTACCTCTGCGTCATTTGAAGTAAATAAATAAGTCGGCCTAGTTCTCCAGGATCCAGATTCAAAATACAAGTATATATATAAGTATCTACACAACTATAGACTCAGATAAAATTTTCCTACAGTATGCTTTCTTCACAAAATGTTTCAACAAGGTTTTTTTTTTTCTACAGACAACCATCCCCCCATTTTCTTTAAGCTTACCCTATCAAGATACTTCCCTGCTTACCCAGTGTAAATGGTAAAATCTATTTTTGTAGAAATCTATCACAAAGTAGCTGACTCAAGAATGTGACATTCAGTTTTCTCTGCAATACATGTGCAAAAAAGAGATTTGTTTACTTGTCAAAAAATTACCCAAGAAGCAAAATTCTTTTGTTTATAAACATATGGAAATCTTTCTGGCTTTTTTGGAAACTTATTTTTTTAAAATACAATCATAAGAAGATGCAACTTGGGAGAGAGATTCTGACAATGTGATATAAACCTCAGTCAAACCAGGGACGAATACTGTGTCAGATCCAACTCCAGCCTTAAACCAGGCAAGTTTTGACTATCTCCAAACATGGGGGTTCCACGCGTCTCTTAAATAAGTACAAGCTAAAGCATTTCTAAATATATATCAAAATATACAAAGGCATTACAAAATATTTTCATAACAAATTTTTAAACACTTAAAAAGATAAAGCTCTTTTAATTACTTTTGTAGAAGCAATTTACACTGTCTGCTTTCCTTATAGTATCTTCAGAAAAAGGAAAACAATTATATTTACATGAATAAGTCTTTAGTGGAAAAAAAAAAAGTTTGAGGTAAACCTCAATCTATGTGGATTAACTGCAAGCCTTCAATGTATGTAGGAAATAAGCTATCTCATTAAAATCACAGATTTTAGAAATCATTTATTTCGCTGGATTGATAAAATTAACAAATCTGTGTTTTTATTCGATTATTAGACCAATCAAACATATTAGCTGGGACCTACAGTGTATGTAAGTGGAGATTATTTGTAATTAAATGCACTTGTATGTTCATGTGTATCTAATCAGGTACATTACTTTTCATTAAGAATTTATTAGAGTATTGTAATCAATATCAAAAGAAAAGGTATTATCCAAAGAGGCACGAGCTGTTTCTCCGGAACAGGCTGCCCAAGGAGGTTGTGGATGCCCCACCGCTGTGGGCACACAAGGCCAGTCTGGATGTAGCTCTGGGCAGCCTGTTCTAGTGGTTGGCAACCTTGCCTGTCGCAGAGGGGTTCAAACTAGATGATCATTCTGGTCTCTTTCAACCCAGACCACTCTGTGATTCTATGATTCTCCACACAAAATGACAGCTATATTAAAATGTATCTTGCAAATTCAACTGTGTCTGCACTTTAAGTTGCAGCATTTGACAAATGATCACTTACAGGTTGTCAAGACAGAGAGATCTATCATTTACAGCAACTTAACATCACAGTGTGATGTTTTTTGTTTCAATTTTTACTTGTACGTAAAGAATGAAATATGATAAAGGTGGAGGCATAAAGAGAACACCGCTACTAACATGCTCAACTAAATTCAGCCCACGTCACATAAAAACAAAAATATACTAGCATCTGACAGCTCCTCTTGGCTTAAGAGAAATGAGATGCAAGTTTTGCTCACTCACTAACACATCAACACTCATTTTGCTCATCACTGCTATCCTCCTTGTACTCTTAAGTCAGTGTTACAGACACGAGCCTTCACTTGATTCATCAGCACACACTCATCTGACTCATTTATTTTTTCAGTGTTGGACAGAAAAGTAAGCTAGTTTCAATGAAAAAAAAACTCAAGGAACAATTCTGGGGATGAAAGAAATTCATGACATAAAATCTTTAAAAAGTACTGAAAATCAAGTTAAATATTTCACATTTACCAGCTTTTGACAAAATAGAAATACTTTGCACTTCCACTACTTCTCAGTTCCAACTTCATTGCTGTTGTTTTAAACACTGAAAAGGACAGAACAGACTTGGATTCCTTTTAGAATAGGAAAGGAAAAAAGATTCCACAAATCCTGAATTTGCAGCTAAATATAAATATATGGTCACCGCAAAGCTAGTCCATGAGGGAATTCCTAAAGAGCAGGAGAAATACAAAAACATGTATCAATATCATCTTAAGTTTTACCCATGCTAGTACAGTTTTCAGAGAAATGCAAGTTTGTCAAATGTAAAAAACTTGTTCAGTACTTGAACAGATTTGAATGTCTCTGCTCTCAAAAGAAGTGCAAAAGAGAAATAGTGAAATAAGTTCCTTCTGTAGAACAAAAAAAATACCATAGACTCATCTAACTGCAGAATGTTGGAAAATAACCATTCAACATAGGAGAAAAGAAAACTCCCAAATTTTTCAGGCTGTGAGGCTCAAATAACTCCACAAGAAACTGGACTATAAATACTGTCAGAAATATTTATGTACAAAGCTGCTCACATGAAAAATGTGAAGTGTTAATTTAGAAGTCTCAAAACAGTTATTAAATATATCTGTTGTCGCAACTGACAAATTCAGCTACATCAGTATCTACGGATGAGCCAATCTCAAAGCCCAAATAAATCTCTTGGGAATCCTCAATCTTTTTTTAATTCTTATCTTTCTTGGTACTTAAAGACTATGAATGAGAAGCAACAGCTGTTCTCGTTCCATTTTCAGCTTTGTGAGGACCAAGAAAGAACAAAAACCCTGTGAGACAGGTTGCTATAACAAGACATTCAGCAGAGGTTGACTAACACAGAATGTTTTGATGCTTTGGATTAATATAGGAGATTTCACAATTGACTGAGACTAAACTGAGGCGGCTTTCCATGTTTCCCCTATGCAGTGCAATCTACAGAACAATTTTAGCTACTCTTAATTCGCTAAAGTATTTCATAGAATATCCTGAGTTGGATGGGGTCCACAAGTATGACAGAGTCCACACAGGACCACCCAGAAATCAGACCACACATATGAGGGTATCGTCTAAACGTTCCTTGAACTCCAGACACTTGGGACCATTTGCACTGCCCTGGGCAGCCTGCTCCATGCCCACCACCCTCTGGTCCCTAACCCCCAGCTGCCCCTCTCCTGACACAGCTCCATGCCGCTCGGGCCCCATCACTGTCACAGGCAGCAGAGCTCAGCACTGCCCCTCGGCTCCCTATGAGAAACTGCAGCCGTCATCAGGCCTCCCCTAATCTCTTCTCCACTTGGCTAAAAAAAAAAAAAAAAAAAAAAAACAAGTGGTCTCAGCCACTCCCAAAAGACAGCGAGATATTTCCTTAAATTCATTCTTACTTCCAATATTCTCTCACTCCAAGATCTCATCTAAATGTGGTACTGCAGATGCTCAAGACTGACAAAGAAAAATTTCAAAAACAGTTATGAAACTGACAAACAAAAACATCCATTACTACATGGATGGAAGTAGTGCAGTGTGATGCCTGAAAAAGCCCCCATCTGTAACCTGATGAAGCTCTCAAAGGCAGATAACCTTCATGACACCAACTGAACAAATAGGCAAAGTCTAGTTGTAGTTAATATTTGGATTCTCAGGGTTAAGATTTTAAGACAGCCCAATTATTCAGACAAATAAAGATGAAGAAAAGGTGAGAAGACAGAATGTGCAGACATGAGTTATTAGCAATGACTTTCTTCCTTCTTTTGTTTGGGAAGATACCAAGCAACTTGGAAACCAGCATACATTAGGCTACCCAAATTCAAAGGTGAAACATGCTTACAGATGGTGAATAAGCTACAGCACTCACCTCCACAACAAAATGCAGAGAGAGACATTCTTCCAAAGGCCGAGTCAAAACAAGAACACAATTAAGAAATTTAAATTTCAGTGTGAAAAAAAAAAAAAAAAAAAAATCTCTTCAAATGTTCTTTCTGACATGATGTTTCTATGACAACCTCTGTATCACCCAGGCTCCCTCCTACTAGCACAAAAACTGCTGGTACTTTTAATCTCTTTTGGGTCATAAGAAACAGACATGAGTTCAGCAGTTTTGTTCTTCTCTTGTTGCCAGGACTCAGGGAGTGCAGATGCAGCTATGTGCAGAGAGCTGTTCATGTTCTCTTCTATCAGGACTAAAGATCTGCATCATTAACTATGCTGGAAATCACTGAAAGAAAAGATACGCTGATAGTTCATTCTGATACAAAAGTAAAGTATGGTTGGAAAAACACAGAATATAGAACCCTTAAATCTGATTTAGTAAGAAGACAAAGAACAACCATGCTAGAATTGTTTATGGAATGATGTTTGGTGCTACCATAGTGAATAAAAGCATCAAAGCAGCTTAGCAGTACATAAGCAGTTTAACATTCACATTCACTATAGCAACCTGCTGCCTCCCTCTTGGACATACGCCACTTCTGTATCTACACGGCTTATGCTGTCATTCCAGAGATATGTCTTGAGAAGACTGTAAAAACTTCTCTGAAATCACTGTCATATGTCGAGTCATACCGCAGAACTCGATGACTTGGCAATTTTATTAGTTATGCAACAACTGACCTTCAGGAGCTCCCTGTTTGCCTTCAGTGTGTTTGAACATTATCTGTCAACATTTACCACCAAGGATCTGCCAGCAAAGAGTATTGTGATGCTGAGAGGATTTATAATCTGATCATTACTATGGTTACTAAATGCTACAGTGAGAAGATTTTGATGGAGTTTACTACTGTGTTCATTTTGTTAAATTATCTGTAGTGGTTCAGAGACTGCTGAGTGATAACAACTGGAAGATTTTTATTTTTTTTCCAGGTCATTTTTTTTTCTCTTTTTACCTGATATCTTCTCTTGTTGCAAGCAGTTGTAAGGAGTAAAACCTCCCACACAGAACTGAAAAAGGCATTTTAGCTGTACTATATTTTGAGAGTTTGACTATCTGTTATTACCTGCCTAATATCCCAGGAATTAGTAATTTCTTGTCTAGTATTATTCATGACCAGAAAATTTTGCATGACCTATTCTAACATAAAATCTGACAATCTAAAGTAAAACTATTCTAAAACAACCTCTAAATCCCAGGACTATCTAATGATAGTGCTGCTTAAAAATGAACAGTATCATGTCTTGCAGTACCAAGCAATTAATACATTTGTTTGAAAGAAGAGAGTCTCATAACAAAAGGCATTCACAGCTTTCCCTTTTAGTGAGGCTTGCCAGAGATAACAGGTATTTTCAGCAACATTTTTGGCAATCCTTCAATTAAAAGCAACTTTTTCTCAAAAAAAAAAAAAAAAAAAAAAAAAAAGATAATTTCAGCTTTGCAAGAACACCGTAAAGACACAGATACAGACAAGCAGACCACAAAGAAATATCTCACCAAGTATGCAATGCTTCCAATCTTGCCAATTGTATAAAAAGAGAATGCAAGATTTATATGGTAAAGACATACTACTAAAAGCAAGATATTAGAAAAAAAAGTATGTTTCCAAAGTAATTGATACAAATGAAAGTATGAATGCCGTCTGTTAACCAGGTGACAGCAATAAGAAAGGACATATCCACATTTTTAGGTTGACTGTAATGCTGGGTCTCTTGCTCCAGTATCTTAACATTTCTTTCCACGCAATGATACGGTTTCCATTTTCAAATAGGGTCCTCCAAGAGTCACCAAATAAGTAAAACAAGCTCTTTTGTAAGACCCTTACAATCATATTCTCTTCAGAAAGGTGAGTTAAACATCAGTGAAATAATCTCTTTCAAACAAACATACCTACATAAAGTAAGGTGGAAATTTTGTATTAAGATGTTAGTTTTCTTAAAAATGTGTCCAGGTTCATACCTGACCTTATTCAAAAGCAGAAAACCAGATGGAGATAATTTGTAGAGACAAGGTGTTATCACTGTGCTCTCCACAAGGACCAGCATGCACAGTTCAGCACACGCAACACCTCAAAGGTGCCAGGCACAGAAGATCAGGATTTGAAACAAGACTGCAGAAGAAAAAGTGTGGTTGCATTTGGTAAATTGTGAACAACTCTAAATCCATGGAAGTACGGGAGAAGGAGGTAGACTGGCAAGAAGAAAGAAGTCATAAAGCCCTATTGTATTTAAGATCCATCTTGATACAAATACCGTCAATTATCTGTTTATTTGCAAAGTCACTTCTGTGCTCAGGTAAATATTGCACCACTTATTAGCTTAAAAACAAAACATGGCAGCAAGCAGACAACTCAGCAAAATAAATGTAGTAATATTGAAGCAATAAACACCTAGGACAATCTAGTTTATTAGACAGATTCCCTCACTCCTTTGAGGTAGATCTAACTTATTACAGAAAGTAAGTAAGCCTACAAGAACACTTCTCCATGCCACCATGCAAGGCACTACAATGGAAAAGACACTAAAGTGCATTTATGATGTGCTTAGTCACAGTAGCGCAATGGTACATTCAGGCAATTTTCTTCAGTGCTGTACCATGCAGCTATATCAGCTGCAGGCTATACTAACCCCCAAGTTTCTCTACTATGGGACACTGTGTAGCACAAATGTATTATATACATCACTTAGCAGTGTTAGGGCTACCAATCTCATGACAAATGATGTGATTATCCTTTCCCCTCAAAGACATTCGACTGCTCGCTCCATATTTGATCATCAGGCTCCCTTCATAAAAATAAGAGACTGACTATAAATAAAAAAACATAAAATCTTAGACAAATACAAAATGTGTCCTTCACATTCCTCCTACAGTCATTTAAGTGCGCTTTGGTGATGACTGCCATATGTTGTGTGGCTTCTTGCACGAGAGTACTCCAAATATTTCACATAGTTTATTTCAATTATTATTAAACATGAAAATCCTTGAATAATTACAGTGCACAGCCACAGTTTACACCACACAGTTTTTGGCATCTACCTCATTTAGGTCTAAATGAAACAAAAGTGTTCCCTATCTGCAAAAATAGCAGCAGAATTTTAGAAAGAACACAATGGCTACATTCCCATACAACTTTGTGGGAACTCTTGGAACATACATTTCTATTCTTTGTACTGCATCATTAAATACGGTCTCCAGTCTTTTTAAAAGAACTTTTTCAAGTTTTGGCTTGTTTATCATTAGGCTTGCCGCTGCTATTGTAATTGTTATTTTGCCTATTTTACACACACAATCCTCAAATGTTTGTTTGCTGTGGGAATGAAACATTTGGACAGTGAGACACATAGCGTGGCAAGTCATGATATGCATTTTAACTCCATCATCACCGCCCATGGCTCTGTTGCTCTGTTCTAGGAGAGGTATGTCTCACTCTTCTCTACATATTCATCACTGTATATGCCAATATCACCATCTTTGCAAAAGCAGCTTGATAACCCAGGTACAGCTGGAGGTCACGTCAAGGAGACCTGTCAGAAAGGCCTTCAGAGAAGGTTCATTTTAAACGTGTCAAGGAGAAATAGTTTCAGGTACTAAAATATCTTCCATAACATGTCATTTATGTCTCATCACCATATGAGGAATTTAGTTTCCACTGACTACATACTGATCACATATTTCTCCCTTGGTTCAGAGTTATAAACAAACATTCTGCAATCTAGACAGTAAAGCTGGAACACTGCTAAAGTATTTCTGGTAATATAGCCACAATGAAGGCTGGCATTTTGTTTCTGAAAAATCATAGAACGGTGATTCAGAATTCCTTTGCAATCTCTTTTGCAGGCAAGATTAATTTTTGTGTCCTTTTTACTACTCCCAGTCCTTTGTTCTAGCTAGTAAGATCCCTACAACAGAATTCATAATAGTGGGAATTAATGACATTTTATCACTTTTCAGCATTATTTGTGACTGAAGAGGGTCTGCTACACTGAATTCACTAATAGCCTCCCCTAACAACCTGGTGAAGAGCAGTTTTCACCTCTACAGGTAGTTTATCCCTTTCTTGTTGTTCCAGAAAGCACCAAGTACAGCCACAAGACCCAAGGGCATAGTTAGTCTGTTAGAAATATGCTCGCACACTGCTGCAGAGACCTGCCTCAGAATACATTCCTCATACTCCCTTCATAGAGCAAAACATGAAGCAGGCAGGCTGGTGGGTAGCAGCAGGTGCACAGGAGCCAGGGCTTGGGCAGGCTCCCAGCCCATCTGGTGGTGCTCCTGAGGTCCTGCGGGCAATGTTGAGCTTACTGGCAGACCACACTGCTTTGGTCTCCAGGGAGCAATCGAATCATTTATTCATTATCTGGAAACAGGGAGAAAATGCTCTTCCTGCACATTCTCTTTTTCCTAACCTCTCTGCTGGCTGGTCAGAGCTTTACCAAAAATAAAACGAGAGAGAATGCTGAAGACAAGGCTCTTAGGGGAAACAAAAATATTCTGGCCCATGAAAAAAGTAGGCTCAACTCATGCTGAGAGGTATGTGCCTAATATGCTCGGTCAAATTACAAAAACAAGCAGCACAGCTGTCCCAAAGAATAGGGTGCAAGCAAGATACATGATCTTTTCACGGTTATTTCTGGGGGATGACTCAACCCCTAGGAGTAGCACAAAAGGATGGTGCTTGCATGACTATTATGTAAATGTAAAGATAAGTTTCTGCACTACACAGTCATCTCAGTGAAAGTGCCTGAGGTCTGACAACAATCAATTTGATGGCAGAGATAAGAATATAAAACTCTTTGGCTTGGTACAAGCCAAATTCTATACTGTAATCCACTCATTTTAGTGACACAGGAGTGCACAGCTGAAGCCTACCAAACAGCAGCTCTCTATGGCTCTATGCCTGCCAACATCACAGACCTTTAAAGGTGCACCAAATGGTGGCAAGCCACTTCAGTGGAATGACAGACAAAGATGAAAAAAAAAATTAAATAATAACTCTATTAGAAAGCTATACTGCAGTCATGTATTTGTCTTTTATCATTTAAACAGGTTAGTCATTTCTGAATATGGAGTTATTTTGGACAAGACTCATCTTCACAGCCCCAGTAGCATTTCAGTAACCAGAAAATAACAATAACATAATTACTTTAATTGCAGTGTCTTTAAGACTTAATCTCTAATAATGTGATAACCAGCTGTTTCTGTAATCTATCCCACTTAACAGAAATTGAATTGGTCGCAAACAGCTGTTCTTAAACAGCAACCACACAACGTGACTGCAATTTTTAAGGTTATAACATACAAACTACAGAACTGCGATTTGTGGATAATAATCTGGATCAACCTTTTACAACAGTGCTAAGCCACCTGAGGACTGATAAGGTGCGTCCAGTAACTATACACCTGAGATCAATTTACTTTCTAAATGTAAATTATAGTTAACTCATAACCAGTAAAGTTCTATGACTCTGTGTCTGGTTGTTGCTATCAGACAAAACAAAAAATGAGCCTGTGTTGAATTAAAAAGCTAGTAGCTTCTCAGGAGTGCAATAGTCTTCATTCTAATTCTTTGGAGCAGTATTTGATGTTTTTCTGAAATGAGCATTCCCTACCAACCTGCCATTTCTACTTTGGTGCAGGTATTACTGGTTAAAATATCATCCACAATCAGGCAGAAGGTTAAAAAAAAAAAAAAAAAAAAACCACCAGTGGTGGTGCTTGCAGATCCTGAAATGTCTCAAAATAGCATCACTAAATAGGTCCTATGAATACAGCTGTATTAAAAATATCTATGGTTAATAGAAACATTCCCATCATTTTTTATTTTTCAAGGACTTTTTTTTTTTTTTTTTTACATTGATCTATAAACACTTAAGTACCTATAGACATGTTCCTTTATATACTAACTACAGAAAGTCAGTCTCCTCAAAATTAACAGGTGTTTTTGCATCATGCAAAAGTTTCCTATTCAATTTTCAGACTATCAAAAAAGCTGTACCTTGCTCAACATTTTCACAAAAGCCATCGAGAATGAACAATAATCTGCTTTGTCACTGATCTGGGATCACACTCTGATTATATAGTCTGAAACAAAAATCTGTTTATCTACATCTTTTTAGCTCAACAACAACCTGAACAAGCAAGAATGAACTAGCAGTTAGATAACACCTCTTTCCACTGAGTTACTTTCCTCAGTATCAGATCTTGGCAGCAGGTTCAGAGAATCATAGACCGGCTGAGATTGGAAGGCACCTCTGGATCCACCGAGCCTAATCTTCACTCTAGGAGGTCCAGCCAGAGCCAGGGGCCCAGGCAACTGCTGAAGATCTCCAAAGAAGAGGCTCAACAGTTTCTGGGCAGCCTGTGCCAGTGCTCTATCACCCACAAAGCACGGAAGTGCACCTTGTGTTCTCCTGTGCTCCAGTTCATGCTCACTGTCTCTTGGTCCTGGCACTGAGTACCACAGAACAAAGCCTGAATCCCTCCAGGTATTCACTGACAGTGACAGAATTTTCCCTAAGCCTTCTCTTCTCCGGGCTGAACATCTCCAGCTCTCTCAGCCTTTACACATAGGACAGACTCATTCCATTAAACGCAATTACATTACTTGTCACTATGACCAGCCATCCGTTTGTTCATATATCTTAATCATATATCAAAGGAGCGCTTTCCTTTCCTTAACCAGTATCTTAAGTAATGCGAGCATTACTTAATGTGAACACTGAAACCAGTAAAGAGACTATTCTTTTATATTTTTCTAAAATTCACTTGTCATAAGGACGTCATTTTTATCCCTAAACACATATAGCTCGGTCCAAAAGTAATGCCTCCTGTTTGTTTCCATGGAAACTACAACAGAAAAAAAAGCAGACTAACACTATTTGATAGAGCAAATTCTTATGTACAAAAAACTGTTTTTCAACAGCCATCATCACCATTAGCTATGCACTTTCACCAGCAATGAACAAGAGCCAACATGCTATGCTTATAAAAATCTGCACCACCAGAGGTGATCCACTGTTTCACAGCTGCTGTAACAGGATCATTGCTGAAACACACCATCCACCACCTCACTGTGGTAATATGTACTGCTCAGTCTTCATAAATGTTCAGTAAGCATTGATGAACGTCAATGGGTGCCACTTTTTCTGAATGGAATAATTTGATTAGTTCATGCACACTTTCACGTCAGATGTAATTTTGCCAAACTGCCCCAGTGCTGCCATCTGTCACACAGCAATAAAATGTAATGGAATACTGGAGGTAAGGTTCGACCACCAACATCCACCTCTGACATGTGGGCCAATATAATGAAATAAAAGGTATTACTTTCAGAGCAGCCCTCATACACGGAGAAAAATGTTTTGGATTATGTCAAAATAAAATTATCATGCATTTTTGTGGCAGTTCTACTATGCTCAGAATACTACTGAAATATACTAAATTGCCTAAATAGAAACAAATACAATATGGTTCCCACCAATCTTTATAGAAATTAAGTTGTTCTTCTTGTGGCTTACACAAAAATTGAGTTTCATCCCTTTTGGACGTAAAAGTCAAAGAGCAACTGAATAATTTTTCTGAAACCGTCTTCAAAATAATACTAAATTTTCTGCATAATCAGCCTTGCAAATGGGGAGTGAACTACATTGTACAAGAAGTGAAAGCAAGTATCTAGTTCTGTAACTACAGTTTCTTCTCATATTTTACTCATTACAAGAGTGCTGAATAGTCACTAAGGTCAGAGGAGCTGAAAATGAAACCAGACAAAAGCAGTAATATACCAGAAATTAAAGTGGGACAGACACATTAGACAAATAAGGTTTGAAAGCTTGGTTCTGAGAGGTCCGACTGTTTCAGGAACATAAGATTAACCTCCAGAATGAGCAGGAACCAGGCACCGAGGTGAACGAGGAACAAGGAGGATCAACACTACTTGGCATGTAAGAGATCACATAGCTCCATCAAGAGCCACGGCAACTTCTCTCATTAGGATACAGATTGATGCCTACAGAAAAACAAGCTTTACTATAACCTCCTGGCAATTAACACAAACTGATTTTTGAGCAGGAATTAGCAATGTTGAAAGACAGAGCTTTAAACTCAATTCAGGTGGCAAAGGGATACAACCACACCCATTAATCACAAGCTATGGCAGTGCCAAATTTGAGAGACAAACACTAGCAAGATCTTTCAGTCTGCTCCAGAAGGTGCTGGGCACAACAAAGCACATATTAGATGCTTCAGTATTAATGCACACATCATGAGGAACAAGCAAAGGGAACTTGGCTGAGCCCCAGAGCTATGACATCACTAGCATAAGCGTAACCTGGTGGAAAAGCCCTGTGACTAGTGTGTCACAATGGATGGCTCCAGGCCCTTCAGCAGGGACGGGCAGGGCAGGCAAGGCAGGGAGAAGCTGAGCCTCTGGGTAAGGCTCAACCTAGCAACTACAGCATAAGACACTAAAAAGCTTTTTTACAAATATTCAAACAGTAAGAGGAGGACTAAGGAGAATCTCCATCCTTTTCCTTCCTTTATTGATGCAGCAGGGAATGTGACTGTTGAGGATAACTAAAAAGCTAAGGTTCTCAATGCTGAATGATAGAATCACAGGGTTGGAAAGGACCTGTAAGATCATCTAGTCCAACTGTCCTTCCATTACCCTTGCTACCACATGACTCAGGTGGAGACAGAGACATTCTATTTCATTTTCATTTCATTTCTATTCATTTCTATTTCATTTAGACATCACAAATCCATCAGGCTGGATGAGATCCATCCAAGGGTGCTCAGGGAGCAGGCAGAGACAATAGCCAAGCCACTCTCCATCATCTAGCAGCATTCTTGGAAGATTGGAGGCTTGTCAGCATGACTCCCATCTTCAAGAAGGGTCAAAAGGAAAATCCAGGGAACTAAAGGTGTGATAGCCTGACCTCAGTGCCAGGAAAGGTTACGGAGGAGATCATCTTGAGGGAGATCACATGGCATGCGCAGGAGAACAGGGGGAATCAGCCAGCATGGGTTCATGAAAGGTAGGTCCTCCTTGACCAACCTGATCTCCTTCTATGATTGAATGATCTGATGAGGGAAAGACTGTTGATGTAATCTACCCAGACTTTAGCAAAGCCTTCAAAACTGTCTCTCACAATAGTCTCCTGGAGAAGCCATGAGCCTGTGGTTTGGACAGGTATGCTCTTTGTAAAGAATTGGCTGGATGGCTGGGCCCAGAGAGTGGTGATGAATGGAGTTAAATCCAGCTGGTGACCAGTCACTTGGGTCGCTCACTACAGGGAAGACATCAAAGCCCTGGAGCACGTCCAGAAAAGGGCAGCAAAGCTGCTGAGGAGTCTAGAACACAAGTCTTAGGTTTAATGGACAATACTAGTGGTATAAGGATGCTTGGACTAGATGATCTTAGAGGTCTTTTCCAACCTTAATGATTACGATTTTATGCTATGACTAGAAATGGTGCTCTCCTTTTGGACAAAATATTCAGCACGACAAAAACATAAGCAATAACCTTCAGCATGTATCCATATAAAACAATTAATTTTCTCAGTCCATCAGAAGTGTTTCAATACAGAAGGCTGTGTGCTTTTCCACACCAGCTGTCATTCAGGACTGCATTACAAACTGTAGACAAAGCCAATACTCCAGTAGATTTGTTTGATCTTAAACAGTTCAAAAATTCAAGCTCATTCTGGGAGACTCTTAAATCTACACTTGAGTGAGCTCTAATTTGTTTGTAGCTCTGAAACAAGCCTTCTGATATTCTCTCTTTTTGTCCAGTTGCAAAGCAAAGTGTCATGCAAGAAAGAGTCTGGCATGACCATAGGCAAAGGCACTACTGCAGTGCTTGCTCATTTGACTTGAGTCCAAAAGGATGTGGCTCTTACCTTTCAGAATATGATGAGGAAAAGACACAAGCGCACAGAGAACAATGTCATTATTATTTGTACATGGATAATTGCAGTGCAAAAACACTATAAATATATTTAATAAAATTGGATCAAAGATCATGCTATATCTACATTAGGAACATTAAAAATAATAAATAGCAATGATAGAAATTCACAGTAATAATAATTATTCATAACAATAGGTTTGCTTATCTTTTTATCATGGAAAACTTCTGAGCAAACTACATATTCATTGACCTGAATCATATAAACCACGCCAGACTGTCTCCATCCTGTTCAAAGAAGCTCTGCACATGCATTTGGAATCTGCATTTCTGCCATCGCATTCCTTTTCATCCCAAAACATGTATAAGATTGACTTAAATACACCGTGTCATTTAAGTAGGTCTATCACCTTTCCAGACACTCTTCAGTAAACCTTCTAAGCCTACTAGAAATCTACTAGATTAAATAGATTTCTGCTAGAAATCTATTTAACCAAATAGATTTAAAAAATTATCTTCACCTATAATTTGTTGTCACTTGCCAGGAGCTACGTGACTGAGAAAATATCTGTCTAAGAAGCTACAAATATTTAGCAAGAAGCATTTCACACTTGATTAAAAAAAAAAAAAAAAAAAAAAAAAAAATTCCAATTAATAGCTGGATCAGGATTTCTCCAAAGGATATTTTTAGAGTGTTTTCTTTTTTCACATAAAGCATATAATTAAGAAATTCATGAGCTTGCATGACTAAGCAAAATCTGTGATACAGATTTAAAAGTCTGGTATCCTAACTATAAAAGCTATTAACAGACAAAATGTAACCATTCCCATTCTGCAACACTCTTCATGGCAAAGGATCTGAACATTGAGAGCCCATCACTGGCAGCAGAAAACTAAATGTGCACAATTCCTTTGAAGGTGAATCAAATCCTTGAATAGAAATATTATCCTGAAGTTATAATTGGTGACATACTTCTAAGTAACAAAGACAAAAAAAGAAGTGATGAAGCGAAAGTTTAACAGCAAAAAAAATTCCCATTCTGTGAACGACATTCAGAAAGCTCATAATTGTTCTGTAGTGTTTTCAACTGAGAAAATACAGGACCTCTTATTCTTTGAATCTAACATTGGCTTGAAGTAATCAGATGTACAAGACAGTGTTATCACCAAGTGAAAAATGCTTTTACTCGAAATTAAACCAGACTCTGAAAAGAAACAGTTTGCACAAGAAAGACATTTCAAGAAGATTTGCACATTTGAAAGTATTCACAGAATAATTTAATCACTAAAGCAGTAAGATGTAGATATTTTTGTCATTACCAAAGGGACACTTTCAACAGTGATCGTGTTTTTCCTTTTCAAGGAACTAAAGCATGTCACCACACATACAAGTACTACATAATGAAGGGATAAGTTCCACTTTAGCATACTCATATAAACTGAAATAGCAAATAGTTATAGTTTTGGCAGCACAAGTATGTTAAAGAAGATCTGGAAAAGCTGAAAATGAAGCCAAGAAAAAAAATTGTCCTGATTTATTCAAAGGTATGTCAACACTCAGAGCTTTCAGGATCTCTCCTCCTAGTCTTGTTCTCTGGGAGATTCACCAGCACTCAGAGGCAAGGCTAACTCTATGGGTAGGGTAGTAAGTGACACGCTTTTTACTAGCTCTGTCACTTTTATTTAAGGCCAAAAACAAAATCCCAAGAATAGTATTAATATCTCTATAGCAAAAATGTCTTTTAACTGGCAATTTTTACATTAACTGCTGACTTTGATCACAAATATAAAAATTGAGATCAGAATTAATGCATCACTTGAAAATGACAGCCTCAGAATGATCTTATTTCTAGTGTTTATTTAATACATTTAAAGTGTATTTCGATGAAAAACGATTCAGGCTTTAACTATAAAAAAATTCAGGCACATCTGGAAAAGCAAACAGAAGTGAAGTACATTCAGCAACAAATTTGCTTGTACTGAAACTGATGAACGACAAGTTTTTTGAAAAGAAACTTATAAAAGCTGAGTAATTTTGATTCTTAGTACCTAATAGACTCACAGCACAATGGAAGACTATTGAATAGTTTTCTATGAAAACAATTTCTTCTTGTCTTTAGAAGATTAAGCTGATACTGTGCTTATTGAGACATGGCAATTATGCTTCATCTTTGCCTTTTAAAAAGCTCCTCCTGGGAGATCTCAATAGATGACTGAACTGCAGCTTGATGCCTGCCTGCTTTAAGCATGCAGTATTTCTGAAATGGACAAACTTGTCCATTGTGCAGCACAGGCTTTAATAAGCCTCCTGAGAGCACCAAGGAAACTTGTTCAGATTTACTATGGGATTACTCCAAAGGCCTGCATGTATTGTAATTAATTTGAGACTAAAGAAGGAGGTCAAGTTTCAAACATTTGCCCATTAATGTAAAGACCCTCAGGTCTAAGAATAAACGTTAAGTCTCACAATAAATGAAAATCAATTTTTAGCATGAAATAGCATTTTTCCTTTAGTATTGGTAAATCTTACATAAAACACAAGACAAAAACAGCCGAAAGGATGCTTTAGCCTTTACTAGTGCCTCTGAGTGCCTCTGTGGAAAGAGAATTGAGTTCTAGGGAAAACAGTAAAATTGTTGTCTGTCACCTTCCCACATCAAGTTAACATACTTGGCTGATACAGTTTCATAGTCTTTCTCTTAACTCCTATGCAGAACAAATGGGGGACAGATTCTTCTACTAAAACATACATTTTGGATCATCATTTGCATAGATTTTGCGTGCATTAATATCCACGGTATTAAAGAGTAGTGAAAAAGGATGAGTATGACCGTCTTGCTGGCATAGGGATTGAAGTAATGTTAGACACACTGCAAAACAGTTGGTATAAAAACCTGTGTGGCCAAAAAACACTTTTTCTGGATTAATGCCTTCTGGGTAAAGAAGCTGGTAAGGCTACCATGGCTCTAAGGAAAAAAAAAAAAAAAAAAAAAAAAAAAAGAAAAAAAAAAAACACACACTTGCAAACCCCAAGGACTACAACTTTTCTCCAGCTATTCTGCAAGCCTTTTTTTTCCACCTTCTTGAATTGCCTTAAGCGAGAACAGTCATTAACGAGGCTTGTTTGTTAAGAAAATGGAAACGGGCATTTTTGTACCTCCCGGACAGCTAGATCTTCCTTATCAATAATCTTTCTTTGACAATATCCCTGTAGCATTGAATGATGTGCCATCTGTGGGTCCATTCTAAATACAGCCTAAAATGTCTTATAATTTCAAGATACTTATGGAAGCAGACAAGATAAATGATGAGGTAGAATAAAACGTGCGTGAAGCCTGGTCATAACAAATACATGTAAATGGGCTAGCAAGCAGCTTTTCAAACTTCCATAAATATTTTTTTAAGACATTTCTAGATATCTGTATTTTAAAAATGGCAATCTGGTACTCATTCAATTCACAGAAAAGGAAATAGAAGTACAGATGGCAAGTTTAATTAAGCTGCATTAGCCATATTTCAAATTACAAGTATTCCTTTCTAGAGCTGATCAACAGTTTCCCTTACCTGTAGTGTATGACAGAAACAAAAGTAAATAGGGATATTCAATTATTTAAATCAAGTCCAAGGATAGCAAGGTTTTAGTACAATTTTCCATTAAATTCATTAGTTACAGGATCATACTGATCTGTTATTAGATAATGTTCTGCCACATAGTATGAAAATTCTACAGTTTCATTCTGACCCTGTCAATAAAGTGAAGAATATTTACTTTTATAACCAGATATATTCAAGAAAAGGAGAAGGATTCAGGATATATTAAAAGAAACAAACAGGGAAAAACAACAACAAAAAACAACAAACCATCTAATGGGAAAAGCAAGAAAAAAAACGAGTAAGTTTTTAAAAAATACCTCTCTCTCCCATCATTAACTCCCTCGTTAGTATTGAAGGAAAATCACCAAGGTCAAAAAAGACCTCCAAGATCATCTAGTCCAACCATTCACCTACCACCAATACTTCCCCACTAAACAATGCCCTTTAGTACCGTATTTTACATTTCTTGAAAGCCTACAGGCATGGTGACTTAACCACGTATCCAGGCAGCCTGTTCCAGCAGCTGACCACTCTTTCAGACAAGAAATATTTTCCTAATATTCAAAACCTCCCCTGGTGCAACTCGAAGCCATTCCCTAACGCTATTTATGTTGGAAAAGACGCTGACCCTCACCTCATCACAACCTCCTTTCTGATCATTATAGTGAGTGATAAGGTCTCCGCTGAGCCTCCTCTTCTCCAGAAGAAACAAACTGAGTTCTCTCAGCTGCACCCCATCAGACTTGTGCTCTAGTCCCCTCATCAACTTCACTGCCCTTCTCTGTCCATCCTCCAGGGACTCCTTCTTGCAGCGAGAGGCCCAAAACTAAACACAGTACTCAAGATGCAGCCTCACCAGAGCTGAGAACAGGGGGAATCCCCACTCCTGCCAGCAACACAATTTCTTATACAAGTCACAGTGCTATCGGTCGTCTTCTTGGCCACCTGTGCACACTGGTGGCTCATATTCAGCCAAGTGCTGATCAACACTCCTAGGTCTTTTTTTTGGGGGCCGGCCAGGGCCGCGCCGGCCCCCCCCCCGCCCAGTATTCCAGTCCCCACAGCCCAAGCTTCTTGCATGGCCTGGGGTTGTTATGGTAGAAGTGCAGGACCTGGCACTTGGTCTTGTTGAATTTCATCCCACTGGCCTTAGCCCAGCTATCCACGCTGTCCTGATTTTTCCCTACCCCCAGGCAGATCAGCACTGCCTCCCAACTTGGTATCATCTGCAGACTTACTGAGGGTGCACTCAGTGGTCTCATCCAGATCATAAGCAAAGATACTTAACAGAACAGGCCCTGATACTGACCCCCTGGGGAACCACTCATGACCAGTTCAAAAAAAATCTGGGTTCCTTCCTCTTGAGCCCTCTGTTGAAAGTCTATTTTAATGGCTACATTGCCCCAGTCATCCTGAAAACTGAAGCTCGATCCCCTCCTCAGCTTTTGCCTCCTGGCTTTAATAACCAAACTATAGTTCCAGTAGGAACTCTCTTAATACATGCCCTTCTTTTTAAGAGGAAATTGTGTCTGAATGGAATACAAGCAGGAGAGGGCTGATGGTAGATAGGGGAGACAGTTGGCCTGGCCACTTGCAGTGGAAATGGTAGAACAAGGTCACTTTACAAACTCTGGTCACAGATAAAAACTGGTGGTTTGTTTTTATATGTCTCTTAAATGAATCCTATATTCATGAATCCCGCACTAAGCAGCAGGTATTTTAGCCTACATTTTCCTAGAAGAGAGAAGAAATTAGCTATGCTCAAAAGAGGTTAGTTAGGCACACAGTGATAGAAGAGTTGTCATCACTGTGTCAGTCACAGACTGCACCTAACTGCTAAGAAAATCCAGCAAAACCATGAAATTCCAGGTCCTTTTCCCCTAAAATGTTCAGCTCTGATCTGTGAGAGCAAACTTGCAGAATACATATCCCATGTGAAAACTGCAGAAAAACAGAGGCAAGGATCTGATTAGTTATAAGAGAAGTTATGCAAAAGCCACTGGAAACATTTATTCTTAATAATTATATGCTTGTATGGCCTGAAGTTGGTTACAGAAGTAGCAGGTTATACAATATAAGTGCAACTAGACTCTATAACAAGATGCCTGAAGGCATAACAAGATCATCAAAGCACAGATCAAGACGTCTTACACGCTTTACATTGTTCTTTTTTGCTGTTTAATTTTCATACCACAGTGTGCTTTACTTGCTTTGGTTGTGTAAATCATAATAATAGCAAATAACCATGTTTGTCTCAGCTTTCCCATGAGATGCTCATCAGGCCAAACAGTTGATATGCCTCACTGTTATAAAAAACAAGGCTACAAAAAAAAAAAAAAAAAAAAAAAAAACTAATGAAATATTAAAACATAAAGGCAAGCATGACCATAAGCAGAGACAATGAGTCACAAGGGTGCTTTTATCCATCCTTTCTTGGCAGGGGTGATGGACCAGTTTTAACCAATATCATTCTAATGCCTATCTATGCAAGAGAATTGGGTAATATACATATGCTGTTTTCCACTTCCATAGCTTGTCTTTCTAGTAGGATGAAGCTGACATGTTTAACACTGAACACCTTAAACTAAAGCACCTTTAAAAATCAAAAGGGAAGTAAAAGTAGAATGATGATATACCCCTCATCCTAAACCAAATCTAAACAGAGCCATCTTCAGAATAGTCATACATAGCACTCCTGTACGGAGAGGAAAATAGTCTATTCAATTAGTCAGGCCCTTCACATACAATACGACATCCATTAGGGGCCCATGTGTATCACTACTCTATAAGAGATAGAGAGCTGATAAAAATCTACTGTTTTTGTATATAATCGGCATTTTAGCAAAGGAATATTGCCATACTGAAAGGAATGTAAAGAAAAGCAATAAAATTGAATTAAAGATATGCTGGTTTAAACTCTGAATAGTTCATAAGTTACAGTTATATTAGATAAAATGAATATATAATAGCAATGGACTTCAAACTTTCTTAAACCTTTAAAAATTCCTTAAGCCTTAGAGCTTAAGTCAGTAACTTACCGAGTTAAGGTTTCCATTTGGTATTTTTACTTTGGGATACTTTCATAGAATAGCTGAAGTTGCAAGGAACCATCTGGACCAAAGCCCTGCTCAAGCAGGACTCCCTAGAGCAACAGCAGCTGCAGGAACTTGAGACCTGTGAGGTTCCTGTGCTTATCTGAGGAGGTTTCTGTGCTCTGACACCAAGTCGCACTTGTGAAGGCACAGGCTGGCAGGCAGCTGCTCTCACAAGAGGGTCAGGCACAAGATGAGTAACACTGGCTGTCTCAGCCACTGGTTCAAACACTTGGGAGCTGCACAGATCCAGCTCCTAGCAGGGAGCTCTAGCTGAGGCAGCAAACAGGCAGCCATCTTTTCCATTCACCAGCATACCTAAGCTGTAGTCCTGGTCCTGGCTTCAGCTGGAGCATAGACAAGAATCATCTTCAGAGACAAGAACTACCTACAGAGCCAAACCAGCCTGGAACAAGTGGAAGCAGCCACCCACCAAACAGTGCTTCCTATGAGTAAGGCTGCTGTTCAGGTTGAAGGCTTATTGCCATTTGCACATTCCCAAGTCATCTTTATCCCATGGTCCATTCAAGAGTCTCATGTCTGACCCCAAGGCCATCAGTAATTCTACTACAATGAGTTATCTTCATATTTATATCCCTAACTTCAGAACTTTGAGTTCAGATAAAGAGGAACTGTGTAATTTCATTAGTACTCACTGATTTTGAGATAGAGTCTGCAACTGTGAATTATTTTACCTACTGCCCGCGTTTCAACATGACTGTGCCTATGCAGGAGTGAATTATTACATACTGCTTCCAGAAATTTTGTTATAGAAACAATAAAAGTATCACCATTTTTTTCCCTGAACATACATGAAGAGGGGAGTGCAACTGTACCCACAGTAAGATAGCTGATTTGATTAATTATATCTTTATTATTATCTATATTATTATTATTTATATCTTTATTATTAAATTATGTGAATCATTTTAAAATAATGTAACATTATAAATAAGAAACCCTTGGCTTTGGTTTGTTCATTTTGTTTTGTTTTTATATATATTGATTTTTATCACCCTTTTGTTTCTTTTGCATACTTATAACCTCAGGTAAAATCCTTAAGTCCCTATATATTATGCTCAGGGAGACCCTGCTATGCACTACAGACAATAATCATAACAATCTACAGGATTATTGGTGACTGCCAAAAAATGAAAGATTAGTTCTGAAAACATTGTAGGTCAATTTAACAAACTCCATAAAATAAATAGGCTCACTGTGGAATCAAGTATCACAGAAAAATAATTGGAAAAGCAACATGGAA
The DNA here is from genome assembly GCF_019232065.1 of Centrocercus urophasianus. Classification (NCBI taxonomy): domain Eukaryota; kingdom Metazoa; phylum Chordata; class Aves; order Galliformes; family Phasianidae; genus Centrocercus; species Centrocercus urophasianus. The sequence goes on from NW_024884253.1 coordinate 38,844,071, forward strand.
TGAAGTTATCATAACTGAAATGTATGAAAGGTATGGACTAACTCATACATAAAAATCTAAGCACATGGTAAACAAATATCACTGAAATCCACATGGCTCTGAGAGGTTTAAATAGTTTCAGAAACAGAGCTCAGAAGTAACCAAATAAAATTCCAGGTAAGGTAGCTGTAAATATTTAGATTGACAATTGATTTGTCAAAAAAACTAAATAGAAAAGGATTAGAAATATCACACTTAGTATTCATAGCATGAAAAAAGAATCTGTTCAGCTTTCAGGCATTTTTGCTTGCTACATAGAAAGTGATGATCCTCCTCTAATTAGCTTATTGCACAACCATGACCAGATAAGTATTTTATAGCAATCTAATAATAAATAGTATGTGACACACAAATCCAATTTGCAGACTGATTCAACATAAACAAGGTTACTTCTAACTACACATTTCTTTCAAAGATGGATTTTTTTTTTATTTTTTTTTTAAGAGTGCATCTCTGCCTCTGGGGAACAGGAGTACCAACCCATGTTTGAAAGACACACAGAATAGCTACGCTGTGGGACCTAGTTTTAAGTGAAAACAGGAAGATAAGAAAATCACAGACATGAACATCAATAAAAAGGCACAGAGAAAAGTTACAGCTCACTCTGTTTGGATTGCTGAAAATTTATGTGCATATATATATTCTGAATAGCAGGACCTACACCATAGCACTAAGCATCACACCTAGGGAGCTCTGAACAAGAGTACAGTGCTCATTACATGAAAACCTTGTTCACCCTAGCTACAGTAACTTGCCTGATGACATTAAGAAAATTTATCTGAATTTTAGTCTAGAGTGGGACTGTTTCTAGTTCTACATGTTGTTAAATTATGATTCTGTCCATCACAAACGGCCTCCTTCCTTTCTGAATCTTCATCCTGCTGCTAATGTGTGACCTTGCCAAAAGCATAAATGAATACCCAAGATCTCTAGTCGCCTGGGGTCCCAAGTCATTGTGTGATCCACGACAACCTTATTATGTCATTACAGATGGACTGCAAATACTAGGGACAAATAACATGTAGAGTACTTCTGCATCACAAGTTGTTACACAAGCCTGGCACCTGGGTTATACCTGGTACTTTCTCCCCTTCTGAAGTATTCCAGTCTTCAAAGGGAATCATAACACACAAGAACACCACAGTGCATGCTTGGAACTTATCCCAGCTCTCACTAGAAAGATGATACACAGGAATGTATTCCAGGCTATGAAAAATATCTGGGTACAGGAATTTAGACATGGGAACAGTGAAATACTGGTGGGTTTATATACACGTTTAACACCGCAATTAATTTTTATTTATTCTTAGGACTGAGTGCCCTTCTTTAAGCAGTAACACAAATAAGTTAACCAGCTCTTCTTTAACCAGCCTGAAGGACTTAGGCTTCATCTCACCTTCTACTTTCACGTCTGATCCTTTCCAAGAAGGAATGTGCACATTCAGCACATCCCTTAGCAGTTTGGGAACTGCCAGTGATATCAAGGTAATATAAGACTTGTCTGCATTTTACTGTTTTTTTTGTTTGTTTTTTTTTTTTTTTTTTTTTTTTTTTTTTTTTTT
>NW_024884253.1:38846603-38926269 GCF_019232065.1 Centrocercus urophasianus
TTTTTAAATGTCCTACATGGTATTGCTTCCTGATGGCAGGAAAACTTAATAAACAAACAATTTGGGTAGGGAAAGTATTTACTGACTGAATGCTCTTCTATTTTATGGTGGAATAAGAAGCCGCCTTGAAAATATTTAGTGTATTTTTCTTACTCGTATGAAAATGTTTACTGCTGAATTAGTTTGATGTATGTTTATTCCTGAAAGCTTTGCGAAGATCCCACAACTGAAGTAGCAATACAGGCATCTGTTCTAGAACTGAAACCTTGCATTGCTGATACAGCTCAGCTTTTTTCACCTAGAATTATTAAACAAAGCATACCTATGCTTCATTGTACTGCCAGCTTGCTTAGTCACACTTACAACTTGCTCCACAGTATAATAAGCAAATTTAGTTGTAGATATTGCTTTCCATCCTGATCAAAAGCCAGTTAGCCTCTCTGAAGGAGTGTGGATTAGTGTGTTTCAAGAACTCCACAGGTAGAATTCTCTGGGAATAACAGAACAGACAGGAGTTACAACAAACTGTCCTTCAGGACTGCCCAGGCAATATCAGTATGATGAATCACACATTCTGGTGAATGGGCCGTGCTACTTTGAATTATGCATGATTGCTAGTTTACAAATACATTATGACTCAGACAGTTTTAAGAACAGAAAGATCATCTTCTTTTATGGGAGTAGATTTGCTAATCCTGATTTCCGAAATGCTTAGTTGTCTTTCCTAACCTGAATCCTTAAGGAATGCACACAGCCCAAAAAAGTAATAATTTGTGTACCCATGGAAAGGAAAGAAGGAGCACTGTATCCAAAACAAAAGTTTACAATGGAGAACAGGAGATATTTGTACATAACTTCAGGTATCACTAATACTGCATTGTAAGTTAAATCTACTTCTCACTCTATCCCACACCTTAGCTATTCTTCATCATTTTACAGTATGTTCCTGTTGTTTTACTTTGGTTATCCCCATTCAAGAGAGATATGGAAAAATTGGACAGGCTACCTCCACATAATTCATATGGTTTAGCTTGCGGTACTCATAGGAATGGGAGGGTGGTTGGACTAGATGATCTTGCAGGTCGTTTCCAACCTTGTGATTCTGTGAAAAGACAAATCAATGAAAATTCCTCAATACTATGAAAAAAAAATTCTCACTGTGAAGGCAACTGAACATAAGGTATTAAGTTAACAAAGAAATAGTGGGATCTCACTGAAAATATTCAGAATTTAGTTTGACAGTGCTCTTGATAAGTTCATCTAAAGGCCTTGCTTTCAAGGGAAAGTTGAAATGGATCACCTTCAAGAGCTCCCTGCCAATACATACTTTTTCATGATTCCATGCTACTAAAACACTGAGTTCTACAGTGCATGAATTAATTAGACTCTACCTCAGCAAACTGTCCAAGAAGGCTGACTTCTTACTCCATTTGAACAGTTAGAAGCAATTTATATTAGATTATGTATTCATGAAATACAAATCCTTACATTATACAAAAGCATATTCAGAGACCTTCAATTTGCCACTAAAGAAATGCACATTTGCTCCAAAGTATTTTCCACTCTGTTTCCTGAGCAACTAATCATGCCTCTCTTATTTCGCACCTCTGTCTCTCAATGCATTACTTTGATCAACTGTAGCAGTTGCTTCCTGCATGCTATTTCATTTGTGGTTCTGAGGACAGACCTGCAAGAAGCTCTAACAAGTGCTGAACCAGTAATGCTGTATCTCCTCTAAGATACTAAATAGTGAATGTCTTCTAGTAGGTACAGGAGAGTGTAAGATGAGCAACAGAGGAGAAAAGAAGAGAGAAGTAGAGCATAAGGACAATAATGAAGTTCAGAGCCACCCATCCTCATGTCATTGATTGTTAAGGGGTGTATAAGGACTCCAGGCGAAACTGTGCAACTGCAACTACATTATCTAGATCCTGCCCTACTAGACAAACAGTCATCAGTAGCAGCTGTCAATTACATCTCAATTGTACAATCAGTACAGTTATTCTGTATTAATCTTTTAAACACTTGGGCCCATAATAAAAGCTTCTGCAGAAGCAGATGTAATGACAGACAGTTATCATTCTATTTCAACACAGCTCAGTAAATGCATGTACAGAAACTTAACCTATATGCAAATATAAATTTTTTTTTACTATTTCCATCTCCAACTCAGATTTTTTTTTTTTGTACACTTTTGTACAGTTGAAAGCAAACTATGAAAGAAATCTACAGTTAAGCAAATTAGATAATTATCATGAGGGAAAGTACACATGAAAATGAAAACTATTTGTAAAGATCAAGTAAAATTGAATGTGTGTTATCAAGACATGAATGTCAGTGACATTTTAAAACATAATAAAAAGTGTTTATTGAATATTATCAAGTTTTTCTGGGAGAAACAATAAATTCTTCCAAAGCATGCAAGTCTTCTCAGATGTGTCTAACAAAAAGAACCTAGATTTCACAGCCTCTCTAGATTGGACAAGTCTTGTATAACGTATGCAGTTCTTAATAGTGACTTTCTATAGTAGGTGTACGTTCACATTTCTAGACTTAAAGAACTATTATTTTTCATGAACGTTTCTGCAATACGCTGCTAAATGTATAGCAGCTACTTTTGTATCTGTATATGTTTGTAGATCCAGTGCAAGTAACAAGAGTTCAAAACATTTGTGTGATATATACACATATATACAGATTTTATGATGACTTTAATTCATGGGTAAGAACAAGTAATCACCAATTTATTTTTTCCTGTACAACAGTCCATTCCTGTTTTTATTACGTATCAATAAATCCATCATATAGCATAAGAAATCATAACACAGCAGAGGCAGTGTTTTCCTACTTAAGTAGCAGGTGCTTGCAGGAGCTCTTGCTATGTGGAACTGTTATTACATCTACCATGACAGAATCAACATTTAGCTCTGAGAAACCCAGCAACAGTTGACAGATAAAATTGTCAGGTGAAAAGCCACCTTCCATATTTTCTATTTTTGTAGAGGAATTCTAATTATCACTCCTACACATTAACTGAGTAGTACATCAAAGCCCTTTTTATCAGGTTGTCTTTCTCTACACTGGCAGTACCCGCTCCACCGATTAATCACTTATTAGCTACTATGTTTGAGTACTCTCTTCTTCATAAATAATCTCTAGAAGTTTTTAGTGTGGCTCTTTTTGTGTGCATGTGCTTTTCTCCTTTAATACTATTTCGCTGAAAAACGTTCATTAGTATTTGCTCTTACTTAACAATATTGAATATTTTTCGCAGAACTACTCTTGAAGTCCACAGTGTTAAACAGCTATATATAAAAAACTTTATATGAAGACATGTATGGACAAAGGAGAGAGTTGCTATTAGCCTAGCTTTAACCAGATGACTGTTTAAGTGCCAATAAGAAAATCTGATTTCAGAAGACAAACTACAGACAGTATTTCACCCATGTATCTGAAATGGAACCATTATTTAAAATTGAATTTTTAAAACAGAGATAGTCCCATGAGGTACCATTTTGTGTTACATGTTTTTTTTTGTTTTTTTTTTTTTTTTTTTAATCACATTCTTCTCTAATTTACAATGCTGCTGTTTGACCACTAGCACTTAATGAAGGAAAGATGATTTACACTGTAAAGAATCCAGCTCATTAGCTCATATGTCTGCAATAGAGGCATTACATCCCCATAGAGAACACATTACCAATTTACTAAAACAATATGCCATGTGCACACCTAGCTTGTGAGTTCGCAATTTACATAGAGAGCTTACATCTAGAAAAAAAATAACGCCTAGTTTTAAATTTTACTCAAGTGCTATCAATCTTCCAAATTATTTTTAACGAAAATTGCTAATACAGTAATTATCTGAAGCATGGCTGGTTTTTGGAGTTTTCAAATGTAGTTGCCCTGGATAGTTACTGATAATAATCCTCATATAGCTTTGCACCTTGCTTTGAGGTTAATTAACCTAGTTGAGAAAATGTTTCATTTCTTTTACTGTTCTTGAAATCCACTTCTGAAAAGACAGCTACCCAGTCTTCCACTCAGAAGTACAAATTCTCCCTGCAACACGTGGATTGCAACAGGATTTAAACCTGTGTACAGTAAGAATTTGTTCATGTGCTTTGCCAAACAAAAATTAAGTTTAATTATGAGGCTGAAGGCAGACATTTAATCATTCATTTCGACGACTGCCCAAAAACAGTTCAACCCACTCTAGTATCAGTAACGAAGACTGTTTTTTCTACAGAATATTTCAGCAGCACGTGTTAAGATGCTATGGATTAATAACTAAAAGTATTCATTCTGCAATAATGCTGTTCCATCCCATTAACTGGATCATTACTCATGAAACCAACTCATCCTCAGTCAATATAAGGCAGCAACTATGAAGAACTGCATTTTTGTACCCAATAAATGGCTGTAACTGATTGATATGTTGATACTACCTACAGCACGAACTTTGATGTTCATGTTAGCTTTTGCATTATAGAGTTTCATTAGATTCAATCTAAACACAAATTATTAATTAAAGCCTTTTACACTAAAGAGATTATTACTTCCACAGCAGTTTAAAATGCCTGTTTCTGATGAGAACTCCTGATAAACTTTAACACAAACAGGGATTTCAAAGCTCTTCTTATTCAGTACCTAGACCACAATTTGCTTCATTTGTCTTTCCTTTGCAACCCACTCTAGGAAGCCTGCTTTAGCAGTGAGGTTGGACTAGATAATCTCCAGAGGTCCCTTCCAACCTCTAGAATTACAAGATCCATCAAGAAAAAAATACCTTTTTATTATTTGCAAATTCTGATATTTTTGTAAGGTTGTATACAGAAAATGCATTTCTGACCATCAAAAGGAAGCTATATGGGGGACTTCTGGATTAAGAATTACAAAAAATAAGAATCACAGTGAGAACAAAATCATAATTCACATCCATTTTTATTTGTAGTACCATGTATGGACATGAGCCTCATTACTGGGACTTTAGAAAATTATATGATTTTAAGAGGCTTTCCAGCCAAACCATTCTATAATAAGCAAACCTCCACTGAATTGATTTACCTTTTAGAAAATAATATTTTCTGCCTATTTTTGAGATTGCAAGAAAAGTTTTGATGAAAGTTTGAAATACTACTTAAACATTTAAACTTCAAATATTGAAATTGACTCTTATAGGCATTTCCACCTGAAAGTATTTAATCAAATCTTGTCCTCATTTCTAGAGCTGTCTGTGATACGAATGCACCCTAGATACTGTACACATCAAAAGCACTTTAATCTAATGAGTGAATAAAAGTATTTACATACCAAATGAGTCATTATTTTAACTGAAATATTTAAGTTACAGAAATACAAATATATATTCATAATTTATTAATACATTAATTGCTGGCTCACTGATAATAAATAAATACTAAATATAGGAATATATTAAATTTATCTTGATTCATCTTCATAAGCTCATTTTTATTTAATGCTTGTTATTAACGAATATGCCATTTTAATAGATTTGTTAATAAATACTTAAATTGAATCATATATATATAATTTATAATTCTACAACTTAGACTATCGGTCTTCAATTAACCTACTTGCTAGGTAATCACTCTAAATGTACAGTCTTCCTTCAAGTCCAGATATCTTGAAGACAACAGGAACATATAAATTTAGAAAAAACCTGTCAACATGTAAAATTACTAGATATCAAAGCACAGCGTTAATACAACTTCAGTAGAGTAAAAACAGATCCTAAACAGAGCAATGAATAGCTACTGTAACACTGCCAAAAGACCAGAAGGGACCTCATACAAAAGGTTTGCTAGCGTAGGAGTGCCTTTGCAAATATTTATTTAATATCAGGAGAAGAGAGAACATATACTAATGTCTGTTACAACTCTGAGGATGCTTGGCAAAAAACAACTGAACAGACTGAAATCTGAAACAGAAGGTAACAAAACAAGTTTAGAGCTACCATTTTAATTCTAGACATGGTATCTTTGTGTTTTCATGACACCCACCATGGTTATAATTGAACCCTGAAAATGTTCTGAATATATAGTCACACCAGCTCACTCAGTAATTGCAAATAAGTACTCAAAGTTGTTTAAAAAAAAAATTGTACATGTCAATACACAAGCCAGGAAGCAAATTTTAGGGTAGAAAAGAAAACTTTTTCCAGTAAATGGCAAATCAGAGCAGTTCATCTAGACACCAAGGTCAGGGATCCTTAAACCTGAAATGATGAAGCTATCACAAGGTAACTATGATGAGCTTTAGTGAAATTATTCCAAGCTGTAAACCATAACACTGGCACTGTTAAGCTAATCACCTACCAGTGATTGGCTTATTCTCACTGCTTCCCAGTATGATGGGGGACAAGAATGAAAAGGGGAAGAGAAAAAAAAAAAAGAAAAAAAAAAACTTGCGGGTTGAGAAGAAATTATTAAGATAGAGAAAAAAGATAATAATTATGACATATATATGAATGTACCCAGCTAGATCAACAAGCAGTGGAAAAGAAACACGTCAACTCCCACCCCCATCAAAACTCTTCTTCTGTATAACATCATATGGTATGGAATATCCCTTTGGCCTGTTTTAGTCAGCTGTTGTGATTTTGTCCCCTCCCAACACTTTGTTAGTAAGAGCTGAGAAACTGGAATGGCCTTGGCTCTGTACATCGCTGCTTAGCAATAACATCAGTGCACTATCAGCGTTGCTTTTGTTCTACAGAAAAAAACATAGCATTACACCAGACAATCTGCAGAACACAATTTCACCCTAGATGAAACTAAGACAATATCCAGACCTTATTTCTCACTATGTATCACAGATTCGTAGGGGTTGGAAGGGACCTTCAGAGATCATTGAAGCCCAATCCCCCTGCCAAAGCAGGTTCCCTACACCAGATTGCACAAATAGGTGTCCAGGCGGGTCTTGAATCTCTCCAGAGAAGGAGACTCCACAACCTCCCTGGGCAGCCTGTTCCAGTGCTCCATCACCCTCACTGTAAAGCGGTTCTTGCCCACATTTGTGCAGATCTTCCTATGCTGCTATGTACATAATGCTCAAGTCTCACAACATTATTCCCATACTCTATGAGCCATTCATGTAAATTGTCCATTATAATCCTTTAGTTCATAACTTTGGGCTCCATCTGCTACCTCGAGGCAAACAGACATCCCCATACTTCTACATTACCCACCATGTGCACCCAGGTCCCTGAGCAAAAGCAATCCCATGAATAGGCTTGCCTCTGCCTGAGCCAGAAATAACGCAGACCATTTTGCCCAGCATGTTCTTTATGTGCACCACCAGGACTCCCCTTCTACAGTAAGCAGCAGGTTTGACTAGGCAGGACCAATTCGACCAGCAGATACCCCAGTGTCAACTAACCAAGTGGCTTTTGCTAGATGTGTGTCCTAACATTTGAATATCCCAGCACCCATTGGCACTCAATGTAGTCTTTTAACAGTCCATTGTATTGTTCAGTTTTTCCAGAGGCTGGTGCGTAACAGAGGATGTGATACACCCACTAAATGCCATGCTCTTTGGCCCAGGTGGTTCTGAGATTATTTCAAAAATAAGTTTCATCATCTGACTCAATTACTTCCCAAGGGTGCCAAGTCATAAGACTTGCTTTTCCAGACCCAGAATAGTATTTTAGGTGGTGGCATGGGATACAAGACATGTTTCCAGCCATCCAAGTGGTTGCCTCTAGCACTGTATACACAAGGCATTTGCCATGACAAGTTTGTGGGAGTGTGATATAATCCACTTGCCAGGCCTCTCCATGTTTATATTTCAGCCATTGTCTTCCATATCTAAGACGTTTTATCTGTTTGGTTGGCTTAATTACAGCACATGTCTCACACTGATGGACAGGCTGTGCAATAGCACCCCCCATCAACTTCACCCCTTGAATTTGAGCCCATCTATATGTTGCATCTCCTCCTTTATGGCCTGAGGTGTCATGAGTCCACAGAATTAGAAATAATTCACCCTTATGTTGCCAGTCCAGATCTATCTTAGCCATTTCAATCCTAGCAGTTTGATCCACCTGCTGATTGTTTTGATGTTCTTCAGGGGCACAACTCTTGGGTATGAGAGCTCCTACGTGCCATACCTTTACAACTCTGTTCTCTACCAATATCCTTCCACAATGCAATAGCCCAGATAGATTTGCTGTAGCACTGCCAGTTGTTGTGCTTGCATTGCTATAACCACTGCCATAGAGCATATGCCACCAACCTAGACTGGTACCATTTTTTGGTTTCTTGGAATACCCTCTCCTGAGATAATCTATACCAAAGATACATGGAGCCTCTGGGTCAGTCACAGTGGGATGCTTTTGCTATTCATTTCCAGTTAGGCTCACTTCAGCCCCCAATACAGTTAACTCTTGGGATCACCCTGTCATTTGAGAAATAAAAATAGGTTTTGCCTCTTTATAACTCAATGGCACTAGAGTACACTGTGCACCAGCGTTCACTAGAACCTCATATTTCTGTGGTTCTGATGTGCCAGGTCATCAAATCCATACAGTTCAATCAACTCAATTGTCTCTTTCCTCCACCCAGTTGAAGGCAGGGTCCCTCTAGTTCTGGTTCTTATATTAATCACTCATCTCTCACGTATGAGAGCCAGAATGTTCACTGCCAACATCAGAGATAAGGTCAAACCATCTTCTCTGTCTAGAGAACTGCCTGCTGAAAACTGGAGCCCCTATTTTCCTGCATGGACTCCCCCTTGTGATATTTTTATCTTGCAACTCATGTACCCATGCCTGTAGGGTCAAGGCGGGTTTTCCCACAAGCTCACAAGCTAAAGATTGCAGTTGTGCAACAAAGGTCAAAAAACAACCTCAAATTTGTTCAAAGAAGAGACAGTTCAATCACAATATGAAATAGACTTATAGTCTATTCTACTGAGTACAAAGTTAGATTACAATACAATACAACAGAGTTCAATTTGTACCTAAAATATCTTCAGTCTATCAGGTAGTAAAAAGCAGTGTAAAACAATTTTTAAAAAACAGGGTTTAAAACTGTATTTCAAACTTCAACGTCAAAGCAAGCTGTTCTTCAGTAACAGTGATATTTAATAAGGAGTACTGATCAGCATACTCAAGTTAACACAACTGCATTTCTGCGTAAAAGCAAGCACCGAGAACAAAGAATGCTAAATATAAATCAGCTGTAAGCACTGATCTACAATCCTAAAACATGAAAGCCTGAGCGTATTGAAGTTCATAAGAAGAAACTTCAAAAATGTTTCTTAAAATGCAGTGAGAACAAAAATTTCAAATTGAATACTACCTGGCGCTTATTGTATTTTTATGTATTTTCCTTGACTGGAATACAAGATAAATATGCTCAAGTGCTTTTTTTTTTTTTTTTTTTTTTTTTTTCCTAAGTTCATATTTTGACTATGTTTTAAAATTGTATTTATATGTACACCTATACATACAGAAGAGCAGAAGACTTCTCTGAAAAACACGTTATGGAAATTTCTTCATTAAAAAAATGTATGCTGAACATTTTCTTAAAAGAGCCCTGTAGCCACAGTGGGTACTCTAAGAAAGGTCTTCACTTTGAATGTTTTGCAAAGCTAAGAATACTAAGAATAGTCCTTCTTCCTGCCCAGATATGGCCAGTAACCAGCCCAAAATCAGGTGCAACCAGAGTCAAGAAAAATGCTACTTAGTTCCAAGTCAATCAAACTGAAGATATTGGCTGGCATATATTAAGGGAGAAGCAGGGGAATCCATTTAAATGCTGTACCTCACAAATTTGGGTGGTCCAGTCCTAGCCCTGAACACTTTGCTTAGAAAAAAGATTGGATGTTGCCTACCTAAAAATCAAATATCTCTGTTAAAAAGAAAATAGTCATGTCTAATAAAGGCCCTGATCCCTGTTGTATTGGCTGTATAGTTGTATAAGTTAAAAAAAAAAAAAAAAAAAACACACTAGCATTTTGGATCTTTATGAGAAGTAATCAAAGGCATTCAAAAAACATTCTCTTAAAAGAATAGGCTGCTACACATGTGTGAGCTTTCTATTCCTATCCATTAATAAATCCCCCATCAGCATATTGCTGCCTTTTTTTTTTTTTTTTTCTCCACATATGCAAGAAGAATAGTTCATTCAAAGCAATTACACTGCTGGGGAATGGACTGAGGTTTTCTTGCATTGTGGATCAAGTCCATGTAATCTATAAATCTTTCCGTGCTTCACAAAGAGGTAAATAAGATTATACTGCTCTGCTCTTTCTTATTTCCAGCTGCTAACCTTCATTAAAAACTCCATAAACTAGAGCAAAGACATCCCTCAGGAATCAGTTGCTCTACTTCTCCTGGAATATATTAGCAAAGAAGGGGCAGGTGGCCCACACAGTAGTGTGGATGGAAATGTGACCAAATGTACAAACGTTTGAGAACTCTTGTGCTCACAAAATTGAATGAGAGCTGACATCTTATTCTCATATACTGAGAGCACTTTAAAAAATTAGCTCTGCATTGCAAATACTTAAACACTGCAAGATATGGATTTTGACCAAGCAACAATATCCAATGGGAAAAAGACTGAATTTGCTCAATGGCAGAATCAGACAAGCCCAAGCCAATCGCACATTCAAAAAGCTAGTAAATAGCAGGTGGGAACTCTTTCCTGTTAAGCATATCGGGAAGTCACTCATACTTAACTTTGGATTGACGGATGTTTGTAAAGATACCATGTACAACAGAGGTAAAACACTTATGAGAAAGTATAAGAAGTCTGTCAGCCTTGTGTTTATGACATCCCTCCAGCAATCAACATTAGCACGCAGGGCAAGTGCTTCACACTGACCTCAAGGTACCAGATCTAAAAATCATGTAGCAGATATTCTGAGCTGATGTAGATCCAAGAAGTTGGAGCCTGTCATTCAAACTCAATTCAATTTCAGGAAATTCAATTTCCTCATACAGAAGTGTCAGAAATGTCACTGGGCATTATTAAGCAGCAAGTAATTTGCAAGACTGGTACACAGGCCACAGTTCAACATTTTCCCAGTAGCAATATTATTATTAACTTTCTTCAACACAACAAAATTGAGGCTATCATACTATATATATATACACTACACATTTGCAAGAATAAACTATTCATTTTGTTGAACTACAGCTTAGCACTGTTCTCTTGAGAAAATGCATGTGATAGTTTCTAAGCAGTGAGCATTTTCCCACATTAGAGATCACCAAATTAAGAGAAACACTGATAAAAACATGAACTTTCCCAAATTTTATTTACACTGTATGACTCCTGCAGGTGTCCTATTTGTAGAATGAAAGACTGAAACACTGTCTGGTATGCTTTGATTGACATGATCCTACCCAGTTTTTGGTTATTCATCCAACTAGGTATGTCCTTCACTGTCTGTTTCTGCACTTCTGTCAGGCTTCCCCCATCTCTCATGTCCCTGAATCTCCAGGTGAGGGTCAAGGAAGCAAAAATCACTCTCAAAGTGACTGAAGAGCATGCTGAGACCCCCTCAGGAGACTGAACATCTACAAGTCTATGGGGCTGGACAACATGCACTCCAGGGCCCTGAAGGAGCTGACTGATGTGGTTGCCAAGCTACTCTCAATCATATCTGAAAGTTCCAGAAGCTACGATAAGGCACATACAAGACAAGGAGGTGATCCAAAGGTGATCCAAAACAGCCAGCACAGCTGCACCAAGGGCAGGTAGTGCCTGCACTATCCAATAACCTTCTACAATGGAGTGATGGCACCGGAGGACAAAAGGGGAGCACCTGACGTCTACCTGGCATGGCCCCACACTACAAACTTGCCTCTAAATTCCAGAGAGAGGGACCTGAAGGATGAATTATGCAATGGATATAGAGTTGCTTGTTCACAACAAGAAGGTTGTGGTCAGTGGCTCTATGTCCAGGTAAAGGCCAGCCATGAATGGTGTCCCTCCAATTATGCATCTTGGGACGGTTTTATGTTTGTTTGTTTGTTTGTTTTTGTTTTTTGTTTGTTTTTTTTTTTTTAACATGTATCAATGACACAGACAGTCAGATTGAGTGCACTCTTGGCAAGTTTGTGGACTACACCAAACTGAGCAGTATAGTTGATAAGAGAGAAGGAAGGGATGCCAACCAAAATGACCTAGACAGGCTTTAAAAGTTGGCCCACTTCAACCTAGTGAAGCTCAACAAGGTCAAGTTTAAGGCATTGCACTTAAGTCAGGGCGACCTCAGATATGTGTACAGGCTATAAAATAAATTGAGAGCAGCCCTGCAGAAGAGCACTTGTGGGTCCTTGTGCTCGAGACGAGCCAGCAACCTGGAAGGTCAACTGTATCCTGGGCTGCATCAACAGAGGGGTGGGCCGGCAGGGCAAGGATAGTGACTGTCTCTATCTAACCTACCCTTGTGAGGCCACATCTGGAATAATGCATCCAGGCTTGGAGCTTCTGCCATAAGAACAATGTAAAGCTTTATCCGAACATAAAATCCCTGAATTTCTGTGATACATGAAATTGGAGTGTACAATGTACAGTGTACAGTGTCAAACAAAAGGTTTTTATTACAGAATAACCTCTACAAACAAGACAAACACAGTTGTAGCCTATTCAAGTTCTGAATTCATAGAATCAACAAAGTTGGAAAAGACCTGCAAGATCATCCAGTCCAACCCATCCATCCGTCATCTTCAAATATCAAACCATGATCTGGTACATTGGATTATTTTATCAGCAAACTCACAAGTCAAGAGCACTCATGTCACCGAACATTCAGTATTGTACATGATTAAGCAAATTCACTGCACTCTGAAAGCTCCCTTATGAGAGAGAATTTTTAGAGCTTATTACAGATGAGCTTGATTTAGGTGTTCTAAAATGCCCTACTAGAAAAGCCTGTACTTGTAAACTGAGAAGCAGCCTTGATTAAAGTATCTGAATACTCTCTGAAGTCACAAAGGTAATGTAAAAAAGGAGGAAAAAAAAAAAACCTGTTACCCAATTTGTACCTTTAAAACTGCATACAAAAATACTTGTGGTAAGAATCTGTAAACAACCTAGGCAGGAATAAATTTAACTAAACGTTAATTAATAAATTATGTTGGACTAGCTTCTTTCCTGCTTTGTTAAAATGAGAATGAGATTTCCATAGTGTTTTGTTCTAAAATCCCAATTACTGTTTTAATGAAATTCTGAAGTAATTTACTGTCCAGATGGTGCCTAACAAAATGCCTACAACTATGATTTAGTTTTTGGACATAACTAAAGTACTGAATACACTGTGCATGTTTCTTGAAAAGATTAAAAAAAAAAAAAAAAAACAGGTATTGATAATACTGCCCATTGATTTACCATTTCAGAAAAATAAGTAGTACATACGACTGTTTTCAGCTGATCTGCAGTAGCAGTGGCAGGATGCAGAACTTAGTAGGAGTGATACACAAATACACTAAAAAGATTACTATGAGCAAGCAAACTGGATATTGTCAACTTGGTCTTCTAGGGTATATATCCCTATTAGAAAGAATTGTTGGAATACAAGGTGTTAACTACTTCTCTAAATAATAAATAGGGCTTCAAATATACAAAGATACAAAGCAGCATCGGTACTTGTTACTATGCATACGAATTCCAACTTCATTATTCTTTGCTACATTGCTCATAAGCATAACCACTAATTCAAATACAAGAGTATATATATTCACACCAAAATATTAACTGGGCCCAGGAAAAGTAATTCTGTTTATTTGCATACCAATCATTTCACAAAGAAGTTTGTACATTGTCAGTACTACCCTGGTTTGCAAAATAACTCACATTATACAACATAATTTAATGGACAGAAACCAGAATAAGATGAAGCAATTTTGTTCCCAGAAAACTCAGGCCTCTGATGCTGTTGAAATTAGCTGCAAGAATATTTGCCTTTATGGAGGAAGATCAGGAAAAACTACTTTTAAATGAAAAAACTACTTTTTAAATGAAAACAAAACAAAGCATCTTCAGAGTATACATTTATTTTTCACGACACAACTTAGGCTAATGAATTATATAACACTTGGTCTACATCCCTGACAATTCTAGTGATATGGACAATATCTAGAATTCCAAGTACTATACGAAGTGGAAATTTGTTTATCTGGTTAAACATGCTTTTTAAATGGACAACATTTTGCTACTTATATTTAAGGTACTAACAATTTATTGCACCGGTGGAGTCAGAACCTACCTAACACGACAGAGATGAGATCTCCCTAGGAAAAGGGGTGTGAAAATTAAGCCTTTACCTCTCTGCTGACCATTTCTTCTTCAGAGTTTTCAGTATCATTAGGCTGTCAAATCTACAAATTTATATTATTTACTGATTAAATTCTAGCTACAGCCACAGAACAAGATTCCAACTCTGAACATAATAAAAATGTATCAAAAGAAATCGCAGATAGATTGTTACTTGTCAGTTCTACTGCATAATAAATATTAGCTTTCATCTCAGTCTCAACAAATATGACAAAAAAAATAATACTCTTCCAGAATCATTTCAAAATCAGTTTTAAGGCTTTTTAAAGGCAGGATAAATCATTTTTAATGCATAATTTGCTTCCAAATGTTTATTTTTTTTCTTTAGTAAGAAAATAAATTATTTCCCTACAAGCAGACAACAACAGATTTTTTAATAAAGTGGATACTACTCAGCAAATGATTTCAGAAAGGTTTTCCTTCCATACTGAAAGCACTGAAACCACCTTCCATCAGCAAAAGGAGAATCCTAAAATATTACTAAAGGGCACATGACAAGCAATAACCAATAAACACACAACTCTTGTTTAAATTAATTTGAGTTCATTAATTACTTAACTGGAATACTGTCTGCAGAAACAAGAAGCAAGACTGTGTAAAAGCTTTCAAGTGACTTAATCTTGCATCACCACATAAACAGTAAAAAAAAATACAAAAAAAAAACTTGCCCCACACTAATAGAATTTTATCTTCATTATCTCAGTCCTTTTGAAGAAGATACGAATGTTACAGCTTTCTTACAAAGTACTATTTATGTACCATTGAATCTCACAACATAATCCAATTATAACCTCAAAGCATTGTGAAATCTCTTTTCATAGCATGATCTCATCAACGGTCTCATGAGCGTTTCATCACCATGAATTGCAGTGCAATTTTATTTCCACTACATGCTGAATAATGCAAATGCTCCCCTGTAATCTTGTTCTTGATGGATACTACTTCCATTCTGTAATAGTCAAAGCATCTTCCTAGAGACTTCTCACATTGCTTGCATGACAGTGGAGCCCTAGCATTTTTGGTAGTTCCAAGCACTACCTTCTAAAGCTCCTTAAATGGAGAGGAAATATTAATTTTAGTTTCATCTCTATTTCACCAAGCATACTTCAAATAATATTATGTTCTTTTGAAGTCTAAAGCAATTTCAAAACAGCTGCATGCCAAATCAGTAAAGCTAAGCTTGAAAGCAATGTTCATCTTATTTTTTAGTAATTCTTCTGTTGTGGAGAGTAGAGCAGGATAGGAAGAGACTACTGTCTCTAAGCTGCAGACAATTTCTATGTATTTAAAAGCTTATTTCCAAAGCCAAAAGAAAATAAAGTGCCTTGAAGGTTTAAGCCTTTCAAACAGGCAAAATAATGCAGAGTATTCTTGTAAAGCATGTGAAAAACTGAAGATAGCGAAAGGCCAGATTAGGCCTTGCTCTGTCCTCATCTCAGGGAAAAGAACAAGCAAAGCAACACAGACAAACAGGGTCCAGCAGGTACAGAAGACCTTCAGTAAATACACTCCTGGAGTGCAGGTCCCATTTTCCTGCTCTGCACAATGGAAGTCAGTGCCCCACCTCACCACTTTCAAAGCTTTCTCACAAAATAACACAAGTGAAATCTCACTCAGCAATTAATCAGTGAGCACCCTCTCATTATGAGGAAGACAACCTCCTCCACAGCGTGGTTCTTCTGCATGAGCAGAAAAAACGAGATCAGGGACAAAGGGCAAGTAACAGCATTTTGTGTTACAGGGATGCTCAAAGCATTCTAACATTGATTATCTTCAGTTTGAAAGAAATCACCTTTCCTTTGTTAATTATGACACAGGAACCTCGAATATTTGATGGTTGGGCTAGATGATCTTGTAGGTCCTTTCCAACTTTGTGATTTTCTGACTGATTCTATGATACTCTGTTTATTTCAGCAACTCAAAGGCATGAGAATGTTTACAGTTACAAAATATTGAAATAAACTGTTTGCTACTTCTCTGAAACTGTATTAGGAATTAACTAAACATGAGCAGCAGGCAACATCAAGTTATTTAGATGGGATTCGAGTCTGTTCTGCCTCCCTGAGATCACAAAATCAGAACTGTAGAATGGATCAAGTCAGAAGGGTCCTCAACAATCATCCAGTTACAACCCTCCCCTGCAGAGTGCAGGATTGCCACTCACTAGATTAAGTCGCCCTGGGCCTCATACAACCTGACCATGAATGCCTCCTGGTTTGGGGCATCCACAACTTCTAATCAAGCTTTTATTCTTGGAAGCAGAAGACAGACAGTTTACTGTATTCTAATTCAATGGAATATCATTGCAATAAAGAAGTGAATTGGTTTAATAAAAACACAGTGCCTTTGGTAATAACAGTTGGCCAAGAGCTTTTATGAAAACACATGTCATAATGATGTAGCTGTTCTAGCAACAAATCACTGTCATCCTTACTGGGCTTCAAACTTACAAATGAATTACCCAGTATTGCTACATGGTTTACAGTACAGTCACTGAACTAGTGGCATGCTCACAGTAAAACTTTTAAGCATAATTTCTTATGGTGTTTACTTAGTCATTTGCTGTGGTTCATCACTTATGAGAAGCCAATGACTAGGAAATTCTCAATTTATGGAGATGCAGTTAATTATTTCATGATGGAGACAGGAAAAAATTGTCTGATGCAAAAAGGATGACATTAAATCTAAATCAAGAAAGGTTAGGTTGTATTTAAGAAACTTTTAAAATAAATTATTTAGCAAAACAAATATATTTTAGTGTCCAAGCATTTGATTAATCAAATATTAAAATCATTACATGGTACACTTCTGTGTGGGGTAGGAGAAAGAAAAAAAAAGAGATCACATAATGGTTTGGGTTGGAAAAGATCAAGTTCCAACCCCACTGCTATAGGCAGGGATATCTCCCTCTACACCAGGTTCCTCAAAGCCCCATCCAGCCTGGCCTTGAATTCTACCAGGAAGGGGGCATTCACAACCTCACTGGGCAACATGCTCCAATGTCTCACCATCCTCACGGTAAAAAAAAAATTTCTTAATATCTAGTTCTAAGTCAACCTTCCTCCAATTTGAAACCATTTTCCCTTCTCCTGTTACTACCTGCCCTTACAAAAGTCCCTCAGCTTTCCTGCAGGCCCCCTTCAGGTACTAGGAGGCCACTACAAAGCTTCCCAGAGCCTCCTCTGGGCTGAAGAGCCCTAACTCTCTGAGCCTGTTTGCACAGAGGAGGTGCTCAAGCCCTAACATGACACTCAAAAGAAGCTTCTGCAGACTAAATAGTAAAGTCAACCACAAAACCTACACATACACACTAATACTTCTAGAAGCTTTCTCTAGCCAGAGATCCCCCCACTCAGACCTCTGTGCAACAGCTTTGGAAGTCATCAGAAAGACTATCCTCATATTCTGCTCTCTTTGTTTTCTTTCAGAGAAAAGCACGCTCAGCTGAGCAACATCTCCCACCAAAGCAAAGGACAGAACACGCTTCACAGCAGCAGGAAACAAATCTTGAGAGCAGCAAATAAGTGCTGCTCAAGAAAAACGGAGCACATTTTTTGTTTACAACAAAAAATAAATCACTGTAGCCCTGTCTGTTGGGAAATGCCTCAAAAATCTAAGAACAAATTGGAGTTGACATTAAAATCAATTCACAACTAAAAAGGACTCCATTGGTGGATAGAGATCCAGGGGATCTCTGAACTTGATAGTCTCAGTATGTCTGACCTGAAATGAGCCAAGTTGCAGCTTTAGCCATTTACTGTAACTCAGAGCTCTTCTAAACATATTAAACTGCTGTTCCATATAAAGCTCAATTCTGGAATAATTTTAGCTGTTGCCCTGTTTTCATTTCAGAATGATACAGGGAAAAAATACTGTAACTGTGAAGTCATGCTGTTAAAACAATGTTTTCAGCTTTTTCTATTGGAATTCAAATATAGAAGTGTATTTAAAATAGAAAGCAGCACTGAACTAAACACATACAAAAACATCTGCACAGCGAAATGGAGTATTTATACTTTCAATTCCCCTGGATTAACAATATAGCCATGTGCAGCAAATATCTCAGAAACCTTCATTGAGACAAACAGAGACTAATTACTGCTTGTGTGAGGTAATTAAGGGTACTTGTCAATATTTTACAGTGGAGGGAGTTGAGACATTAACAATTACATCAATCAGTAGCAGAATTTAAAAAAAAAAAAAAAAAAGCAGTTCTTCCTCATTATCATGGATGTGTTCTACTGCCTGAAACCAGTTCCTGATCCAGACCTCCTGCACAGTATGTAATTCTTCAACTGACTCACCTTCCCTGCATCTGTTGCTCCCCCACCTGACCTTCCTCACCATCTTCCCTCAGCATCCTTCTTGCTGTACACCTTTCTTAGCATTTCATTCTCCAAAAATTGACCCATCCTGTAAATACTTTTCCTTCCTACTCCAGCCTTCATTAATGCTTCTGCTAAGCTCCAGCAGATGACCCTAGGCATTGCTCATTCAGATTTGATTTTGTTAGGGTGTTGAGTGTTTTTGTTTGTTTTTATATATATGAGAGAGAAGGAAGATGATATCTGAAATTAATTTAGAATGACAAATAGAAGTTCTTATCTTCAAATATTCAGAAGAAGACAGAGAAGTAACTTCTCAGTGCTGGAAAATGCCTCTTGAATCAAGTTCATTCCTCCAACAAATCACAGACTCAGAATCACCAAAGTTAGGAAAGACCTCCAAGGTCATCCAGTCCAACCCTCACCAATTTTTCCCAGAAAATTACATCTTTCAGTATAACACCTAAATGTTTCTTGAACACCTCCAGTGCCGGAGACTTAACCATCTCCCTGGGCTGCCTGTTCCAGCATCTCATCACTTTCTTAGAGAAGTATTTCCTAACATTCAAACTGAATGTCCTCTGACGCAACTTGATGCCATTCCCTCTAGTCCTATCACTAGTTACACAGGAAGAGTGTACCTCACCACAACTTCCCTTCAGGTAGTTGTTGAGACCAATAAGGTCACCCTGAGCCTTCTCTTCTTCACTCTAAATAACCCCAGGTCCCTCAGCTGCTCCTCATAAGGCTCATGCTCCAGACTCCACATCAGCTTCACTGACCTTCTCTGAACACGCTCCAGGGCCTCAAATCTTTCTTGTGGTGAGAATCCCAAAACTGAACACAGTACTCAAGGCACAGCCTCATCAGAGCTGAGTACAGGCTGATCATTACTTCCCTGCTCCTTCTGGCAACACTATTTCTAATACAAGACAGGATGACACTGGCCTTCCTGGGCACACTGCTGGCTCATGTCCAGCCAAGCATCAACCAATACCCCCAGGCCTATTTCCTCTGCACAGTTTTCCAGAAACTCTGCCCCAAGTGTGTAGCACTGTCTGGGGCTGTTGAGGCTGAAGTGTAGGAACCAGCACCTAGTCTTGTTGAACTTCATTCCACTGGCCTCAGCCCAGCCATCTAGATCATTCTGTAGATCCTTCCTACCACCAGGCAGATTGACACTTCCTCCAAAATTAGTATCACCTGCAGACTTCTGAGGTTGTACTCAATGCCTTCATGCAAATCATCAAAAAATACTGAACAAGCGCCAACATCAACCTCTGGGGAACATCATCTCTCCTGACCAGACACCAGCTGGATTTAACTCCACTCACCGCCACTCTCAGGACCCTGCCATCCAGCCAGTTCTTTACCCAGCAAAGTGTACCTGCCCAAGCCACAAGCTGCCAGCTTCTCCAGAATAGTGCTACAGAGAGAGTCAGAGGTTTTGCTGAAGTTTAGATAGACTGAACAGCCTTTCTGTCATCCACCAGGCAGATCACTAAATCGTAGAAGGAGATCAGGTTGGTCAAACAGGACCCACCTTTCACAAACCCATGCAGGCTGATCCCCCTGTTCTCCTGCACAGGCCATGAGATCTCACTCAAGATGATCAGCTCCACAACTTTTTCCTGCCACTGAGATACAGATCTGTAGTTCCTTGGTCCTCCTTACGACCCTTCTGGTAGATGGGAGTCACATTGACAAGCCTCTAATTCTCTGGGAACTCTCCAGTTGACCAGGAACACTGACAGATGATGGAAAGCAATGCACTATCACCTTCACCAGCTCCCTTATCATCCTCGGGTCGATACCAACCTATTGCCTTAGGTTACATTAGAAGTTCTAATTTATTTTAATGTTAAGCTTGCTCCAGTACTACATAGAGGACAGTGTTCACTACAGAAGGAATCTTTGCACATTGGAAATAATGCAGGAAATCATATAGCTTTTTTTTTTTTTTTTTTTTTTACTGTTTGGTTATAATCCAATAATGCATACGTGGTATGTATGGATCATTTTTGGCTCTTTAATCCTGCATTCCCAGTACCAGATACTATCAGGTATTTTCTAGAAATATCTGAGGGAGGAAAAAAAAAGCGTATTTTGCTCTCGCACTGAAAAAACTGTCCATAGCCTATTAAAAAGGCAAACAGATAAACAAATCTGCATGTCCCATAAGGGATTAAAATAGCAGTTCAAGCTGTTGAGCCCAATTGAGAGATCATGAGTCATATTTTCAGCTTATAGATGATAAAACTAAGAAAAAAAAAAATTTGACAATCAGGTTCAAACAATCATTTATCACATTCCTTATAAAAAATTTAAAAAGCATACAAATGCTACAGTCAGAACTCCAAAAAATAATTTTGTGCCTTATCCCAAATCAAATAAGATTAACATGAAATAGGCCTATCAGAAACACCCACACCTCATACACATATATCACAAGAAAAACTAGCTCAAATGCACTTTAGAAACAAAAAGTCAGATGTTATTTTTTCACCATGGGACACAGATGAGTACTTCTGTGAGGTACATAACCAGAGCTCACTATTTCATTTCAGTATTTTCATCCATATTGTGAATTCATCACATATTTTATCTGTAACATTGTTCTGACTTCAAGTTAAATACAAGATTCCTATTTTCTTCCTTGGCCTTCCTATCTCTGTAACTATGCTGTCTCAAAAACTCACGGTATTGATTAATATATCATCTTGAATCCCATTCAAGGTGGGAAATTTATTACTCTATTTCCCACTGAACTGTGACAAAACTCATCACTGAGTTCTGTTATTACTGATGTGCTGTTCCACAAAGCTTAGGTAGCCAATTAAAAAGATACAAATAATAACAATAATAATAAAAAAAACAGAAGGTAATACTATTGCTTGTTATGGCTGTGAGACTGAACATCAGGTGGTACACAATTAGCATCCACCTGCCAAGAGATTTGTCTAAACCTCTCCTGACAAAATTGCATCCAACTGTGTCAGTGGCAGTCAAGTTCACAACCATTCACTCTTCCTTCACAGCATTCATACCTACTCATTATTTTGCATACATGAGAGAATTCCAATTCATTATCACCCTTCATCCTATTCAAGGACTGCTGCAATCCCTGGTGGAACATAGTTATTCAGTACTTAGAGCACCAACGTGGAGAACAGATACATTCACTGGTTTCAATGTAATGGTTTGAGGAAACTTGGGATGCAGTGATCACAAGATGGTAGAGTTCAAGATCTTGTGTGGAAGACGCAAAGTAATAAGTAGAATTGCTACCCCAGGCTTCAGGAGAGACAGCTTTGACTTCTTTGAAGACCTACTCGGAGGTATCACATGGGTTAGTGTTGGAAGGTAAGGGGGCCCATGAGAGCTGGTTGGCGCCTACACACCTCTTCTTTCAAGCTCAATATCAATGCACCCCCAAGTTTAAGAAATCAGGAAAAGGTGACAGGAGAGGCCTGCATGGATGAGCAAGGGACTCATGGATACAGTAAAAGGAAAGAAGGTCTGTGAAATGTGGAAAAAGGGCCTATCCATCTGGAAAGAACATAGCAATGTTGTCAGGGCCTGCACGGATGCAATGAGGAAGGTTAAGGCCCTCTTGGAAATCAACTTTGCAAAGGAGGTAAAGCATAACAAGAACATGTTTTTTTTTTGTTTGTTTGTTTTTTTTGTTTGTTTTTTTTTAATATATCAACAGTAAAAGGAAGACTAAGGAAAACACTGGTTCCCTACTAAATGAGGTAGGTGCCTTGGTAACAGGTCTTGGATGCTGAGAAGGCAGAAATTTTGAATGCATTCTTTGTTTCAGTCTTCAATGCTAAGACTATCTCACAGTAATCCCAGACCTTGGAGAGTCTGGGTAAAGGAAGACTTCACATTGGTTGAGGTGAATCTGGTCAGTAGCAAAAGGCAACACCCACAAATCCATGGGCCTTAGTGAGCTGAGAGAACTAGCAGAGATGATTGCTGAAGCATTCTCTGTCATCTTTGAAAGATTCCAACAAACAGGAGAGGAAGACCAGAGTGTCAGAGCCAGTGTCACTCCAGTCTTCCAAAAGAAAAAAGATCCAGGAAACTACAGGCCAAACAGTCTTGCCTCTGCCCCTGGAAAGGTGATGGAACAGCTTGTCCTGTATGCCATCTCCAAGCAATTGGAAGGATAAAAGCTTATCAGGAGTAGTCAACATGGATTCACCAAGGGGAAATCATGCTTGACCAATCCCATAACATCCTTGTTATGAAACTTAGAAAGACTGGGATAGATGAATGGAAAGTAAGGTGGATCGAGAACTGACTGACTCAGAGAGTGGTAATCAGTGGCACAGAGCCTGGTTGGAAGCCTGCAACTAGTGGTGTTCCTCATGAGTTGGTGCTGGGTCCAATCCAGTTCAACATTTTCATCCATGACCTGGATGGAGTAGATGTAGTACCCTGGATGAGGTAGAGTCCACCCTCAGCAAATCTGCTGATGATACAAAGCTGGGAGGATTGGCTGACACACCTGAATGCTATGCTATCTTTCAATAAGTCCTGGACAGATTGGAAAGTTGAACAGGGAGGAACCTAATGAGGTTCTACAAGAGCAAATGTACAGTCTTTTACCCGGGGAGGAATAACCACATGCATGAGTACAGGTTAAGGGATGACCTGCTGGAAAGGAGCCCTGCAGAGAAGGACCTGGGGGTCCTGTTAGACAACAGGTTGGCCATAAGGAAGTAGTATTCCTCTGTGATCAAGAAGACCAATGGTATCCTGGGGTACATTAAAGAAAAAAAATCATGGACAGCGTGCTGGAGATCCTCTACTCTGTCCTGGTAAGGCCACATTTAAAATACTGTGTCCAGTTCCAGGCTCCCCAGTTCAAAAAAGACAGGAATCTCCTATAAGGAGTCCAGTGGAAGGACACAAAGATGGTGAAGGGCCTGGAACATTTCCGACATAAGGAAAGGCTGAGTAACCTGGATCTGTTCAGCCTGGGGAAAAAAAGAATGTGGGGGGAAGGATCTGATTAATGTTTACAAGCATCTAAAGGGAGATGTGAGGCAAATGGATGAGACCAGGCTCTTCTCAGTGGTACGTAGCAATAGGAAAAGAAGTAATGGCCTAAAACATGAATATAAAAAGTTCTGTACTACCATGCAGAATAACTTCTTCATGATTAAGAGTGACAGAGCATGGAACAGGTTGCACATAGAGGTTGGAGATATTCAAGACCTGACTGGATGCCTACCTGTGCAACCTATTGCAGGATACCTTCTTTAGCAGGCAATTGGACTCAATCTCTTGAGGTATATTCCCACCCCTGCAATTCTGTGATTCAGTACTTCAGTACTAGCAACCTTACTATCTATTCATTTAAAATGGAAAAAGAATAATAATTAAAAACAACAAAAAACTGATAAGTCAACTGTCACTTAACCCAACTTTTTATAAGTAACTAATGAAAATAGATAAAGTACTTGGGACATGAACACAGGTGCACTGTAAGTATCAATCTAGAAATGAAAAGGAAATAACACATACTTATTTCTGGCAAAAAGCAATACAAGGAAGGTAACTAAAACTAATGATTTGTGACACTTCCTAAGAAATTCTGAGACATATATGAACAAGAACCATCATATATATATGCTTTTCCTACTAGCCAAAAACACAAAACCAGCTTCACAAGTGTCAGCAGCAGTGTTAATATATATATTTCATGGTTGAAGAAACATGAAAATGTCTATCAATCAGCAATAGAGAGACAGGAATGAGGTAAAAATAACCACTGTCATGAACAGAGCTAAATACTACCCAAGCTGCAAGTATAGCATCTTTTAAAATTCTAATCTTTTCAAAAAATGATGAAAAATAATGAAAAATAAAGGAAGTTAATGTTCTGATTATGCAATATATCTGATTAAATTTCAGTGAAAACAAAAAAATCACCTTAAGGTTTTTTCATATTTATATGTAAACCCTTAATGAAATGAGTGTGAAAGATTATTTCCATTTAAAATTTTGGAACCTTTTACAGTGATGAAAAGCAGAAGATATATATATGCGCATAATACATATATATACACGTATAGGGGTGGCGCTGTATTCAGATGAATTCATAGAAAAAAACAATACATGTCTAAATCAGTCACATCCTACCCTTTTCCCATGGGAACAGCTGGAAACAAGAATACAATATAAATTATTGCTAACTGATGCACAGCTTCAAAACTAAACAGAATACCCCATATACCACAGGTATACTAAAGTATTACTGAGAGACCTTTGAAAATTGAAATCGAGTAGTCAATTTCTTGTTGAACACATGACTCCTGTGCACAGAGCATCCATGTCTCATGATGACTGTTAACGGAGTCTTGCAAGTCCCCTGGATGCCAGAAATGCTGTTTTGCTCCATGAGCATCTACAGACAAACCAAGGTTCTGTCCACATCACAAACTATGCTCATACGTGCTGTGCATGTGTATAAGAACAAAAAAAAAGAAATTCAGAATTTGTCATAAACAGAAACAGAATGAGGCACTTCAAAAATCCTATCTGTAAAGAGAGCTACAAAACTATCTTTCCCAAAAAGAAAATCCTGGAATCTAGAAATAGATAAATGGATCAACTGGAACAGAAGGATGAAGACAAATGATGTAAGGTTTGAGGATTTTGTTTTGCTTTTTTAGAATGAATCTTAACTGTTCAAAAGAACTGAGATTAAAGAAGAGCTCAAATTGTTAATATTGGCAGGATTTCTAATAGAGCCATTTCACTGACAGCTGTTGTACCTCTTTCAGCATTACCCTTAGCATTTCCTTCTCTACAATGTTACCACTGATTGTTCCAGGAACACATCTTGTACAGGAGACTTGCTTCAGTGAGCAATCACTAGGAGACCACACAGGAAAGAAAGAATTTTATCTGAATTGAAGAACTCAGAAAGTGGCTTCTCTACAGAGAAAACGGGGCAATCTGTGACAAGGTACACACAGGAGAACTGATAGGTGCCTACAGTCACATAAAACTTTGGGCAGCCAGATATACATATAAATTTAGAAGGAGTGATAAATGGAAATAAGTGAAAGAGTGTGAAGGTGCAGTGATTTTCTGAGAAACGTCTTGATACACCAAAACATGAGCAGGAAAAATAATTTCAACATCTCACCTCATTCCTGAAGGTATCTGAGTTACAGGAAGTTGCAAATGTTACCTTATTTTCTATTTGATTATTGTCACAACTGAAATGGTTTCTAATTTTAAAAACTGAAGGTTTAAAAAAAAAAAAAAAATTAAAAAAAATGGTGCTTTTCCTTACTTACTACTATGCTAGACAAAATGACACGTGAAAAAAAAAAAACCCTCTGGCATAAAGGAAAGGCCTTGGGCATATTTTCTAAGAATGTATTAGTTGTGCCACTGGCTGAGCAGTGCATTCAGAAACCCAACCTGTTTCTGTACTGTGCAAGTGGAGTATAGGGTTACCAGAAGAAAAGCAGGAGAAAGGAAAAAAAGATTAAACACAAGATGCCAAGAAGACATGTTAAGGCGTAGCAGTGAAAAGTGTGCAAGTCCTGTTCTGTATTTGCTGGGTACATGCAAGAAAAACAGTGACAGATTCATTCAGCCTTCCTACCTGATGCTTGGTGTTCTGATTCAAAAGATCACCTCTGCAGCAGCACTAAAATGATGCATGACCTTATAACACACCCACACCAGGTTACACAGTTCCATATAGTTCAGGAATTTCAGGCTGAAGGTATGGAGTGTAAGCTTATTTAACTTATGCATTCATTCATCACCTGCTATGGTAAAGAAAAACCATTTACCATGCTGTTACAGTTGGTGTTTTGCAGCTGGAAAGATCATCTTGGCAAAAATGGGAAAAGAAACAAACAGGGAAGGAATGCTCATCAGTATCCAAAGATCTACATTTGCAAGAAAGACTCCACAGAAGAGGGATCTCCAGAAAGAGAGCCTTCCCCAGTGGCAGTCAGCCCTTAAATGGGGTCTAAGGAGGAGGCTTAATGCTCCACCCTTTCCGGTCACACAGCTGAATCACCTTCACCTGTGCTCCCATGGCTGATTCAGTCCTTTCCTCAGGTGAGGACTGCATAAACACAAAGCAGCTTAGAGTTGTCTCGCATATGCCTCAATGTTTACTGCTAAAGCAATGTGTTGCATCAGCTTCATGAACGTAATATTAAAATATATACTTTAGCAAGTATGAATCACGTGCAGAATAAGTTTACATTTTTTCATCTTTAATTCCAAAAATCAGAGAAGGCAGTGATTTTGATGAAGCCAAACTGTGGACTGGAAATTCAGTTTAGGGATCTGGCTAAAAGAAAAAAAAAATAACTGTAACAGCAACTGTAATTGATGTGTACTATATATAATGAGAGAACAGTGCAACAGTGGTTAGTAGGATAGCTTGCCATTCTGATAACACAGTGTGCATTTCCAATGTGGAAATAAATTAGTTATCCCAAAGCATCTTTCCAAGAAATCACAATTTACTATTTTCATATTACTTTGCAGAAATCGAAATGCCTGTTGAAAGTAACTGATAAAGACTCACAAAATATTTAAAATCATCTTTACAAAGTTACAACTGAGAGTTGAAGTAACACAGACAAATATGAAACACTTTGTAGCCTCTGTTGCCTACAGAGTTTCCAAGCAGCTTCAGCGCTGGCCCTCTCTCACCTACTCCACACTCCAGCTCTTTCATGCTGTCTCCAGAATGGAAAGAATCCTAACATTTCATCTTTGGTGACACAAGCTTGATTAGATGGGATTCAAGTCTCTTTTTACTTAGATACATCTCAAAGTGGCATGAACTCAATGATGCGTTATCGAAAACTGTGTTGTTTCATTTTTGGGTTTGGACACAAGATAAACCTTTTGTGAAAGACAGTAAATTGTCAAGATGAACACTTAAAAGAAATCAGAGTCATGCTTTCACTGCAATTTCTCTGTGAATAAATTTAGAAGAACAGAATGCTATGCAGTAAACAAAAGAAGACATTAGACAATTCATCATCTTCATTTTAGAGCTGGTAAGTTTTAGAACAACCACTCATGGTACAATCAGGAAATCCAAAGAATAAGATGGGAGCACAAAAGAGGAATTGATAATTATGAATTACAGACATTACTTACTGCAAGAAAAGAGACCACTGGTTTATATTCCAGCACAATCACATCAGTAGCAAAGAAGATGTACGCAGGAATCAGACCTTATGCATAGCCATTGCCTCAGCAAGGAGGGAAGCTGAGTGGATGCCAAGAAGAGCTTTGTGTCCCAGTGAGCCAGTTGTGCCCACAGGGTGGCACCACAGTCAGGGCCACCACAGGCACAAGCAGGCCTCACACCTACAGAATCCACCAGCCCAACCCCCTCTGGCTCAAACAGCATGGCAAACAGGGTGAAGGATGGCAGCAGAACACACTGCTCCCCTGGACCTCAGCTCCTGGCACCTGCCAAATCAGGATAACATAGTCACCATCTCCCCTGTACACCAACTTTTATCAAAAATACTACCTTTCTTACATCAGCTGTATGTCCTATTTTCCCATAAGACGCTTCATACTTGCTCTGCTTCTTCAAAATTACTTATCAATGTCAACTCAGTCAAAATATACTATTATAATTAAGCCAAGTCACAACAAATGGGATTTAAGTCCTTCCTAGAGAGATAACAGAAGAAAATATAAAATAAAAACAAAATCTCATTTCTTTTTTTTTTTTTTTTTAAGTTTATAAGAACATTATCAGAGATTTAATGCTGATCAGAGCAGGTAATTTCTAGGAGAAGATCATCTGGTCTAATTAGGAAGAAGGCAAGGAAACCTTCTTATATAACATGCTCCAAGTTGCATTAAGGTCCTTCCCTTCCAGACTCATGACTCTTGAGATGAAACAAAGTCCATCTCTGTGATAACAAAAGCACAGAAGAGCTTAGCAAGGCTGAAGAAAATAAAAGCATGATTCTCCTGGATGGCAATATTTTCTCAGCATGCCAGGAGCATCCTAGCCTGCCTGCTTCCCAAAGACGAACAGAGGCTTATAACACATGAGTGGAAACTGGAACTAAGATAAATGGGCTCTGTCAAGGATGAAACCTTTCATGCCTGTTCACTCCTACTAAGCATAAAATTTTACTGGGTGATTTGCTCCATTTTCCACCATGATCAAGCCAAAAAGAGCTGCTTAACATTCTTTGATAAGATGAAGCCTCTTCAGCGAGTTTCGTTGCTCACTGTTCCACAGCTACATCTATGAGAACAACTTGAAATGTCGCCATTTGCTGACGTACAAAGAATCACTCTGCAGCCACGATCACTTCCACAACTGCCAACACTCAAGGGGAAAAAAAGGAAAAAAGGATGAAGAGAAAATTTCAAGTTAGAAGAAATGGGCACAGGAAGTAAAAACAGGTTAAATTAAACCTAGGACAACAGGAATACCAAAGAAAAAATGGAAATAAAATTAACTCCCGGGGGGGGGGAAGGGTAAATTATTTTGACAGCAGGCAAAATTAAGAGAAATATAGAGGTAAAGTATTTATAAAAACCACGTGTGCATAAAGATGTAAGCATATATATACTAGGCACTGATAATAACATTAGCCCAACTAGACAATAACTGCAGGACTCCAAAAATGATAATTCCGTAGTAAAAGTAGCCTTTTGCATTCTTTTAAACAAACAAAAGATGTGGTTAATGATAACGCAAGTACTCCAGGACATCTGAAACTGTTCAGAAATAATTGCATGCTCGCATAAGATGCAAGTTCTTAATGTAACGGTCAGAAGCAAGAACCATTGAAGAGTTTAGCACTGACTGTGGGACTGTCATTTCCACAATAAAAGCAAATTCAGCTCATCCTCACTTCTTGCTCTACTGCTTTAGATGACATTTTTGTGATCAAGACTTCATTTCTCAATTACAGAAGTCCAATCAACCTCTTCCATCATGGGATCTAACAAGAATACGCTTTATCAATCACTACGTGGAAATGGACCAGTAGGGATAACATGGACTACAAATTTCTTGACCTTAGGTGTCATTAAAATTGTTCTGAAGTGCTGTTTGTAATGGTCCACAGCACAGAGCAGCACACCTGGCATCATATGCACAAAACAACTTCTGCAGAAGAGGGCTAAATATTACTATTTCAGTTGAATAATTTAATGCCACTTAGAAGCACTGTTTTCTACGTTAATTAATGTTCAGGAACTCGTAAGAGGAATCCTAGTAAATTCCTTCACTGGAGGAGAAGAAACAACCACGAGGCTTTTGATCAACATTAATCTATTTTACCTCAGATGCTTAAAAATGACCAGTGTCATCATTACTCAGCCTGATCCTTACGTTTCATTTGTTTTATGCCCCAGGCTAGATTTCACTGAATGAATCCATTTTTTCCCAAAAAGATTATTACCCACATCAACAAATTAATGTTCATTACAGTTAAGACAGAACAATATGCTTGCTTTGTTTTCCTTTGAAAGAAAATAATTTCCTAATAACTGCAAGGAAAAGGATACAACTCTTAGTACAAGTTAATGCAGTTATAATTCAATCTAGTCCTAGCCATCGGCATAATTGCTAATATGTTCTCTTATTCATAAAGCTACCATGGGAAAAGATATCACAGCATATTATGCATTCCCTGTGGCATTCCTCTTGGCTTCAGACCCAATGAACCTAGCCTGTCTTTCTTCAGAGCGCTACACATTTATTAGACACACACAGCTCAGTATTTTCATTTGTGATATAAACTTGTCCAATTTGCTTCCCAAGTCTCAAGAAGTGACTTATAATCCTTTAGTAAATGAAAGTTATTTTAGCATATAATAACAATTCTAACTTGCTTGCTTGCTGCCACCAAATAAAGCAAGATTAGTATTTTTTCTACTTGCATATGAAGTACACCGGGTATACTAAAAGAAGAAAATGCAGGAAATTGAAATTATATATTCAGCAAAATAGGTTACTCATATATGAAGACAACAAAGGAATGTAAATCCACCAGCATGTTTTAGTACTGCATATTTTAAGTCTTCTTGCTAAGAACAAGATCTGTTGGGTTTAGTTTTTTTTTTTTTTTTCATTTAATGATGTGGGTGTGCTTGGATCGTCTGAGCACTGATTGCTTTTTTGTTTAGAATTAGCCCATAAGATCAGCAGTATATATGAAACATACAAAAAGATTGCAAGGAATTACACTCCTCAAACTTCACATTTTCTGCAACACGTGTTCAATTCTTACACAGCATTCAAAAACCCAAGGAAATTTGTATTTTGATGTTAAGAAAACCTTCCAAAGCACAGACCTTATTAACACGTGGTTTTATACTTCCAAATATTCTTGTGCAAACATTTTGCAGCGTTCCCAAATCTGATGCTCTAAAAGGGTCTCAGCTTTCCAAGAATACATAATATGTGGGCACAATTATTTAACAGCAGCACAATTCTACTAGTATTTAGAATCATAGAATCACCAAGATTGGAAAAGACCTAAAAGATCACCCAGTCCAACCGTTCACCTATTCCCAATAGCTCCTACTAAACCATGTCCCTCAACACAACATCCAGTCTTTCCTTGAACACCCCCAGGCTCGGTGACTCCACCACCTCCCTGGGCAGTCCGTTCCAGTGCCTGACCACCCTTTCTGAAAAGTAATACTTCCTAATGTCCAGCCTGAATCTCCCCTGCCGTAGCTTGAAGCCATTCCCCCTGGTCCTATCACTAATGACACGAGAGAAGAGGCCGACCCCCAGCTCACTACAACCTCCCTTCAGGAAGTTATAGAGAGCAATGAGGTCTCCCCTGAGCCTCCTCTTCTCCAGGCTGAACATTCCCAGCTCCTTCAGCCTCTCCTCATATGGCCTGTGTTCCAGACCCCTCACCAGCTTTGTTGCCCTCCTTTGAACACGTTCCAGGGCCTCAATATCTTTTTTGCAATGAGGGGCCCAAAACTGAACACAGTACTCGAGGTGCGGCCTCACCAGTGCTGAATACAGGGGAACAATCACCTCTCTGCTCCTGCTTGCAACACTGTTTCTGATGCAAGCCAGGATGCCATTGGCCTTCTTGGCCACCTGGGCACACTGTCGGCTCATATTCAGCCGAGCATCAATCAATACCCCCAGGTCCATTTCCTCTATGCAGTCCTCCAGCCACACCGCCCCAAGCCTGTAGCGTCGCCTGGGGTTGTTGTGGCCGAAGTGCAGGACCCGGCATTTGGCCTTGTTGAAACTCATCCCATTGGCTTCAGCCCAGCTCTCCAGCCTGTCCAGATCCCTCTGTAGGGCCTCGCTACCCCCAGGCAGATCCACACTTCCAGCCAATTTGGTGTCATCTGCGAATTTACTGAGGGTGCACTCGAACCCTCGAACCCGATTTATTACAGTTAAATTTTAATATTTACAATAGATTTACATTCAGCCAGACAGGCACATTTTACCCCCTCCAGTCGCATAGAAAGCAATAGAGAACATGAAGCCAAATTACAAATTGCACCATTTTTACCATCAGTGGGAAGCCTTTCCCTTAGCTCTAGTGGTAAATTGTTTAATAGTGTTTAAAAATGCAAATCAAGTCTAAATCCTACATTTAATTTTCAAGAGCACTGCATGAATACTGGAGGATCTCAATAGCTCTAGGAACAATCTCTCTCCCCAAAAATAGGACCAATAAACTTTATCATTTTGCCAGAAGTTCTCTGTAGTGGCTCAGACACCACAAGAAACAGTAAAGCTCAAAGTGCAAAAATTTCTACTTCTTATCAGTAAGCAAAAAATTCCACTATACAACTCTGTGTGTCACTAACTCAAGAATGAAACAGTACACAGTGAGCTTTCTCACTGTGAAAGTGAAAAATGGTAGCTATTCTTACAAAGAGTGGAAATCTGGCATGGGAGAGAACCATGTCAATCAGACGAAGGCAGAATGAACAAAGATTATAATTTTAATCAAAAATAAGGGTTCTGGAAGTTTATCACTGTGCATTTGTATCAGTTTCAAGACTCTCCTGTGCCTCTGAATGCTTTGTTGGACAGGTCAAATGTAAAAGCTTCTACTGCTTTAATCTTTTTAATGGCATGATAATGAGCTATGGAGCCCAGAATTATGTGGCAAAAGGTTTTTAGCCTTTTATCCAACCACTTTCTTTGCAAAACGCCTACTGTCACTGATCACAGAACCTCTTAGCCCATTTGCTGAATGCTAGAATAATTTCCCCAGACTCTTAGCCATAACTTAAAAAGCAATCAGCTAAATTAATGGAAGCCTGCATCTCATATCCCCAACTACACTAATAAAATGCTTTCCCAATTGTATCGCAATTACCAATTTAGACACAAAGCTTTAACTACAACCCATAATACATTTTCTATAAATACACAACTGTTTTATTCTATGAAATACAACATAACAAAAAAAAAAAAAAAAAAAAAAAAACAAAAAAAAAAACAGCAGTGTAACAAAAAATGAAAGGACATGGTGTAGTCATCATTATTTCTTGATTGTCTTTGAAAATGAAGTTTCTGGTTTTGTGCTGCCTGTACATGCCCACACAAAGGTCAAGTCTGAGAACATACCTACATGTCTAAACAACTCCAGAAACAGCCATTAGTTTGCAGTCTCTCCCCAGTATTCAGCTTCAGTAAATTTGGCCACAGAGGCAATAAAAGAACTTCAATGTTTTATGCAAACACATAACTGGCTAAGGTAGAGAATCCATTACTAATCCTGTTGGCAATTAGCTCATCCATCAGGGATGTGAGCTTTTATTCTTGATACATAATAACCTACCACCTCAAAATAAAGTGAAGACAAACGAGAACATTGCTTGCAGAATGAGTAACTGCTGTGGAAGAACTGAGGTACAACAGTGATGGGACCACAGAGCTATTACCTAAATGCAATACAGATGAGACTAACATGGGTTATCCCATTTAAATAGAAAACATCACACAATTCACAAAGCTATGCCATCATACTGTATTGAAACATCAACTTCTTATTAACTAGAGTACAGAGCTAAAGGTGAGGCAGTGTGAATATCAGCTACAGTGGTTGACTACAGTTGATAACAAATCCACTGTGGGAGAAGCAACAGTGCTAAAATCTTGGCAGACACTGTATGCAAGGATGGCAAATGGTAAGTTGTAAGTTGTTTAATATCTCACATCAGTGACTAATGTACTTGCTGGCTGGTTTCCACTGCGGAACCAGTCAACGGGATCGCAATTGCCAGCTCCTCTCTCAGTTTTAAGCTGATAACTCCTTTGCTGCTACTACAGCTTTACTTATGCAGTGTCACTGACTTCTGCACACACATGCCCAGTACATTAGAAGCCTTGCCAAGACATGAATACTTAGTGAGATGGTGTAGTCATCCTAGCCTCATTCTGGTTCTTATCAAAGCATCTGATTCTCATTAACAACTTCATTTCCATAAACTAGTAACAATCCCTCAAAACATGATGCACCAGCAGGAGAAAAATAAAATTAAAAAAAAAAAAAAAAAGCCCACACACCACACTCCACCTAAAGCTGTAGTTATCAGTAAGGCAGAAATTCAGGAGTTCACACTGCATGAGGGCGCGTGATCTGGAAGCCTGTGTTGGCCAACACAGAAGCCAGAGGCCTGGGCATGCAGAAGTCTGTCTGCAAAGAGGCTGAAGCCAGCGTTAGTACATTTTACAGCACTGCTAGCTGGCTTCACACTAGGCTACCTCTTCATTTCTACTCAAATTCCTCTGGTACTTCACAGTTTAAAACAGGAAAAATGTGACATCACATCAAATCAATTTTTTTCACGTTATGTTGCAAATTAAGTCACAACTCTCAGAGTGCATGAAGAAGTTTACTATTCCAAATTTTTAAACACAAACAAATTGTAATTTATTTGGGGAATTTACAGCTCTATAAATAAAGAGGTCGACCTTTTCTTTTTACAGTACTGTAACAGAAAACTAATAAAATTATTTAGCAGTCGAGGCTCTACTGACAGACAAAAAGATTGAAAGGAGATTCCTTAAATTGCTTATTAAAGTAAATGAATCCTAAGACCTCCAAACATTCTTCCTTACAGAGACTCAATTAAGACAGAGACTGGAAAATGAACAAAGATGGCTTAGTATCAAATTAAATTTATGTCAAGTAGTTTAGACAAACTCGTTTTAAGTGCACCTAGGAGTCAATTTATTTCACAGCTTCAGATAGCATTCTTCCAAAAGATACATCAGAGAAACAAAGTATCTTAAGTATACAGAAATCTGCTACTAGATCATACCAAATACTGAAGCCTAAAACGTGCTAATACCTAACACATTACATGCCTCCCCTGTCTCTTAACTGATTGAAATAACCCTTTACGTAACCATTCCTTAATGAAATCTCCAAGTATCTACCCATGAGTTCACAAAGTATGAATTTAAGCTAAACAGGACAAATGAACCAGAAGAAACGTAAGCAACTTGCTCAAGCGCATACAGTGATCACAGCATATCTTATTCAGAAGTTTGTTTCCTGTTGAGATATTGCTCCACTCAACATGCCTGATATTGCAAAACTGAAATATCAAGGTTTAAATTAAAACAATTTACAGTTTTCAAGCTCACTGAAACTTCAGCAACAAGAAAATATTACACAAAACAGGTTGGGGCTAAAAACATCAATAAATTATAGATCAGACAATTCACTCAAAAACCATAACAGGACAATTTTGCTATTAGTTGTTCACATAGCCCCTAACTAGCCCCAAAAACCCACTCACTAACCCAAACTCCAAGCCCAGGTTCTCTTCAGTTAAAAAACTTTCACTGCTCCTTTCTTATAGCAGTACGTTCATTTCACATGGTATTTCAGGGCAAGCAAATTTTAGTTGGGCGGCAGCTGATGACAACATACCAGGACCAACATCTCCTTTTCAGGTTTCCCCGAACTCTACATCTTCACAGTCTTGATACAAGAGAAACATTTCCTTTCACTCCTCCACTGTTCATTTTTTAATTCACTATAACAAATGGCATATATAGCAGTTAAACAAGTGCGTGTAATTTTTTTTGTTAAAAAACAGTTTGTTTTTAAGTCCTTTTGCTGTATTTGAAAACTGAACGCAATTTCCTGTCTCTGAACCAGTGGAAACAGGTCCAAGAAAATTTAACATTAACCTCTGTCACAAACGTCAAACACTGAAGTCATCCATTAAAAAAAAAAAAAAAAAAAAAAAAAAAAGAAATTTTATCAAGCTGAAAGTAAATTTCTAGGTAATCTGTCCTTGTATGCTATGCACTGCCTCAAGGCAGATGTCTAGAAATATTCACTTCAAGTAGCTTCCAGAATTTCACTAAATGAATGGGATTAACTATAAATTAAATATGCAAGTGTCACTATTAAAACAAGAAATATTATTTTCACGCTTTATGATGGGATGTTTTAATACTAAAGAGCATACATTAGGTAGATTCTATAATTGCAGTAAGAGGAGAAAAATAAGGAACTGAACTTCAGTCACTCAAAAATGAGATGCTGAGATCTCACCAAGTTATATTCAACTATTCAAAATGAACCACTGAACAAAATTTCTCATTTAGGCTAGTAATCAGCTCCAGATGAAAGTTAAGTTAGTCGACAATTGAAGCTTGCAAAAGTAGACATGCAAGTTTTAAGTAGGACATTTTTACTTTCATTTGAGACAAAAGTACGTTTTACGGAATTTCAAGGGAAGAAGCAGCAACTAAGATGGTAGTGGATGGGCGGCAGCAATGAAAATCTCAGTAAGCTGCTAAATACAGAACCTAATGAACAGCTTTACTAAGCAAAACCACTGTAAATAGAGTGCTTCAACTTGATGTGAGGAAGGAGAACCACAAGAGGCATGAGAAGAACAGAGTTAATGAAGTCAGAATAACAAGCCTGGAAGATGACCCTCAGCAGTGACTGTGAATAGGCTTGAGTACACAACATGCAAAAAATCAACTGAGAGTCAATGCCAGCACTTGCACAGTACTATGCACGTAATCTAAGCCCCAGGAACATCCAGTTAAGTAATGTGGCCATTGTGGAGATCAAAAATGGGTTTAGTACAGATTTCCATATTCCAGTACTACCTGGGTTGATAAAGGTACTCAATATATCACATTTAATGCAAACACATAGATGTATATCTATTACAAATGCATATATGCACACACATTAGAAACATACAGGCAAATCATAATATAAATACTGAAAAAAAAGTGTTATTCTTCAAAAAAACTAAACGTGACCAACACT
Source organism: Centrocercus urophasianus (assembly GCF_019232065.1). NCBI lineage: Eukaryota > Metazoa > Chordata > Aves > Galliformes > Phasianidae > Centrocercus > Centrocercus urophasianus. The sequence continues at coordinate 38,883,540 of NW_024884253.1, forward strand.
CAAGTTTTTAATGTTATCATCCCTTTGGGAAAACAAAATTGGCTGAAAAGCAGAAATTCAACAGCCTGACAATTTAAGAGTAATATATATACAATTAAGGCAGTTATTCTATGCATAGATGTATCTTTAACCCATCACAGAAACAAACATTACACCTCTAGTTTTAAGGACAAGTTGCCAACAGTCTTTTTAATCGAAGTTGCTTTCACTTCTATCATGATGGCACGTTGTACCTCATTAAAAGATGTGCCATCTGTGCTCACTGCTTTCCATGTGAACAATAAAGAAACATTCTCCACTTCAAGCACTTAGTATTTCTTCTTCAAATTAATTTTATACCTCTGTTATAATCCTAACATTGCTGTTATAGGATTTTCATGCTGAAGATAAAGGAACTCTCAGAAATATTCAAGACTAACTGCATGCTCTCCTGTAAGCAGCTACTATCAGCCAAGCGGAGAGCCAGAAAGAATCACCTGCTAACTGCAAACATGGGAGCTGAAGGTTTGTTAGAACACAACATCTAACATGGAAGGTAATCACAGAATCATAAAGTAGCTTGAAGTTGGAAGGGATCTTACAAATCAAGCACCAACCTCCTACTGCAGGCAGGGCTGCCACCCACCAGATCCAGCTACCCAGGGTCCCCTCCAACCTGGCCATGAAAACCTCCACGGACAGGGCATCCACAGCTTCTACAGGCCGCTTGTGCCAGAGCCTCATCACCCTCTGGTAAGAAGAAACACAGCATCAATCATAGCTGTGTGAGAAAACAGAACTGTATCTGCTCCCTGCAAGGCAACAAGAGGGTTTTTGCTACAAGCAACTATCCACAGCACTTTCACTGACACCTAAGAGGAAATACCATATCTTTGTAAATAACAAGGATGTCACTACAGAAATCTCTGGTATGCATCATCTACTTTCTTTTAACAGGAGCTCCCCAGCAAAGCCCCAGACAGCAGGTGGCTACTCAGATGGAAGGGACTGCCAGATAAATTGCTTCACACTTCAGAAGCTGCCTAATACGTATCCGTAAATCAAAGACTTCTCAGAATGATGAAGACTGAGCTTGCTGTAGAAGAATATCCTCTCGATGACTGAGGAAGACAGAACTGACTCAGTCACGAGTCACGCCTTCTTCTGACAAAGCATCTGCATTCTCCTTCTAAGCAAGTGCATGAAGGCTGAGATGAAAATTATCCCAAGAACTTCAACTTCTGTATATGCAGAGCAGCATACAGTCTCTTTACAGAAACTACAGAGCCTTCTGATTAGGAGAAGCAGCATGCTTTAATTTACATATCTGCTGAATGTAGAGCAACAAGTTTACCACTTAAAAATGCCTTTATATTTCATAACTCCTAACAGCCTTCATTTTCATCAAATAAGGAGGATGTTTACTGGAACCCAGACTCAGGCATAAGAGCTAATTCTGTCTCTTTTCATTTCTTGACTCTATTAGAGAACACTGCAGAAATAACGCAATATACATAGATTAAAAATAAGAATCGTTATTTACTTAAAATATGAATTTTCACAGTCTGGGAAGTAGAATCATAAGAAACCACCAAAAGAGAAAAGCGTTACTGGAGCTGAGAGGAAGACAAATATTTGGTCAGTTGCCTATTCACAATCAGTTCTAAAAAGATATCACTAGAGACAGCGTCATATGGCATTACTATGAGTATTTAAATACTACATCCAGAGATTGCAGGCCAAGAGTTTAAATTTATTCTGAGGTATTGATGTTCAGGAATAGTAGTGGGACAAATAAGAAGGCAACTATCCCTTCTAAATTAGTTTTATTCAGTACATCATGGAGTGACTTTTCTGTGTATTAGTGAATAAGAACTTGGCTATGCCAGACCCCCCATTCAGCCCACAGCTGTGCTGATTTCACCTACAGTAATTATAAGTTATTTCTTCACTGATTTTTTGCTTTCCTTTATTTTACAATTTTAAACAATACATCGCCTTGGTCACATCATCTGGATGCAGACTCTACAGCAACCCACACCCAACCCAAATTGAAGGGTGCACAGGTAGGCATTATTAGTTTATTGCGTTATTCCCAAAGTACAGCATCTTGCAGGTGTGCTCCCTGGATTTGTTTGCATAGCCAAAAACACACACAAAGGTCAAACGCTGCCCCTAACTTGCAACCTCAAAGTGCCCTAGCACTGTGTGTAAGAGCTTTGTGGAAGAGACCATAATTTTGTTGACTAACACTTCTCTATGCTATTTAAAAGCATACTTTCCATTGTTTCTCACATTTTTTAAATACAAGAGCATATTCCAGTCAGATAACTTAAAAAAAACATCTTTTTAGTAAAAGACTACTTACATAATTGTACCACCTTCTTAAATTAACAAAATGTTTTTATGAATTAACAGATGGGTGTTTGGGACAAAGCCATAAGTTTCAAATGCACACGGGGTTTACGCATAAATATAGATTACTACAGCAAGTGCATATTTTAAAGGACTACCTTTTCCTGCAATGCCATCCCCAGCTATTAACATGCTGTAAAAACTGCAAAAAATAAGTTATTGTAACTGCAAAACTTAAAAGAACAGTATGGATGGCTTTTGGTTTTTGTTTTCTCGCTTTTTAAATGCCTGTATAGAAATTAAATACTTAGAAAAATCTAAAATATATTTCACCATCCCGAGAAGATAGTTCTGGTGACATAAAATGAAGAATGCATGTTAATCTTGTGCATCACTTCACGACTGGAGTAATATTGACACCTAATCCACCAAAGCAGCCTTCTCATCTACAGTGTCAAAAGTAGAAGCAGCATTTAAAAAGTCCACAATCAGAATTTCACACTTTTACAGTTGCCTTTAAAGGTGGTTCCAGCCATCTGTTACAGTCATGCATGCTAAATATAAAGGCACCTAGACAATTTTTTGAAGAAAATCAGAATTGTGAAATGTGATCCTTAACTCTGTTTAGCGCCAATAAACTATTGAAGAGTCCATCGTAAAAATAGGCACATGCCCAAAGCCCAATTTATCTTGAGCCAGATACACACGTATATAAATGTATGAGAGGGCAAAAAGGAAAAGAAATCCTGATGATTTCTATGTCTCTCCTACCATGAAACAACCTCAGGGCATTATAAATTTTCATTTTGCTTCTAGTGCATGATGAGGTCAATCTCAGACAGCCTTAAGAATCAGAGCATCCCAACTACATCCTCAAATGGACCCACAGGAGCTGTCTAAGGATGCAAATGAATTCCTGCAAATGAGGTCTTGCTTCAAAAATGGGGAACTCATGGGACTTTCAGAGAACAGTGGCACAGCTACAGAGTTTCCTAGATATTTCTCAGATGGACAGAGAACACACTTCCAACAAACCTCTTCCACACAAGTAGCAGGTCCATATTTCAAGGACATATTTCAATTATTGAACAAGTGTAATCATGGGAAGCACAACTTTCCCCTCAAGAGCCCCAGAAGCAGCTCTCTCATCAAAAAACTTGCTTCTGTTCTTACAATTCTTTGTTTGCTTTGTATAAAAACCTCAGCTTTTCTCCTTATCCTCTTTTCAAGGGTCACATATATCTTCTCTCCATCACAGCATAAAGAATTGAAACAGTGCGCCTACTGCATTTTTCTCCTTCTTACAGTCGGCTTAGATATTTACTACTCCAGTTACTGACAGTCTGGGGCTTACAGTCCTGTGGCCACTGAAGAACTGTACAGAAGGTTTACTGCTGCACATGCATGGTGGTCAGTCCTACCATGCAGTAGTTAACAGGGAAAGTGTTTTGTCATTTTAGACTCCTGTGAATAAAAGGTCGGGAAAAAAAAAAAAAATCTATAGTGAAAAGCATCAAAGTTCCCTATCTGTACCCTTAAATGCCCACTATCATTCCTATCATGATAATGAACAACTACGTGGCAGCTTACTAGCCCATTACAACACTTAGAATGGTTGTCATTCTATCTGCTGAATAGTCATTACTAATGCCCTTTGTAACATCAGAAGTAATTAAAAGTTTCTGCTGCGTTTGGGTAAAGTTTTGTTTATGTACAGAAATGCTATACTTGAATTGTTTCCCTTAAGAAAGAAGTAGAGGAAATAAGTATATAGATTCTTTTAGAATTTTAGAATTGAAATTTGGAGAATACTTCCTGGCCACTGATGTCACCATAGTACGGACAACTAGGGTGAGTAATTCACATTAAAGATATTTCTCCCTGCACAAACATTATAACCTCTAAGGTCAGCAGCTGTATCACACCTCATTCTCCTAAGAAATCACATATAGATACATTCGCCTGCATAAAAGGGTAAGTTCCTATGATAAAAAGTTACTATACTTTACCCCTTCTGTACTACAGGGCATATGCTGAGCCTGTGGGTATTTCTCATGCCACACTTCACATGAGGTCTTAAACTTTCCCTATCATTTGTCACAAGGAAACAAACCTGATTCTTCTCTGGCTTCTAGGAAAGGCAACCATCATGTCTCTTCACAATGTTAAGAATGTAAACAACTTATGTTGATGAACACCGGACAAGGCCATCAAAAGGCACTCCTAGTAGGAGCTGTGCCAAGCTACAACTTCCCCAAACTTATTCTCACAGACCTAAGAGCTTCTCAGCTGCTTATCTACGATCAGTCCAGTCAGAACATCCACCTACAGAGAATCAGACTGTCTTGAAACCACTGGATTCATGAGGCTGAAATAAACAACTACAAAAAATGTTGTATGAGCTCCTATTTCTCCACAGAAGTACTCAGCTGCCCAACAGCAGCTGAACGCCACACGGCCATTCACTCACCGCCCCAAAGTGGGACGGGAGAGAGAACTGGAGACAGAACAGAACTGGCAGGCTGAAACAAAAACTATTTACTAAGCCAAGAGTAAAACAGAAACAAAAATCCAATAGTACAACCAGAAGGACTCACCGCACTGACCAGCGCACAGCACCCTCAAGCAACAATCCAGCTCTGTCTCACTCCCCGCAGCTTCACGCCCCTCTGCACGGTGCCACGCAGCTCAGAACGACCCCACCCTCATTCTGGCACCTGCGCTGGCCCCACTTCGCCCCTGCTCCCGCCATCATGGTGGCAGCTGTGCCACAGGGCGGCCCGGCCCCACGCAGGCTCCCATCATTCAGCAGCGACCAGCGCTTCAGCCTGCTCTTAACGGTGTCTCAGCTGAAACTAGTACATATCCACATCCCGTAGATTATTCCAAACACCTCAGGCACCAGATCTGGCAGCTGAAGGACTGGAGATTCAGGTCTTTGCCAGATGGACTTTTATGGAACAGAATGTTCTCCCCCTCCACTGGCTATTGCATCTCACTAGATCAGATTCCCTTTAAAAAAGTATTCATGGGTGGGATCCTTTGATATTTAAATCATTTCCTGAGTTTTACCTCCATCACCCCCATCCTTTTCAATCAGGAATCTGAGGACTGCATACAGAATCTCAGAATCACAGAATGGCCAGAGTTGGAAGGGATCTCAAGGACGGTGAACCTTCAACCCCTCCGCCACAGGCAGGGCCACCAACCTCCACATGTAATACTGGACCAGGCTGCCCAGGATCCCCTCCAAACCAGCCTTGAACAACTCCAGGGATGGGGCATCCACAACCTCTCTAGCATACATATCTCTGACAGACTTCTTCTATAACTAAACGTATCTGCCAATCTCCATGTTAGTATCTTGCTGTACAGAATTTCCCATCTTATTTATGGTAAAAGCACAAAACAGTTCTACATCAATTATTTTAAGTTTATGACGTTTGGTACATTAGCAGCTTTCACTAGAAAATGCAGAAGCAACAGAACAAGGCTAGACCAGGAAGCATATTTTGTTCCCGCAAATCTCATGTAATAAGGTCTACAGCATCATAGACCCTCCTCCAAAACTCATTTTTAAGGTATTCCAACTACACCCCTAAGTCATTATTTCCTTAGAGATGGGAGAGACAGGAAGGAGTGGGACAGGACAGAAGAGTTCAGAATAAAACCTGAAAATAAACTTAAAAGAGAAGCGATCTTAAAATAAAATAAAAAATAATAAAACAAAATAAATCTGTATACAATGTACAAATTTTAGAGAAATAAGATTCCCATCTACTTTGTATAGATGCTGGATTATGTCTTTGGAATTTCCCAAAGAGAACCATCTCCAGCATTTCTTGTTTTCCCATTTCCTAAAATGCTTTTCCAAAAAACAAAAAAAAAAAAAAAAAAAAAAAAAAAAAAAAAAAAGTCTTTGCTGAAGTTAGACAACTGCAGCTAATTGTGAAGAGCCATTATAAAAGTCAAAATAAAATCAGATTTCAAAGAGTAAAAGCCCTGGGAGCAATCCTGTAAACACACATTACACAAAGAATATACATATAAGTATTATTAAACAGTTTTACATAAATACAGAGAGGAAAGCACAAAAATCTACAGAATCTTGGACTTGAAAAAACAATGAACTGGATGCAAACTATACTATATGAGGTTAATAAATAATGCAGCACATTAACCGTTTCTAATATCAGGAAAAAATATTGTAACTGCATTATGAAGATGTTAAAAAAAAAATTAAGAGGTACATGAAAGAGCACATTGTGTATAAGCACCATGATAAATGGGAATACCTAATCACCACTAACAACTGGATTTCTCCATTAATCAAAGGATGCGGTGAATGAAGTCTCAGAAAAATAAACCTTTCCCTGGAGGGGGGGAGGAACACAAGACCACAAGAAAATCTTGCAAAAAAATACAGCTATATAAATGATGTTGGGAACATGGTAATACAACACAAAGAATGTATAATCACTGACCAGTGAGATCAGCATCCTCTCGGGAGAGAAAGCTATTGAATATAGTAAAAATGGAAGTTGCTTCATAAAACAGATTCATAACGTGAAATTTAGATAAACTTAATTAAGACATCCCGAGCAAATAGACTAGAAAACCTCCTAATTACTTAAAACAGTAACTTGTGAAAAGAAGCATGTTACAAGCCTTTACTGCAGATGCTTAAGAATTAACTAGCTAAAAGACTAATGGCATGATGTATTTGCATATTCAGTCATTAAGGAATGTTTTTCCTAACTTCAGTGATTAGAAGAAAAATGAAAGGTGATCATCTTCAGGTGCTGTCATATTTCTATTTACATTTTCTATTATATATTTTGCTTAGAAATGACTACCAGTAAGCTTTTTCAAGAAAAAATAAAATAAATAAATAAATAAATAAATTTCATGTATGTCACTGTATTTTACTGAGACATTGCTTCAGCTGAAAAGGCAGTGCAGTAGTTATTTTTGCACTTATATTAATAGAGATGTTTAGTTTGCCAACAGGGGAACCCTGCTATTAACTGCACCTCTGACAGCAGCCAATCATGTCATATTCATAGCGCATTAACCACTCCAGTTTCTTGGAACTACAGCACCACTTTGCTTTTAAATCCATTCTTTCTCATTATTAAGCCCTAAGACTGAATTTGAAAAGAGTTCATTCTACGTTACCCTCTGTGTTCATAAAGTTGTTTCATAAAAAAAAAAAGAAAAATAAGGAATTAGAATGAGGACACTCCAGTTTTTAAAACCCATAGGCCTGACACTGATTGCGATTCATAAATCTATCCCCAGTGAAGAGCTCTGTGCATGCATTGGAATGTATTTTACTACATGACAACAAGTGCTGTGCATTGATCGACTCTCTATATATTGCCTCATAAACACTTGCCACTTAATAACTGGTTAAAACAGGTGTACAAAGAGCTTTTTGTGAATTCTGCCACATTTAGGAACATTCAGCTGTAATATCAACTGATAATGCATACAGGCAGACAGCTGTGTGTGATGAAATCTGGAGCTGCAACACAAACATAGGGCCATTGATTTTCACAGCCTTTTTCACTCCAAAAAAAAAAAAAATCTGATTAATGTACATCAGTTCTCAAAGTCTGTTTATAATATATATGAAATGATAAGGGAGAGAGAAGAGATGCAAACATAATTCTAATTGCTTTACTTCTTTAGAGGTCAAAAGCAAGCCAAGAAAATCAATCTCCATTTGTGTAGCAGAAGCTGAAACATACAGTTCATTATTCACAACTATTAAAATAGTCAATCAAAACATTTTGCCATGTAAATGACTAGAAAAAGCTATCTCATATTTTTGAATGATGATATATTTCAAAACAGCAAAGCATTTCACAAAAAGAATTTCAGAAACAATTATGCAATTAAGAATCTATATTTTTATAGTAAGGCAAGTGATAATGGCTATATGATGGATGAATATCAAACTCTGATAACAGTTCCAAGAACGTGGTATTATTCCTGTTGAAATCACTGAGCATTTTACACTAAGTTCAATAAAAATATCCAAATAATATTTATACTAAAGAAAGAATCAGAAGGCAGGACAAGACCCTAGCATTTGTACAGGATGATTTGAATATCCCTGTAATCTCTGACAGAAAGAGAAACAAATGTTGCCGACGACTTTCCCATTGTTACTTTTCATCAGATCCGGCAAGGAACACTCAAACCTAAGAACAAGTAGCAAATACATCATAGCAAAATAAATAAATAAATAAATAAATAAGACAAAGGAAATAAATAAATAAATAAATAAATCCAGTAATTTTGAGATTAGATCTAGATTATGACTACCCACAGAATTGTGAGTTGACAACAATCAGTTGAGTACATGGTGATTGAAACCGTAAGCTCCTTCACAGCTCTAACCTCAACCGCATCTCACACAAGAATTTCAGTGGCCACTAAAATATACTGCAAGCACCAGTGTCAGAGATGAGCTCTACCTCATCCACCTGTTCCAACCTGGGAAGATCCAAATCCATTCTGAGAGCAAAAATATTTACTTTAATAAATTGAAGAGAGAAAGTCCTCATGAAAAAAATCAGCCCTTAGCTCCTGCTCCTCTAGATTCATTACACATCTCTGTGCCACCCCTTTTGGCCAGCTTCAGCTAATTACTGAAGATAAAGCTCACAACTGCAAATGACAGCAACAACCATATCAGAAGTGCACAATGAAGGAAAGCTTTGCTTCCCTATTACGTATCTCCTCTTCTTCATAATGAATAGGTATATCACCTGCTACATCAGTCTCTGAAGACGGACAGGTGTTTCCCTCTAGAAAATGACTGCATGTGCAAATTTCACTAACAGCACCTCCACTGCATTCCCTGGTGTAGATTAGAGCAGTATATTTGAGGTGTAATCTATTTTTTTTTTTTTCCTTAATGTGTGCTTTGTTTTTCTGATCTGCGACAGGAATACAGAAAAATCAGGTTAGCCTCAGTGGCAAAAAGGCTTTGGGACTTCTCCAGTTGTGGCAGGTGAAACTAGGTAAATACAGAAGGTTAGCTGCGTTGTCATGCTGAGCCAATGTCACAGCAGCCTGTCAGAGGAACATGTTGATGCAGCAGACTTAAATTGGGATTCAACCCACCCACATTCAATTCTCATGCTGGAAACCTGAACTGAAAGCACAGCCATGAGAAGGGCTATGAAAGACTGCATGCTAAACCCATCTGACACTTATTTTTTGCTACAACTCCTTAGCTTTTTAACAATGCATGCAAGCAAAACTGGCAATGACTACTGGTAAGGAATACTGGCAGCGTTTGTGGTGGCTCAGGCACAAGGACCAGTGCTAAGTTACAAGCATGAAAAAATGGTGCTTATCTGAGAAATCCAGAGTGAAGAACTCAGAACAGACTACAGTTGTTTTATGAATATATATATATATATATACACACACACATATATATTTGATTTAAGACTAATTGAAATAACACACTCATCTGGGTTGGACTGACAAGCAAAACCTTATTGAACTGTTGATAATGTTTAATTTTGCGTACAGGGCTTTCTGTCAGTTGATGCAAGTTATGCCTGACAAGTCAAACAGCACATCTGAGCAAATACAGGGGGGAAAAAAAATAAAATTAAAAAAAAAAAAAAAAAAAAAAAAAAAAAAAAAAAAAAAATCAGGAAAGAAATGTAGTATCTTACCCTGAAATCTCTGAATCAAGTCAATACCTTCTCTATTAAAAGGATTTGCATAATATTAAAATAAAAATGCCTGCCATAAAGTTGAATGAGCTGTACTTTGGAAATCTCTAATTGAAAAAGGTACAAGCAAACTGTGATACAGCACATTAGAGAGAATGCTTGAATAGCATTACAGTAAATGGTACAACAGACATTCTCTAGTTTTTAAAATTAAGAACTACACATAATTTAAACTTAACTACAAGTATGTGGAAAAGTTTCAAATCAAAGATAAAGAAAATATCTGAAGATAAAGGGTTTTGATCAGTATCTTAGAAGTCATTGCTTTGTAATTTTATCCTTAAAGACCTCGTGTCTTACCTTCCCCCTTTCAAGTTCGTAACAGAAAAAGAAAGGTTTCTTTTTTCTACTAGATTCTGTGAATCTTGGTTCTTTGGCCATGTAACAGAATAATAATTTCTCTATAAATGAAAGTCTAGAGCAGCATGTTCTTTAATTCAGTGACGAGGACCTTCATTAGATTATCTTATAGCTATTGGACAAGATACTGCAAAAGCCAAATGATACATCATTAAATTATGTTTTCTTTCTCTTGAGGCAAAGAGTGAGTACAGCATTTGATTAATTTGAAAAACCAAAAAGAAAATAAAAGTTCCGTAATTTGTATCAGAAGTGACAAAGCTGACACTATTTTTAAAACCCATTTATTTATAGAATCAACTATAAGCAGTTAATTATATTGATTGTGTAAATCGCCACTGTAATACATAGCCCAAATTAATTCAGATCAGTGCATGCTTCACTGTTTCATGATCTCCCTTGCACATGCTTAGTGAAAGCCTGCCACTCTGCAACAGAGGAAGGAATTGCTACAACAAAACCAGAGATGCACTTTGTTTAAAATTGTACTTTGTTGATATGACACAGAAGCTGTTTAAAGTAATGGACTGATTCCTGTCCCAATATTTTTCAATAGTTATTCTAATTGTGTTTCATAGTACCTTCAGGCAGTCAGAAATACAAACCACAGGAAAGCTCTCCTGAAATTGCACTGAAACAAATGACATTCCCCTTTGCTTGCTTATCCACAGGGAGCTCCATCCACTGTTACAGGAAAGGCTTACTTTATCTTTCTGCTATAAACTTGAGTTAGTTACGTGTCCACAGTACTGGCAAGTCAACAGCTTTTAATGCAGTTAGCATCGCATCTATGTAAAAACATCTGTTGTAGTCCATTAGAAGATCTGTTCCTGTCAGCAAATCAACGTGCCTTAACCTGAAGAGCTCAGAGATTGTCCCCAAACATCTTTTGCGAGAGGTCTCCCTCATTAGAAAAAGAAATATCCCAGACTCCTCAGATGTTCACACATGCTGACATTTCTGCACGAGCTTCCAAGACTGTAACTTATACTTTCATCCCTGTAAGTGAGCTATTTCCCCGAGCCTGTACACACACCATGCCCAGTGCCTCTCTACCGTCTTCAACTTGGTGCTGCCAGAGCTCTTAGTGAAGTGTCAGAGCTGAACTATAAATCTGTGTAACTGCTTTTATTCTGCGATGCTCCCATGTTCGAACACAACATACATCAAGGTCACTGTACACGATTGTAGTTTTCAGGCTCAGAAAGAAGATGCTAAGAAAATCAATAGCAGCAAACTTAATTAAACACAGTCTGAAGTTCTGTGTGCTCCCAAACTGGCATAGAAAACATGTCTCTAGACCCTGCATTTCAGAGGCAGGTGCTTTGTAGATAGGGGAATGCAGGCTGTTAGCTTATACACTATCTGTGCTGAACGGTGAACAGGAGGGTTCATCCTCTGCAGTGTGACAGGTCTGTTCAGAGCTCTTTGAGGTTTTAGCAGGAGATTATATACTCATGGGCCTGCTCCTGTGGAGTTCCTCAGGGGCAGAATCAGCCTCCTGCCTGCTGCCCATGTCCTGCATCCTGAGCACATCACAGTCAACTTTCTGTTTCATGGCATTGCCAAGTATGATAATAGGTAGCCACAGGTAAAAGCAAACAAACAAACACGATCGAGTAAACAATACCTCACAGCAAAAGCACCTCAAAGGAAATCTCCAGGTAGGACATCAGAAAGTTAAAGGCATCAAAATCAAAACTCCAGCTTCACTAGCTTAATCCCTGGCAGGATCTGAAATGCTCATACGCAGCCCTGCTGCTGCCGGAAAACATTTAAGAGTCTCCTACAATAGAGTTACTGCCCAGCACAAAGAAAAAGACATTTCACACCAATTCCTGTAAGTCACCATTTGTTGCAGCTACACGCGGGCACCCCGCACGCAGTTCTCCCCCAGTGCCACTGCGCAGCGCGTACCGTTGGGATGCGGGACCGCGCTCCCCTGCAGCCCAGCCCAGCCCGCACCTACCCGCCGAGAGACTGAACTCCAAACCCGGCGCAGGCAACCAACATCTGCAAGAAGCAGTCACTCGAGATGCAGGAAAAAGCCAGGGAAAATAAACAAATAAGCAAATAAAATACAAACATCAAAGAAAGAAAAGGAGCGCTTACTTGCCTGTACACGACCGCCGGGCGACCTCCTCTCAGCTGGTGAAACGGGGTGCCGCCGCTCGTCCTCCTCGGACCGCTCCGTGCTATTTCCAAAATATTTCCCCCGGGCTCCGGCACATCTCCGGGCTCACTCGGAGCGCGCAGAGAGCCCGTCCGCCTCGCCCCCGAGCCCGGTGCCCATGGTGCCAGCCGCAGCCCCGGCCACTCGCGCCCCTTCCCTCCGGCGCTCCCTCGGGGGCTAACACGGCATCGCACCGAGCTGCCGCCGCGGGCTCCAACTCCGCCGCCGAGCAGAGGGGCAACGAGGGGCTCCCCGCGCCCTTCCCGGAGACGGAGCGGGGGCGCCGGGCGGGGGAGCGCAGGGAGGCAGCGCTGCCCCTCCGCGGCGGCGAGCGGCCAGGCGAGGCGAGGCGAGGAAAGGCGAGGCGGCGCGCCGCCGCCACCGCGGCCGCAGCCCGCCGCGGCGATGCCGGCCCCGCCCGGGACCCTCGCCCGCAGCTCCCGGGGCGCTTTGTGACGCCGCCCCACCTCTGTGACGCGCGGCCCTCCCCCGGGCCGGCCCCCGTGGTGGAGCTGGAGCTGCCGGGACGCGTGGAAGCCGCGCGCAGTGCTCGGAGAGAGGGTGCTGCCCACCTCCCGCCTGCCCGCTTCAAACTTCCCGTGCAGTTTCTCCTAAGCAGGTACAGAGCGCCCGCTTGCCGGAGAGAAAACACATCAATCCCCATCTCAGTGTTGTGCTGGGCTTATGAATCTCACAGAGTCGCAGTCGGCCCGGTGACATCCCCGCTCACCGGAGTCAGCCTCTGCCTCACGGCCCCCGCATAGAGCTCAACGCGGGGCGGCTGCCGCACACGCTCCAGGGGCGGAGGCGGCACAAATAAACCCTGGGAGAGAGACACGGAACCCGGGGGAAGTTGCCTCTGCTTGCTGGCTGCGGGCGCGGGGGAGGAATCGCGGCGCCGCCCCTCCGCGGTTTGGAGCCTAGGCGGCCGTCGGGGGTCTCTGCCAGGCGGGGTGGTGAGGGCAGCTGTGGCCATATCCGCGTCCACGTGTTGAGCTGGAGCCGAGAGGAGGGTGGTCAAAATTTGAAGCCGGGTAAACGGAGCTTAAGCGTAGTTTTTCCGCAGCTGATCTGCTCGCCCTTTTCGACTCAGCTTGTTTCTTAGGCACTGTGGAATAAAAAGCAATTCCTTTAGGAATCTTGTGGTGGTCTTTTTCCACAGAGCTGGTGCGAATAAAAATGTTTGTGTTCCTTATGAATCGCTTTTATAAATATTAACTTCAATAAAGTGCAGTGAGCCATTGAGGGGGAAAAGGATTTTAAAAGCTTCGTGCAGGATACATGCAGATAATAGAGTTGCTCTGGAGAATGTAGTTAAGTGTTGACTTGATAAATGCATGAGAATATGCAGTGATAGGTTTCACGCCTAATTGAACAGATTTGTACTTCAGTTCTCATCTAGAGATACAGATCCTTATTTTTTCCTCTTTCTTAATACTGATTGATGTTAACAGAGTTCTTGATAGCTACGAGCCAACCAAGTTATCTGCCCTACTGTGGCTCTGCTGAAAGATTGAGTGGTGTGAACTGACAGTTCTCCTGACAAGACTGGAAAGAAATGACTACAACAATACATATATTAGAGTTGGGATAATTTAAACACATATCTTAGAATTGAAATAACTGAAATGTAATTGATTGAAAACTCTTCCATGCCAAACACAGAAGCAGAACTGTAACCCTCTGCTCACACACTGTGGAGATGATCAGAACAGCACAGTGCTTAAGCCAAGTGAGTGTTAACTAACAGAACCAGTCCCACGCTCAATTTCCAATTCCTTCTTCCTGAAGACCCATCTCTTGTCCATGTCACAATGGAGAGTAAGATAGTCTTTGTAAGCAAGAAAGATCCATTTTTTACAAGAGAACGGTGTTAAAATTGTCATCGCCAATATCTTTCAAATTCTTCCTATGTTTATTAGAGCACATATGTGCCAGCTACAACTTTTTGCAGTTGGTATGTGCTAAAGATGAACTCTAACAAACCGCATGAACAGTGGGCATTTTTTAGTCATTGTAAAGCTGATGGCACATGATTGTATGAAATATGTGTGGCTGTCAGTTTTACACAAGATTAAAAAGTTAGGTTTGTATTGCATTGTTGCTTCAGGCAGTGCAAACACAAGGCAGAATACTTACATCAGCAGAAAGCATATTTCAGGACAAGAGCATGATTGAACATTAAAAATCAGAGTGGGTGAGCCAGAATTGCTTTTGTGTCATCTGGGTGATTTTCATTAAGAAGTGTTGGATAACAAGCTGGTAGTGGGCTGCCATCTGTGGTAGATTCTGCAGCATTAGCAAACTGACACCACTCAAGTTCCTAGCATGGATGGAGTGACAAAAGAGAAGCAGTGTTAAAAGATGGAGTGGGGGTTAAGCATGAAGATGAGAGGAGGGTGGTCAAAATTTGAAGCCAGGTAAATGGAGCTGTTTAAAAAAGAAAAAAAAAAAAAAAAGAGGGAATGGAAGTAAGAATGTCACCCAACAAGAAAGCAAATTATATCCTCTGTTAAATTATATAGACTATCTACGAGAGATCATTTATCCTCTTTTCATTTAGCAACATTATTACAGCACCCAATCTTTTTATTTTTTTTTCCCTAGTTAAAGTATACTACACTTTGATTGTAGGTGGTTATTCTTACATTTTCCAATCAGCACTGGTGCATATGGCCATCAGCACCTTACTGGGGAAGGTCTGAAATTCAAAGAGGTGAAAACTAAGACTTTTGAAAAAGTGCAGGGGGAAAAACTACTCTACTGATGGAAAGTTAAGAGGAACATATATGAAAAGATGTTGTAGATGATTTGAAGAGTGATGGGAAGGCCTTTGTATCCAAAATCACTGCAGCAGTTTGTTTTCACTCACGTAGCAGGTCTCAGCACATCTGAACATCACAGTTACCTATTCTTTCCTTGACAGAGCCTAGTTCATTGCTAATTTGAAGTCATCAGCAATATCAAATACACTAGTCTGCAAATGAAGGCATAAAATAAGGCATGGTTGATCTTCATTGACAAATACTCTTTTAGAATTACAAAGATGCATTTTTAGTTCTTAGATAATAACAAATCTTGTTCCTGTGAAAATATTAAAAGGACATGATCAGTCTGTGAACTGACCTTCTTAAGCAGAATATCAAACCAAAGGAAGTTAAAGTCTCAGTACTGATGGGGTTTTTGTGGACTTATCAGAACAGAATTAATTTCTTTTCAATACTCCCTTTTGAAAAAGAGCAAGCAGAAATGCAAATGTAACTCTCACAGCAGGTATCGCAGGTTGGATAATAAGAAGGTCACAAAGTCATCTATGAGCATCTAACTCTTGCTGCTTCCAATACTGAAATATAAATGCCCATTTTCTGATGACCTTCTATTATTTTTCATTTATGTTCACAGACTTGTAACAATCCACACAACTGAGTCCAGAAAAGTTTGTGTACTTTCTTGTTTCCCCACATCTAGACTAAAATAAAATTCAAGCTTGTTTTACCGGTATTTGGCACACTTATATAAAATAATGTGTCATTTGTCACCATGGCTTGTAATCCGAAAAATCTGACTGGCGAAATGATGGAAACCAAAATAGCCATTACAGTCTGTGGGTGGCTAAAAAAGCTGCAGCTATATTCCACAACATTCCTCCACTGCCATGATTTGTTTCTGGAGAGCTCATGACAGTCCGTTTGAAACTCACAGAGACCCAAAAAGAGACATGGGGGCTTGTCCAGGATGGAACTAAATATACTCATACTTGCAGATTTAAATCACTTGTTTCACATGTAAACAGGATATTCGCAGTTCTATGAATTCTATGTGAATTTTACTTTGAAATTCTAAGATTTTCAAATCATCTCAAAGCTTGCAGAATTTAGACCCATCTACATTGAAATTATACAGCAGAGAGCCTCAAGGAAGCTACAGAGTTAAACCTTCCCTAATCCAAAATCTTGCATGCAGCCTGTACATCATCTTCAGTACTGCTGTTATTTATGCCAGTCTATAACTGGTTTGCATCTCATTGACGTGTATTTTTAATCTGTAAAGTAATTTAGATGAAATTATAAGAAAATATTTTAACTCGTTTCATTGAAATTATCTGTGTTATCTGCCTTAGTAATTAATTTATTGAAATCAGTTACCATGAATTAGAAAAAGACAAGTAACAAATTGCAGGCTATAAATAGCATAATCTAAGAAAATAATCAACTAATTTTTTTCTGTATTATCTTCACTAAAAAAGCATGTGTTTTTATGCACAAATAATCATTTTTCTATTCTAAATAAAGATAAAATTGCCCTCCATATGTTTATAAATAAATTTTACACATTACAATGTTCAAAACATTTTTTCCCTTGGGAAATCAAATAGGTGATAAAAGACCAATATCGTTCAAAAATAACTAGCTAAAAGGCTGAGGCATTTATAAGTCTTCATGAAAAAGCTGAAAAAATAACTGAGTATATAGAAGAATTTATTCAACTTCACCATTTTTTTTGAGGTGGTATAGGACCTCAAAAAAATATGGGACGATGGAATTCAAATACAAAATGTCATCTTCAAATGGTGTCATTGATTATATTATTTTAAAATATATGTGGGTACAGCTAAAAAAATACTGCTGTGTTCCTGTAATTAAAGATCATTTGCACGTACTTATTCAAGACCATTTGTGTTGGAGTAAGGCTGTTACAGATAGTCCCTTGCAGATGGGTGGTAGAACTCAGTCATGCCCAAGTGTTCTGTGGAAGAATGGGGAGCGCAATGACTATTTAATCAGAAATGCTTCCAGACAGCTGGGTAGTCTGTTCACACTCACTCTTTGCTCCCAGTCAGATAGACAAACATCAGCTGCTTCTGTGGCTACAAAAGAAATGGGATATGGTGCTGTTTATGGATGAAGGAGGCAAGCTCCTGGCACAGAGAGATGTGGGTCAGATGGAGGGCATGGTGATGGTGGTTTGACTGTTGGGCTACATGATCTACGTGGTCTTTTCCAACCTTAATGACTCTATGATTTTATGATTCTGTGATGTGTGACCTAATGTTTTCTCACATCACTCTCACTGGCCCTGTTTTCTAGGGCTCAATGCACTTGGACTCTTCTCAGCCCCCACCTAATTCTATGCAGTTCTTTCTCTCTTTTCAGCACAGCCTGCCTTACCTCTAGGCCATCTTGATTAGCTGTCTCTCAGGAATTGCATTGTTTGTCACTTGGTTAGGACATGCATCTTCAAGGATAGTGCCAGGGTCCTGCAAAGACTCCCTGAGGGCCAGACCACTATAGTGACAAGGTCATATCCTAGGCTAAGATGGGAAGACAACTGATAGATCAGAGTCCAGTCCTGTGAGTTTCACAGCTGGGCCTGGGCACAGTTATGAGAGAACTGCAGACAGGTCAATTTACAGTGTGTACTTTTATTTTATGTGGTTCTGGGCCTTTGGGCAGAAGTGAAACAGGGGGCCCAAAGTAAACTGTAAAGGAATTGAATGGTCAGGTAGTGCCCTCAGGGCCTCCTAGTTCATACAAATAGGAAATATACTGCAAAAATTTTCAGTCATGTGTATGAGTGCCAGATTATCACTCATTACAAAAACATGAAGATACTGATCTGAAGCTCCAGCTCTGATGCAGCATTTCCCTGGAGTTGTTGATTCGAGGGCAAAGTAAGCCCTTGTGCAATTGCAGTACTGTTTTTCTCATAGTTTTAAAAAACACCCACACCATCTTATTCAGAAATCGTGAAAGGAGTACTATTTTATTAGTATAAGAAACTCTTGAACAAAGTGGTTCTCATTTTTATACAAGGAAAAACATTTTTACATGGTACCTTTGAAGTGTTCCTTTCAAGATGCAATCAGCAGCAACGATACCAAGGAATCAGTTCAGACCATCCACCTCCACTTGTCTTTCACAGTAATAATCGGTCTTCTAAGTATTACATCTCTATAAATATTACATCTTTCTAAAATCCATTTTATTTTTTTTCACAGAAGTAGAATGAAGGAGGGGATAACCTTGGAAGTTTTCTTTTCAGTGTTATGTAGGAGATCTATTAAAACTTAGAGTGACTTCTGCATTATCTTAGTTCCGGATCAGAGCTACAGTCTTTCTGCCTGCGTTATCCTGCCCTTTCCTGAAGGGAACTCTACTAACCAGGGGTAAAACTATAGTAGCACATACAAGCAGAGTGAACGAAATTATTGTCTGAATACAAATTTAACCAACCATTTTAGCAACTCAGGTAATATAATTGCCCAATTACTTAGAAGTTATTTATGTTAGAAAAAAAAATTGGAATTAGGACTTAAAATCGTGATACTACAGTTAATATTCTACTTTCTCTAGAAACAACACATATCTAATTTTCTGTCTTAAGTAATTAGTATGTTGATTTCAAGTTATTAGCTTCCGTATGAATTTCAGTTGTGTGACTTACACAGATTTTACTGAATTGTACTTAGTAGCTATTCATTAGTTCATAAAGACACTTTCCTTTGTTACAAATGTTCATGTAAAAAGAAAACATTTATTCCCTTCTGAACACTTTTAATTATTTTAGTTGACTTTTGCTATCATAATGAAATGTTAACTGAGGAAAAATAAGTACTATTTAAATAAATTATATCAAAATGTTTATTGTTTTCAGAAGAGTAAATTGACTGGAGTTTGATCCTTTTTCTCCCTTAGTCAGCTCTCAAAAATGCTTTTATATTATCTAGAGATGGGATGAAAATCACCCTAATTTAATACATACTCATGTATTAATTACAGCTTGTTCACAGTGAAAACAAACCACTTTTCTGTGTGCAACAGTTAGACATTTTACTTTGCACAGGTTAATTAGCCTTCAACATGGGACTCAGCTTTAAAAAAAACAAAAACAAACAAAAAAAAACCAGAAAGTAAAGATGTATTTCAAAGGAATCTTATTTTTCTATGCAGATCTTACCAAGTATAAATGGGTCAGATGTCTGTTGGAAACTTACAAAATCCTTAGGAAAGGATCATGGGTAGTGTTGCATGGCTATGAAATGAATACGGATTTGTATTTTCTTCCCAAGAGTAACCAGGTAGTTAGATTTTATTCCTGTATTTTTATAAACATTTTAAGGAGATGTTAACTCTGTACTTTGCTTAATTCTTAGCAGAAAATACTTGAAGGTGATGTTAAGGTTTATTTTCCACTACTGATTAATAACTTAAAAGAAACAAACATGAAATCCTGGCATTTGCATAACAGTTGATTAAAAGGTAGCAGGATTTTAAATATATGCAATACATTCATTTTGTAAATTAAATTGTTGCAAAATTTATGAGTTATATCAGACCAAAAGTGGGGGGATTGGTCACTCTTTTTTTTTTTTTTTTTAATGCTGTGTTGCTGATGTATTGATGAAAATAAATGAAAACAAAACCATAAAGTATTTCAATATTTTCCAGAGAATTAAAAAAAAAAAAAAGAAAACCAACTTCCTTTAAATTCAGTCAAGACCTTTATAATGTTTTCTCCTTTTACTCAGTACATTAAAATTAGAAGCTATTCCACACCACAAAAATCTGCATTTCCTATTTCAGTCACAGCAGTTCATTCCTATGCTTGCTTCAAAACACAATTTCTTCAAGCTGACTTGATTCCTCTGTGGCTCCCCACCAAAGTACTGTTGATACATTGGCTTTTCAACAATGGGAGCATTCTATGCGGGAAAAGAAAATCCGACTAATTCTATATATAACAGAAAATCTATGTACTCTTCATGCAAAGCTGCTTTGACTGATCGCCATCTGAATCCAAGCTAGTATTGATGGGTGCTGATATACATGAAAGCTTCTCTGTGCCCTTGTATCAAACTGAAGCCTGGAACGATCCGTTGCTGCAGCTACAGCCCAGGAGTTGATGTACAGCTGCCAAAAGATAAATCATTTACTTTCAACACCTGTGCTGCCTACTTCCTAGAAGTTTTACATTAGCATGCTGGCTCCCTGTCTGAAGAGAAAAGGCTATTTACCTGAAGCCATTTGAGGGATAAAAAGACATATTCTGACAAACTGAAATACTCAGAAAAAAAAAAAAAAAAAGTCAAATCTGGAACATGGCAATTCTCATTATAAATCTTATTTCTGATAAAAAGAGAAGGATTCAAAGAGCTGACACATACATACATAAGATATTCTTGCTCTTCTGGTACATCAGGCAAAAGGTTGTGTCTGGCCCTTATGAATCTCTTATCTACATTTTGATTTTTGCTTGTGGCTTACCATTCTCAAAATGGATTAACGCTCCTGAATCATGGGGAAGAATAACCTAGGAGATACTCCACAGTCTTTTGTAATTAAGAGCAATATTAAAACTACAACCCAGGCATGAAGATCCTGTGGAGAGACTGAAGGCTGACACTTGGAGCTGAACAGGATCTTACAAAACCTCTTACTTCGGTCTGGAAAACTGAGATTTATTCCCATCAAATTTGATATTCTAGTCTGGGCAGTAATCCAAGGTCTTTCATGAAAGCTGAGTTCCCTGAAACCTCCTTAATGTTGCTAGTTCTTAGACAATGGAGCTTAAAGTCTCAGGGCACTCTGAGATCTTTCAACTCTGAGCTATTCTCCTGTTACAGGCTTCACTAAGCTGCACACTTCTCAAGTAGTAACAGCTCACTACTGTTTTCAGTCTGATTTCTTTTGATACTGCATCCACTGAATCTCACCTGTCCACTGTTGATCATTCCAAATGTGTAAACAGTAATTTAAATGATACACCCAGCTTAGTGTCTGAGACACTAAGAAGGAAAGACCAAATTAGAGAGCTCTTCACAGAGCAAGAATTAACAATGATAATATTTTTAATGGCAGATAGCAAATGTTATAGGGAGCTATGTGTATGTATGCATATACACAATACAAGTTTCTGAAAATCAGCAGTCAAAGCTCCTATAATATTCTGGATACTGGAAAATACTGTAGCTGTGAAAGAACTCCAAAGAACTGAATGCTAAATTTTTAGTGATGATCTCACCGGGTGTCTTTAATTCAAATGTAAATAATGCATAACACCATTACATAAATGAATGTATACAACATAAAGCATATCAGAGATCCAAAGAAAAGATTTTGTGTTTCAGTAGTCATAACATGAGAGTGAATTTATGTATTGTACTGTGAATGTATCTGCATATGTTTTCCAAAAAACCAAAGTGCCACATAGAGCAAATGAAGCTGGAAATATACCGAATGTGTGGAGTTTTGGTAAGGAAGTTTGTTTTTAAGTAAAAAGAAAAAATAGATTTGTGATTTTTATGAGCGTGTTCTTTAAAAACACAGTCAATCTTACCCATATGTTCTGGTGGACAGTTCTCAGCATTTGTGAAGAACATATTTCATTGCATATTGCAATTGAGACTTCTTTAAGTACTAGCAATATACTAATAAATAACAATAAAAATAAAAATAAAAATAAAAATAAAAATAAAAATAAAAATAAAAATAAAAATAAAAATAAAAAAAGGAGGTAAAACTATACTCATTCTTTTGAAACTCCCATTTACCTGTTTCTTATGCATTTCTAACAACATGCTTGTATTTATACAAAGGCTTTTGAAAGCAATGTCTGATCATCATAAGCTTGACAGTGATACAGTTATGCTTAGAT
This sequence comes from Centrocercus urophasianus, assembly GCF_019232065.1. Taxonomy (NCBI): domain Eukaryota; kingdom Metazoa; phylum Chordata; class Aves; order Galliformes; family Phasianidae; genus Centrocercus; species Centrocercus urophasianus. The sequence continues at coordinate 38,905,824 of NW_024884253.1, forward strand.
GAATGTTAGGTGAGAATTAATCCCTTCAGATGGCACACTGGACAATCATTTTGGATTGTCATTCCACATTTTTACTGTGTAGTTCATAAATCAATCCCACCTAATCTATTTAAGCAACAACACTTTCAGTTTTTTTCCCATGGCAAAATCCAATCACTGCTGTTCCTTTAAATTAGTGCTATATAGGAAAGGCTGCTTCTATCAGTTAGAAAATTTATGAGAAAGTCATTCAGGTTTCTTAAAGAGCTCCCCATAATAAAGCAGCACTGAAAGAAACAATACTTGTTCTAGTTTTAATTCAACAACAGTTAAGACCGACTAAATAAAAGAAACTCTGTTCCATCAGTGTGTGTGAATTAGAATGTAGAAATTACTGTATTAATATCTTTTTGCCAGTGTTAGAAGTTGAGAGGAAAGCCGGTATTTTTTTCTATGATTTTGTCTCAAAGACTTATAAAGTCAATGGAAAGATTCTTTATCTGCTCATACTTAGTTGCCTGATGGCCTGGATGAGGGAAATATTAGTTTACTGATCTTTTCAGTCTGGGAATGGAAAACTTGGCCCCATGTTATAAGGAAGAGGGGATTAGCAACAATCCCTCACCTCTCATGCCATTTTCCTGATTAAAAGCAACAGACTTCTTCCTGAATCAAAAAGATCACATTTTCTAGTCAAAATGAACATTTCAAAAGAATTTCAATTAACAAAAATGTCCAAAAGGTTTTGCTTTTGTTCTGCAGCGGAATGGAAACAAATCCCCAAATCTCAGAAGTTGCTGCGAAACAGAAATGTTGTCAGCTCTGCTATTACCCACAGAGGGCTTTGGATCAGACCCATTATCCCTTTAATCTCTTTATGTCTCTCCCATGAGCAGAGGACAAAAATGAAAAAGGAAAGCCCTGTGCATCAGTGACCTAGATCAGACTTCTGAGTTAGCAGCTAGAACAGTAAAAAATCACTGCTCGAGTCCTCCTTCCACCAAAAGGCTGTGCTCTGTTCTATCAGTAGATAAAAGAAAAGAAAATGCACAAGGAAAGCAAGTAGCCAACTACAAGCTGAAAGCACTAATTCTATCTCCTATCTCCCAGTATTTTTTTCTAAAAATCTACTGCAAAGAATTAAAACAATGTAAAAGTCTACTGATGTCTGCTTTGGAACCACTTGTGAGAGTAAGGAATATCATTGTCCTTCAAAGTGGAACAGTGCTGGTTAACTTCCTGCCAGGCTCACAGCCACTACAGCTGTTCCTGTAATTTACTGCCTTAGTTCCATTGGCTTCTGCGTGGGAAACACTGATAAATATGTATGGGAACTGACAGATGTCTAGCACTTTGTGACACTTTTCATTCTTAAGGATCTTAAAATAATTTGCACATCTTTGCTGCACACATGCATGTATTTAGGCATTGGTGATGGTGGCTGTGGCTGTTTAGAATGCCTGTTATTTTTGGTACGTATAGTTAGCACTGTAACAATTCTTTAAGTTTAGCAGATTAAGCACTCCTGGATTGCACACAGGAAAGGTTGGCAAGTATTGTTAATGACAGCTATGCATTTATTAATTTGATATTTGAATAGCCTCAGAAAAAGGGATATAAATGACTATTGCAGGAAACCAGAAAATTTGCTGCAGACATTGTGATAATAACAAATAACATCTTTGTCATCTGTTTGCATAACATGTAAAACAGTGACTCTCTCAGTGTTCATCCTTAGACAAAGGAATTGGATGTGCAGAGTACTCCAGAGCTGTATTTTCATGCTCTATTTAAAATATAATATAAATAATCTCATCTCTTGATGCATGTGCTTCAAAATACTAACAAAATTAAAGTTGTCCCACTCTTGTGCCTGGAAGAGTATTTATTCTTCAGATGTCATCAGTGATATCCCCCCCAATCCCACAAATGAGAAAATAGCCAACGTTGCCAGGCTCTTTGGAAAGGTAGCAAATCTGAATACAATTGAAGTCTCAATGTGGGTAAGTATTTTGCTAATTAGAAAGTAAAATGAGATAATGAAACAAATAATTCAGTATCTGTAGGCATAATAGGAGTAATAAATAAATACTATCACCAACAAAAAAATGTGCTCTTTTGATTATGCACATTACTCACAGCTCTTAGCAATACATGTGCTATCAGAGAACTTTTTTTCTAATGAGGAATATTTGTCTGTAATGTTATAAAAACCAGTCAAGGCATGCATATACAGATAGTCATGCACACAGGCACATCTCTACACTCTAATGCACACAGAGACAAAAATGTCTTAGAATTACATATTAACCCCACACATGTATAAAGCCTCTTGCAGCCTTTGAAAAAATATCCCCCATACTGTCGTACTTAGGAGTTATCTCAGTTATCCTGAAGTTGTGCTGACAGAAAATGAGATGACCAAACCCCCTGACTCTTGATTTTACTGCTTTCTGGTTTAACCTTGTAAAATGGAAGCTGCAGTTAAAAGTTTCACTGTTTCTATTTCTTTAAAGAAAGAAAAATGCCTCAGCAGTACTGCTGTCAAGAGTGCTGTAGCAAGTGCACTTAGGCTACGTCTAGACAGCACAGCAGATGAGCATCCTGGCATGCCTGGGGTGCTGGTCCTCACACATCCCAATCACAGTTGTGTGATGCTGCTCCTCCATGGTCACATCACTCACCTTGCCACCCGTGGAGATAAGTAGGGAAGGGAAACAAGGAGAATAAGGTGATGGTGCACTTCTGGGTTTGGTTCTGATGCTTTCTGGGCTCCTGCAGTGCAAGTACAGTCTTGGAGATTCTCTCAATGTCCACTGAAGTCAATGGGATCTCAAATGCTCCATATCACAACAGAGGTTCTAGAAAGAAAAACAGTAACAATGTTTAACTGAGAAAAAAATATTGAATAACCACAAGTACTCAGATGAGAAATAATAACCGGTTTTGGAATGAAAAAACACACCTTTCTATAGGATCTTCCTCCTTTACATTTTTATTAGGATTTAACGAAATCTTAAAGAAACAGTCCTACTAGCCCTTACTGACAGATGTCATTTTAAATACATGTGATTCCATTTCTGAAACATGACTCATCATTAAGATGGGAATAGACCCCAATATTTGTAGGATTTGAAACAAGAATGACTACTTTCCTGCCAGTAAAAATGGCAAATTGCCATCAGAGGAAGTAACCTGTTTGAGGTACCAAATGGTTCACTTTCAAAGCAGAATATAATTATCTCACAGTCACTTGCGAATTTTTGGCTCAAAGTAAAACCAGAAGTGCATATACAAAGTTGGATTAAATATGCATAAGAGCTTACAATGTGAAAAAACATTCATCACACCAACCCATCTTGCCAACATCATTTTTTTGGTTTTAGCACATAAACATAGCTGGCAGATCAGAAGACAGTCTGGTATCAAGACCAGCAAGAACTTTACTGCCCAGTGAAAAGAAGACATAAAAGAATAATCCCATTAAGATTATAGGGAATAATGTTATTTCTCAAAATCTGTGGAGAGTTTGGGAGAGCAATAATTATTTAACTGCAAAAGCCATATTATTTTCAACTGTAGCTGCATTTGACATACCTAACTTTAAAAGCAAAATGCCTCAGCAGCAGACTCTCTTATTTTCTTCATTATGTTAGAAAAGGTAACTCACAGTTTACTGTGCAAAATTTGGTTCTCTTATTTTCATAAATATAAATACCATTAATGGTCAGTAGACCAGAAGCCCACCTCCCTGTTCTTAGATCAGGGCTGATATTAGGAAGAGAGTACAAATAAATATAATTTTATACTATTAAATGTATCTGTTATATATGGTTTTTAGACAAAAGTATTTGAATGCCGTCTGTGTAAAGAAAGGCAAACGTAATTAAATCTAAGCTGAAAAGATCTTTGTCATGTTTACAAAAGCTATAACTTGGGAAAGAATCAATTTTTCAAATTGCCAAAGGATGTGAAAAACTTTACTGCAAGGCAAAGTACTTAATCTCTCACATTCCAGAGAGAACCCTGATTTAGAGGTGGTTAACTATGCTGGATGACTTCTTCAAGCCTGAAGTGCTATCTCAGGTCTGACAAACTTCAGCCAGTGATGGTGATATGATCTGAGATGATCTGATAAACTGATATAAAACACTTAGAGAATTCAAAGCCAGGCCTTCCTTATTTTCCTCTTAACAGTAGAGGGTTGTGAATGCAGTTATTTTTACCCCTGTAAAGGAAACCAGTTCACCAGGATGTTAGAACTAACAGATTCAGCCTCATGACAGTTATGGCACTTATGCCCTATATGTGCAGAAGCAGATAACCATGATAGCGTGCATCAATATGTGATTATTGTTACAGTGAATGTCCTTGTCTCATAGCCATTTTAATATAAACACTTACCAAAAAGTGCCATACTTACGCTATAAAAATTTATCTTCAATGAACACTTTTTTAATTATTATTATTTATTTTAGCATTCACAGATATATTTCATAGCTAGCTGTTGGAAAATTCAATTCTGTTTTGATCATTTGTGTGACATTCCATGATACTGCCTGCTAACAATGAAAATAGCTCACATTTATCATGGTCTTCCAAACAAATTAACAAAAATGCTGAAGTAGTGGAAATCAGTGCTTTTTCCAGGAACATTTAAGAATGCTTGTCATGCATTTAGTTTGCATTTCTACCACATGAGGGTCTGGAAATTGTGTTGGCAAGTGTGGATGTGATCTACTTCTGTTTATAGATTCTCAAAAAGACATCTTTAGATGAAGGTAATAAGTGTCCTTGAAAATACATAGTTTTAAGCAGAAAGATTGATTAGAAATGTTGACTTCTACAAGCAAGCAAAAAGCAACGAGGTTGAGTCATTGATTTTAATTTTAGCTCAGTCTTGCTAGCTGTGAAAGGCAAGAGGACCTTTTGCAAGCAGAAAGGGTGGGTAGAAATAGAAGAAATGAAGCACTCTCTGAAGAACTGAAATACAAATATGCTTCTGAACCTAATACATACCAAAAATGAGAGCCAACTAGCAGAAAAGGTAAGGTAATATAATGTGATATTGAAAATAACATAGGATGAAAATACCTTGAATACTGGTAGTTTAGATAATTTTTTAAGCCTATGTTTCTCATTTTGTATAACTTCTTATCACCTATTTACCTTTCCCCTTCCTTTTGTGCTCTTTTTCTATCCTTGGTTTGTTTCTCTTTTTCTATCTGGTCTCGGGTTAGTCTTTTGGCACTTCGCACAACTTCACACCTTTCTTGAAATCTTACAATAGCAATGAAGATGAGAGAATGCATTGAAATGTAAAAGTAAATACATATATTTTTTTTTCTTTTACAGATAGTTAATAACTGATAGGTAATGGGGGGGCACGTACTAACAAATTGAAGTCAGCTGGCCTCCAGTGAGTCTGGATTTAGCTCTGATGGCTGGATGTTTGTTTTTGTTTGTTTGTTTGTTTTGTTAACATATTTCCTGTTAAAAATTGTATAAGTCATCTCATTTTGTAGCTTGAAATTACAATATTCTGCAAGACACCTTCCTACTTAGCAAACACAGCTAGAAGTGCTGTTTTGTCCTGTCTCTGCAGAGCTAGCAACAGGACAGGAGATACCACAAATTTAAATGCAAGTATCTTTTCATCTCCAGTCTGAATATGCTGTATTAATCTTTAAATTAACTATTAGTTTAAAAAAAAATAAAACCAGACAGTTATACTGGTATAATGACAGAGCCTATGAAGTCTGGAGGGACTAATAACTGAGACATGACCTTCATTCGAGCTTCCTTTCTTTGCGGTAGAATGTATTATTGCAATAGCTTTGTCTCTGTATTTTTGAGCAGTGGCTTACACTACCTCAGTGAGAAATGCACTATTTTGAATCATTTCCACCACTTTTACTATTTTAGGCTGTATGCACACTACAAGTTGCTTAGCAGTCCAGCTCTTTCTTGGGCCCTGGACTAAAGAGTATTCACAAGGAACATACACTAGTTCACTTTCAGGCTCTGTTTTGATATGAAGGAACAGTTACTATTAAAAAAAAAATAAAAAATCCAAGCTTGGGCATGGTCCAGGAGGTACCTTTCAATCAGCATTTCAGAAAACGATGACACAGGCGCAGCTGCCTTGGCTCTGTGGTTTGCTCAAACACGATTTGAATGGGCTGTGCATCCCTGCAGTGGTCTCATGCCAAACTCTACCTGCATGGCACCTGCTGTGTGTTCACAATTGAAGTTCACAGTATTAAAAACGGTGTGCTTTGGGCAGTAAAGTGCATCTCACATTGTTTGTCACATTTCAAACTGGAATAAAAAGCACACAAATAAAGATAATGATGTCACAGCATGAGAACGTCAGTCCTTAAGGCCTCCAGAAGAAACAGAGAGTTTCACAGTTTAAATGCAGTTTCTAGCCTGCACAACCTGATTGAGGGTGTTTGGCTATGCACGCCTTTTAGGATATGACTGCAAAAGATTGTTCTCAAAAGACCCTGGTGGCATTCTATAAATGCACAATTAACAGCTCAGCTACCCTTTACTTAGATCACAAAGCAGTATATTGTACATCTCTGTTTGGTTCTCTTAATATGTGAAATATGTGAAATAATAATAAAAATGTAAAAGAAAATCTTGCTTATTTTCCCTGTGCTTGTGTGCAGAATATACATACCAGCTCAGACGCTCCCATATTGCCTTCAACCATGGTCTTCAAGGAGTGTTTTGCTCTTTTGGCACAGGTTTCACTATGGCTGGAATAATGCAACAAGTGTATTCACAATTGAGCACACTGAATTACTTCCCCCAAAAAGTATGTTTTTATTTAAATATCTCACTGCAGCAACTGAATATATGGTTGTTCATGCCCAGCCATCTCTTTACTTAAATAACTAGACTACTAGGACTCTTTAGTAGCATTAATTGTTTACTATCCTTTGCTCCCCCCTAAGTGACCATATGTATATATTGTACTTAATATTCATAATGTTATGACCTTAGCTCAATTACATACTATTACATAGCAGATGACAAGGCTGGACTTTGCTGAAGTCTACAGCTACTTGAGGTCTACATCTATACGCCCCATAGAGCAGGATAAATACAATCCTAACAACCAGTGCCTTCCACTCTAAGCTTTAGATCCAAGTCCCAGTTGGATCCCGTATTTTGAGCCATAGATTTCTGTTTTGCTGCTGTTGTTATTGTTCTGTTTAATTCTTATCCTAAGTGCATGGCTTGACCTGACTATCACAGGTAGGGAATGTCTGCAGCTCAGAGCTGTCAGTTCTTGGCTGCCCTGAGTATTTAGCAATTTGCATTTAATTTATGCACCAAGAATCAGAGGAGAAGTAATTTTGAAAATGTAAGCTTCAACCTCAAATACTTTCTTATAAAATACATTAGAGCCACTCAATAGAGTACATCAACTGCTTTTAAATCATAAATTATTAAAAGCTTCAGGTGAATCAGGGTAATTCACCCTTTTCACAACTACATAGTTAACTTTTCAAAATACGTTGAACGTATTTCAATTGGACTGACTATAGTAATGCCTGAGGCTTCAATAAGAATTCACAACTACAAGACATGAGTGACACTGATGAATTCACTGAATGACAGGCTGAAATGAAGAACAGAGGTGAAATTTCAAAATGTGAAAGGTTTCCAAATTTGTGTCCGTGTCTATTAATTTATCAGTGGATAAAAATAAATAGTTTCAGGAATGATGCAGGAAGAGTTCATCTTCTTATCCCCAAGGGTAAAGCAGAATCTTCAGAAATCCAGAAAAGAAAACAATTATATCTATCAGCTCCACTGGATGGTCAAGTATGTGACATTTCCACATAATCTCTGCTGAGTGTCTGTGGAACATGATTTTTAATCCTATTGCAGGAATAAGTCACTGAAAGTAAATTCTTGAAACTGATTATTATTGTTAATCCTACTCTCCTCAACTTCCCTTTGTTTTACATCTGTAATCTTCCATGGAATTAAATGTTTGAGGACTTGTATCCAGTATGCATACTTTGGAATGTATCTAAGTGTGTCATTAATGGAAAAATTAAATAACTGTACATAATTTAATTTTGATAAGTGAAGGGGAGAGATTACATTCAGATAAACAAGAAAGCAGTCATTTGTTCAACATAGCGAAATATTAAGGAGGAAAACAAAGTATCTTTTTAGAGTGGCTTCAGGCTATGTTAGGATGGAGATAAAAGTCTTTTGTTTAATTAAATATTCATGATTATATAAGTATATATTTTAACTGTCTTTTAAAATGATGAACAGAATAACATAAAAAATTATAAAGCTCTGAACAAAACCCCTGTGATGGTAATTCTATGTAGCACACCACCTCATAGCAAGCACAGCTTTTGTATAAGAGAATTTCATTTCAATTTATGGATAGTGTAGGTGTACACAAAACAACTTAAAAGTTACATTTTTGCTACTCTGTCAAAAAGGTTTAGAGAGAAAGTTCCCTCAGAGGAGATTTGCTTTAGACGTTTATATTTTCAATTATTCCCAGATTTTCAGCAAAGCATTAAAGTTCATTAGTGTGCTGAATTTTAATATATTCTACATCGTCACAAACTTCTCAGTTGTAAATGTTTATCTTCATTAATATTTCTAAGATACATTTGGAGATTCAACTATAAAAATGCATTAAACAATCAGAACCAATTCATCAGTAGCATCAATGCTTTCCTCTCCTCTCTTTATTCTCTCCTCCCCTCTCCCCTGCTCTTTTCCCCTCCCTGCACCTCCCCTCAAAATGGAGAGGAAGAGAGCCCTTCTGCTGAAATTTCAATCACATGATAATTTTCAAGATTTCTTTAAATAGTAGCTGTAAAGTGCAGCAAAAGATTTTCAGCTCACGTTACACTGAGATTTAATTTGATCAAGATTTATAATATGTTTGTAGTAATTATACGTTTAAAAACTGTGCATGGCCAACATTTAGTTACACATTATTCCTTATATTTTCATAAGTATTTTAAAACAAACATTATAAATTTTTCTATCTTAATGCACCTTTTTCTATCTGGTACTATTCAGAATAAACAGAATACACATCTTCCTTATTACATTGGATTTGCATTATATGAAGAATGGTAGTTCATGTGTAACAAGAATAAAATATGATTCTAAAAATTAGAATGCCTGTTGTTTCCAGAGTGGAGGTAAAAGAGATGTCATAAGATGAGCTACCCTAAAAACTACCAATATTCTGCCTTATAATTTTTTGTGTTAACTTTTAAATAGAAGATATTTTGAGTTTGTCAAACTTGCCAGTAGTATTACTCCCCTTTTTTATAACCGCAGTACTTTTGCAGGTATGAGATGTTTTGTGTTAATGACAGCTTAGCTATTTATCTGGAGCAAATCAGCCTTTTTCGTAGGCAAATTATCTGTTATCAATTTCTCTTTTGATTCCCAAGGCATCTTTTAGTAAGATAGTTTAGATACACCTACATGAATTTGTATTGTGAAGATGTGCACATTCTAATAAATATGTAGACATGAACTTGGTCATATCCAATTTCATCCAGCCAACATGTGGCTTCCTGATTTATCATAGTCATGTAGATAAATTCAGAGTGAGACATCTCCAAAAGACAATTAATCTTATCCACTATTAATACCTCCCTAGGGATGAGAGGAATCACACTGAAAAGGTCTATTCATCTCCATTGATGGAAGCCGCATCACTAGCACAGATTAGACAGCTAATTCTTAGGTGGTTAAAAGACTGAGTGAGGTTTATATCACCCCAGGTGATGAAATAGCACCGTAGGTCAATGTCTGAATCTTCTGTATTAAGTGGTAGCTACAACTCCTGCTGATTTTACTGTTTCTAATCAACAATTAAGTTGTTTCCATTCTAGTTCCATTCTAGTGCATCTGAGTAGGAAATTCGGTATTAGGCATATCTTCAACTGCAGCATTTCTTTTTCTCAAGGGTTTTTCATTATCCTTGCTGAACAGAAGAAAAAAGACTGTGCTAAACCTTTCTCCAGGCTTTGTCTTTACATCATTCCCTCTCCCATATACCAAGGTGATTTTAGATTATCCATCTTCCAACGCTAGAGTGAGGAATTAATCTAGATGTAAAGTAATACATCAGAACAGTCTGTGTTTCTTGATAAAAGGCCCTATAATTTCCTTAGCTGAACGGTTTGTATGTCTTTGACTTATTATTTGCCCAGACTACATGCTAGAAAATTGCAATATGAGTACTGGATTTTCCTCTTCTTTCAGATTGACAGCCAGTTCTGCTGTAGGTTACTTCATGACAGGCTTGCTTTTTTTTGGAAAAGATTATTCTTTTGTACAAAAATGGAGTGAAAAGAGGATTCTTTACACAAAAATGAGATGGAAACAGTCCAATGTCACTCACTGGATATGCAGTGCCAGAATGTCCCTTGTTTTACTCTGTCAGTCAGTCTGTAGTTTAACCCAGCAGGCAGCTAAGCACCATTCAGTCATTTACTCGCTCCCCTCCAGTGGGACAGGGAAGAAAACTGGAAAAAAGATAATTCATCAGTTGAAATAAAAAGAGTTTAATAAGCAAGAGGAAAGAAGAAAACAAAATTACTTGAAAACAAATAAACAAAAACAAAATAAGCAAAAATGATTACATAGTACTATTAGTCACAATCCACCCAACCAATGTCCAATCAGTCCTCAAGCAGTGTCAGTCCCCCCCCAACAACTCCCCCAGATTTATTGTTTTGCATGATGCCATGTGGCATGGGTCAGCTGCTCTGACTGCACCCCTTCCCAGCTCCTTCTGCACACAAAGCTACTCACAGGCAGGGCAGTAACAGAAGTAGAAAAGTCCTTGGTTATGTCTAAGCACTGCTTAGTAACAACTGAAACATCAGTATTATCAACACCGTTTTGATCCTAAATAAAAAGTACAGCACTATACTAGCCATTCTGAAGAAAATTAATCTGCTCTTAATCTATTATTATTAATCTATTCCATCTGAAAGTGAACACCCATCATATTTTCTACATTATATTCAAGAATCCTGAACTCCAGGAGGATCACCATGTGTTTAGACGTGTTGTTGGAATAAAGACTATCTTACTGTTTCTTATTTTTCACAGTAATGCCCTGATCTGTGACTCAGGCTTCTAAATACTCTCCCAGTACAAATAAGACATGACAATAGGAGCTGCCCAGATGATGCATAAGAAGTACCACCTCAGGTGGAACTGTGAAAGATGGATATTTCTATATGACATAGTTCCCTGGCCTCTGTGATCTTGCCTCAGAAATTTACTTTGAATATGCAGGCAACTGACACAGTCATGTTAACTCAACTGTGCTGGGATGACAGAAGATAAGTCTAAAAAATTCCTTCTGTTCAATGACAACTAAGTCAAATGTTTTTGACTACATTAGACAAATGTTTTGACTACATTACATTTACATTACCTGAGTGGAAAGGTTGTGGAGCCATTCAGCTGTACTTTTACTACCTGATATCATGATCTGAGGAAGAATTTGCTGGGGAGGAAGGGCCACCCTGCCTCTTATTTCACCTGGGTATAATTTGCTTTCTGAAAGATATTCTCTACTAAATTGTTTTGTAAGCATAATATATGAGTCAGCTATTCATGCCTTCAGTACTGAATCTTCTGTTCAGATATTTTGTAAGATGGATAGAGGAGTGTTTTACGCGTTCACTAAACTTCAGTATTGTATTCTATGAGCCAGTTGCAGATACTTGGTATCTGGTCTTTATTAATTTGTTCTAAGCTTCACAAAGGAGTTTGAAAGAAATTAATAATAAGAGGTAATGGGAAAAACTGAGGAAACGATAGGAAGTGGAGAGAGGTAAATGAAACACAGCACATTAAATTTTACAGATTCAGAGTAGCTAATACTCTTTCAAGTCTCAAGGCTTTCAAATGTTCATGTCTAGCTATACCATTAATCATATTTAATTCTAAACCCTAGAAATTATCATTTACATCAAAAAGTAAATGCATAGGTAACCAATCTGCCTATGAAAGTGTTCTGTGTTACTTCAAGGATTAAGGGACATTGCCAGAAGAAAAATTTTAAAAATGACTATTTTGTCCAGTACAGCAACTGGATGTGCTAAAGGTACATATAAAATGAAATAGTAAGAAAATAATTCATTTCAATGATTTCACATTGCTTTTTCACATGTAACTTGAATTCTAAACAAAACATTCCCATTACAACAATTCCCATTACCTACAGCACTGTCAGAAATACAGTGTTTATTTGTTGCACAATTATAAATTACACCTTTTAGATGCTGCCTTTCTAGAAGGTTTTCTTGGCACATTTATTTTCATTTTAAAAACCATTTTCCAGTAATAACATCTTATGAATTTGTTCACAGGTTGGTGAAGAAATAGTTCTGTTATATGGTATTTTGCTTCAGTATGATTTATAACTTCTTGCCTTCTGAAGAACCGTGAAAGTAAAACCTACTTTTTCTATTTTCTATTCTTAGTGTATCAGCTGTAATAAAGATATCAGATGAACAATGGACAAGTGAGAAAAACATTCAGCTTTCCTTAACAGACCAGTTTCCCTGACATTATGAATTTTATGAGAGTTATACAGATGGGCTTCCCAGTGGGCTGTCCCACAGTGGCTATCTGAAGGATGAACTAGGTACCTGCTCTTCTCCCCTCTCACTTTCACCTTCCATAACCTGGTCTCTCCTCTGTTGGTAATTGACTTTCCATCCTCATGTTTCCAGTGCTCAAGTAATGGATCTCTAAATTCTTTTACAGACAGTTATTCTGGCTGTTCTAATTTAAGGCTGCTTAATCATTATTCATTTCCACATCAAAGCAAGCACCCAAAAGTGAACAGCATTTTCTAGAATTCTGCCTATATTTCTAAATAGTCAATAGAACCCTGAAAGCAAAATTGAACTATTGAGAAAATTAAACAAAAAAGAAAACTAAGTGGACACAGAAGAGGCACTTGGCACTCGTGTATTTTTTGTAGGCTTTGCTTTTCACGTTAAACACAGATGCTAGTGCTCACTGGGAGTATAACTGTCTAAACACAAGAAGGAGACAAAATGGTGGCTGGCCCAGCCAGTATTCCATAGAGGGAAATTGTTGAACAATTTTCAGTTGCAATTAAAGCTATTGAATATTTGTACAATTACTTGTAGCAGCAAATTTCCGTTTGGAATATATTATGCAGTTGTCCTTCAGTTCTTTAGCTGAATTTTTTTTTCTTTATAAAAAGTGATGAGGCATAATTAAATAAATGACAGCAGAAAATGTAGTGAATTATTTTTCAAGATCATTGTGATTCCTAGATAAATTTAGAGGAATGTTTATAGTTTTTTCAGATATCCTAGTAAGGTGAAAAATACAATCAAAGGTGAAAAATACAATACAATGTCCTAAGAAAAAATATAATTCAAAAATTATCATAGCAGAGAAGAATGAAAGAAAAGAATAAAAACCTTTTACTACCAAACATCCTCCACTGAAATCATAGCTTTGATTCTCTCCAATGGCTGTACAATGAAGTCGCGGCCATTTCAAGAACTGGAAGAGACTTAGGTCAGGGAATACTTATGCAACTTGGCCATATATTGGTCTGCAGGCCCTGATGGAAAACACCGACTGCAGAAATAACATTTTATAGTCTTTGATTATTTAAAAAAAAAAAAAAAAAAAAAAAAAAAGTGCTTGAAGATGGGGGAAAGCAAATATTTACTTCTATCTTTGAGATGGGCAAGATGGAGGACCCAGGGAACTACAGCACCCTTAGCTTCACTCTGGGAATACAATGGAGCAGCCAATCCTGGAAACAATTTCAAAAAAACATAAAGGACAAGAAAATCAATAGGACTAGTCAGCATGGATTCACCAAAGGGTAGTTGTGCTCGACCACCTTCATGAACTTCTATGATGAAATAAATAACAGTACTGGTAGAAATGGAAAGAGCAGTGTATATTGTCTACCTAACTATCAGTAAGGCCCTTGACATTATCTCTCATAAAATCCTCATGGAGTGAATGCTAAACAAGCTGTTGATGTATGGGTGGATGGACAAACAGTGAGGAGAACTGTATAGTGGCTGAATGGGTGAGCCCCAAGCATGGTGATTGTTGACATGAAATAAAGTTGGAAGCCAATAACTAGCAGTGTACTTCAGGGGTCAATACCAGATCCTGTTGTCTTTAACTCCTTCATTATTATGGATGCTGGGTAGAGCGTACCCTCAGCATATTTCCAGATGTCACAAAACTAGAAGTGGCTGGTATTATAGGGTCAGTATCACGCAACCACAGTGCCATGCTGCCATTCAGAGGACACTTAATGTTATAGAAATGGACTGGAAGAAACCTTATGAGGTCCAGTGAGAAATGCAAAACCGGCATGTGAAGAGGGGCAACCCCACATACCTGTATACGCTGCAGGCAACCCAGCTGAAAAGCAGGTCAGCAGAAGAGGACCTGGGACTTCCAGTAGACATTAAATTGTACACGAGTCAGCAGTGTGCCCTTACCGCTGACAAAGCTAACAGTATTCTGGGCTGCATTATGCAAAGTATTGCCAGCAGTCCAAGAGAAGTGATCCTTCCCTTTATCTAGCACTGATGAGGTCATACCTGGAGTAGGCCTTCCTAGTAGAAGGGAAACATGAAGCTCCTGGACAGAGTACAACAAGGGTCCCAAAGATGATGAAGTGGCTGGGGCACCTTTCCTATGAGGAGAGGCTGAGGGAGCTGAGACTGTTCAACACAGAGAAGAATCAGGGGAGATCTTATCTATGTCAATAAATATCTGGAGGGAAGATGCAAAGAGGCCTGAGTCAGGCGCTTTTCAGTGGTACCCAGAGCCGAGACAAGGGGCAGTGGGCACAATCTACACACAGGCAGTTCCCTCTGAACATCAATAAATACTTTTTTGCTGTGTTGGTGATGGTGCACCGGAACAGACTGCCTAAAGTGATTGTGGAGTTTTCTTCTTGGAGAACTTCAAAAGCCGCCCATTCATGATCTTTCTGCTCTTGGTGTCCCTGCTTGGGCAGAGAGTTGGACAAGATGGACCCAGAGGTGCCTTCCAACCCTACTCATCTGTGAGTTTGTGATTCTGTAATTTTATATTATTGTCTGTGTTTCACAGAGTCAGTACTAAAGTAAGAACTTTTAGCAGCGATGAATATGAGCAACAGGAGAGTCTGATTTGGTAGTGAGAGAACAGCAATGTAATGTGACTTGTAACTAGGTCTGCTCAGGATTTTTTCAGAAATACATTTTTGTGAGAAAACATCACATTGAGAAAAATTATTATTCATAAAAATTGCTGCTTTGGAATCTTCTTGGGTCTAAAGTAGACTTTATGGAGAAGGAAAAGATAAAAGACAATATAATTGCAGAATAGCAAACTAGCCCTGTGGCTAGAGCACACTCTGAAATGTAAGGCTACTTTGTATTGTAGGATGAGACTTCATGGTACTTTCTGGGGGGCTATAGTGCTGTTTTTTGCCAGGAAAAAATTCAAAATTCATAGTGTGAGAAGGAAATACAAATATGTGGAATAGAGATAGAAACAGACCGTGTGCCAGTAAAAACCCTTACCTGGAAACAGTGTCAAGGATGATGGGGGTTATTGTGTTGCACACGCAGACCAATATCCAAACACAGTTTCAGAGATCCCCTTGTTTTAAAGAAATTCAAATACAGTTAATATATGTATGTACTTACATACATACATAAAGTCATTATAAATAATAATATTTCCCTAAGATATAATTATTTTATGGATATTGTTATATGGAAGAGAAATTAATCACAGACTAGCTAAAAATGTGTAAATCTAATTATTATATGTTGAACAACTGCAAAAGAATACACACATTTAAAATAATGTCTTTTCTACAGATCATTTCTAATGGACACCTAAGGACAAAAGCACAAATTGTAAGAATTCACGTCACACTCATTTGTTCAAAACAGATAACTAATAAGGATAACAAAAACAAACAAAAAGCAAACTAAAAAAAACCCCAACAAACTAGTCAACAAGTGGAGAAAAATAAAGGATTATTACTAGGATAATTGTGTATACCTGGAAGAAAATTACAATGATTTCAGATTTATATGATTGGTAGCCAATTTCATCCTAGTTTTTGTATTGCCAACGAGAAATGCGGCCTCCTAAATACTAACAAAAGCAAGAGTAGACTAACTCATGCATAATGTTTTTCTAATGTGAGATAGGGAAAACAAATGCTATTTCAGTTTATGTAGCTATTCATTTGAATAAAATTAGAAGATTTTGTCTGCAATTCCATGAAGAGAATGTCCTTCTAGAACCAGGAGAAATTAAATATGCAAAGCAAGTAATTTGATTAGTCAAGGCATTTATACTGAGAATATTCACTTGAAGTAAAAAAAAAGTTAAACATTTTCCAATTATCTACTAGTGAGATAAAATAATGATGATGCTTGTTTGGAAGTGAGATGATGTTTTAAGGTCAGGAATGACACATTTCCTGTATAAAAGAAAACAATTTTTGCAAGAAAAACAGATAAATCTGGGCTTTTTATTGAGAGTACACTGCTTTGACTATAGCTTGTTTCAAAATAAGACCCAGAGTCTAAATGAAATTTAAAATATAAATGTATATATATATATCAGAGATTCATTTATTTATTTTTAACTTTAGAAGACATATCATAAGCTCTCAGATGAGAAAAACATACTGAAGTGTTTTAGTCTAGTTGGCTCATGAGTCCTGTTCCAAGCTTACTCTGAGCTACATAAACACTTACTTATAATCGTTATATTACCCTCACTGTAAGGGCAGACACAGGTCCCAAGTAGGATAGGTGCAAGCAACTTTCAAAGCCTGTAAGTCATCCTAGAAATCATGATTAATGATTTCATTAATTTTTAGACTCAAGCTCAGGATATTGCCAAGGACTGAGTGACTTGCGTTTTATATTGATCTGTTCCCGAGTTATAAAATTTCACAGATTGTAACAGAAACACAAAAATATTGCAAAGCAATTCTTTAGCCTAGCCCAGGTAGCTGCTTGGTATCAGAAAGCCTGACCTGACCAATTCACCTCTCCAGTGCTTTTCCAATCAGTTGTTCAGCTTCACAGATACACTGGGAGCCATCCTGTGAACTACACAGAACCATGTAATTATTACACCCTAAGGCATAAAACAAAGACAAATTCTGAGGGTGAGGAGAGAGATAGAGCTAAAAAATATCTGGATTACAGCTTTATTCATTCATAATAGCTTTGGCATTAAGATATGCAAAAGCACAATCCCAGTTTTGCACAATTTAAGTATTCCAGTTAGCACTGAAATACAGTACTACTGATAAATTAATCACATTTGCAGTAGTGATTACTAGTGTTAGAATTCTCTTATTTCTTTCAGCATGAGTTTAAAATAAGGAACAATTTCACACTGCAAGATCAATAAAAAGTTATCCTCTACTGTAGACAGATCATAACCTTGCTATTTATTAATTATATTCAAAACTGAAATAAAGATTAATATAAACAAAGATTTTAAGGGTTAACTAAAAATTAAGATTAATAAAACAAATCAAGAAGGGATTACTAATGATGCAACCAGTTTGCAAAATAGCAAGATTACATACCTCTAAGAGGTACGAAACTGAAGTGAAAGAAGCTATAGCTCACATGCTGTGTAAGCAGCAGGATACCAAAGTTTTCTTCTTCTATATGTGAGCAGTTATTGTGAAAGGATAATGGAAGGATATTGAATTCTTCTAGCAATCAGCCAGGGTCCACTGAGGCAATAAAAAAAAAGAAGCAGGGAAACTCAAGGAAAATACTTCAAAGGAATTAAGGAGTTATCTTCCCAGAATGTGACAAGACCAGCTGTGCAGCTGAAGTGCCTCAACAGCATCATATACAGCTTAGGAAACAAACAGGAGGAGCTGGAAGCCATCGTGCTACTAGAAAACCATGACGTAGTTGCCATCACCAAAACCTGCTGGGATGATTCCCACAACTGGAATGTACATATTAACAGCTACTGAGCAGATCAGAAGGGAAAGACAAGGAAGAAGGGGAGGAGTTGTTGCCCCCTACATCAAGGTGGGAAGAGACAGTGAAGAATTGTCCCTGAAGGATGGCTACAAGCTAGTCTAAAACCTATGGGTGACAATTACAGACCAAGGCAACAAAGACAGATTTGTGGCTGGGGTCAACCATAGGCTGCTTGATCATCCTGTTGATGAAGCCTTCTTCCTCCAGCTACAGGAGGCATGATGATTGCAGGCTCTCCTCCTGATGGGAGTTGTCAACCACTCTGGCAATTGCTGAAAAATCAGCACGGCAAGCTAAAGGCAATCCAGGATGCTCATGAAATGCATGAAGAATAACTAACAAATCCAAGTGCAAGGTTTTGAGGGAATGTTGTAGAGAGTGGGCACTGTCATGGCTGGCAGGATTGTTAGGGCACCAGCTACCTGGCCCACTGGTGGTGCTCTCATTGGAAAAGTCAACCACAAGGAGTACTCCACCAACGTTATCCATGAGGAGGAGCTGTGAATGTTGAGTGCCTTGCATTTCATGATATTTCACCCCAAGGTTGCACATTTTCCTAGTCACTCTTGAGGAGGCATTTGTCAGGTTATTCAAAGCAGAAGATTCTGATGGACCTCTTCTTGGGCATTTGATGATTGCTGGCAAGAAGTGCACTACTAACCTGGGCCTGATGAAAAGATTCTAGATGGCTATGAGATACCCACCATCAAGCCCTTCAAATTACCACATCCATCTTTGTACCCTGAATGGCCTTCAGTTGGCCCAGCCTCCTGACTAAGACATCTCTCACACCTGGGTCAAAGCAACTGCTGCTATCAGCTCAAGCTGGGGGAATGTAAGGATTGAGCACAGCCCTGCTGAGAAGGATTTGTGAGTGCTGATGCATGGGAAGCTGGACATGAGCCAACAGTGTGCCCCCACTAGCCCAAGCTAGCCATATTGTGGGCTGCATCAGAAGAAGCATGGCCAGCAAGTTGAGGGAGGTGGTCCTGTCCCTCTGCTCTGTGAAAAAAAATCGTGATTTTTTTTTTTTTCCACAATCACAATTCTGATTGTGAAAGCAGTGAAGCACAGGAACAGGTTCTCTGGAGAGGTAGTGCATGCCCCGTCCCTGGAAACATTCACAGTGAGGCTGAACTAGGCTCTGAGCAACCTGATCTAGCAGTGAGTTTCCCTGTTCATTACAAGAGAATTGAACTAGATGAGCTGTAAAGATCCCTTCCAATTAAGAAGATTCTGTTATTCTATGCTTCTATGACTGATCACTTAACCTGGCAGGATACAACAGACTTGATGTTCTGGAGGCATATGCATTTTCTTTTTATATTGAAAATGTTTAATTGTTTGTACATGCAGAATATATATATATTAAAGTACTGTTTATTTTTGTGGAGAGAATATTACTCTTTGGCTCCATGCTGGATGAGGCTAGAATTACTACAAATCCCCAGAAACTTAGAGAAACCTGAGGAAACAAACAAACAAACAAACCCTCTACATTGTCTTTTGTATTAGTTTGAGAGAGGAGCCAAACAAACCAATTAAAGCCTGGAGCTTAGATTAGAAATTTACATATACGAAACAGAATAGAACAAAGACTTAATTTGTCTCTGTAAATACTGGGACTCTGTTCAATTGAAGGATAATTTCTGCTAAATGGAATATGTATACACTTTACATATTTTATCTGCAACATTTTCATCTCAGTAAAAATAGTATTATAAAACTTAATGAACAATGAAACTACACTGTCACATTCCATGAAAGGAATAAGAACACAAACATGTGTCTCGCTCCAATTTATAGGAGGGAGAGGAGGTTCTTTTATTATCTATATACCCGGCCTGAGATTAAGAAGCAACGGTTCAAATGTTGGTCCGACCAGTTTATTACAAATCTTAATTAGGGAAATGTGGAAGGGGAGGACGGACACTTATGAATTAGGGTGATGGGGAAGGGAAGGAGGGCGATAGAAAAGATAGAAAAGAAGAGGCAAGGAGTCTTTATAGGAAGCAAGAGGGACATAGTCACCACCATGGATCCAGTGAGGTTCATAGTTCAGTCTTTGATCTTCAGTGGTGGGTCATCAGGCATTGTTGTTCTATTGATGACAACGACAACCATGGCAATGATGGCCCTTTTTCAATGCTTCAAAGTGGTTGAGTCAGCTGTCTTTGCAGTGACAGCTCAAATCCAAAGTGGTCGAGTCAGCTCTCCTTTGAGTGACAGCTCAAACCCAAGGTGGTTGAGTCAGTTCTCCTTGTGGTGGCAGCTTCTGGCTCTGGGATCTCAGCAGGAACCTCCTTTGTTCTGATTTTTCTGGCCTTGCCAGCAGATAAGAGGAAGCAGGGAGGCACCAACTTGTATCTTGCCTTCGCAGG